>NW_027203126.1:1862500-2245000 GCF_024711535.1 Dipodomys merriami
TGGGCGGAGGCAGGGATCTGTGTAACGGGAGGCACAAACTATCTCTAAAGAAACTTGTGCCACTATTCCGGGAACTGCTTTCATCTGGTTGTTTTGTTCTTCTGACTTGGACTGACTTTGAGTACTATGCCAACTGGCTTCTTCCTTCTCCGGTGTTACTGCTGGGGATGCAGGCAGCCCCTGGCATGCAGGCCCTGTCTCTTGCTTCATCAAGGCACTTAACTGGCGAAGGCATTTTCTCCTGGACAATTTGAGACATGAGTTCCTGTCAGCATTTTTAATAAAACGTCTTACTCCAACCCTGCTAATGATACCTACACAGCAAGTATCTCCAGAATAGAAGTGATGCACAAATTAGAACGAACCTCAATAGTCTCTTGTCTTTTTTTTTTGCCAGTCCTGGAGCTTGGACTCAGGGCCTGGGCACTGACCCTGAGCCTCTCTGTGCTCAAGGCTGGCGCTCTACCACTTAAGCCACAGCGCTACTTCCAGCTTTTTCTGTTTATGTGGTACTGAGGAATCGGACCCAGGGCTTCATGCACGCTAGGCAAGCACTCTACTACTGAGCTACCTTCCCAGCCCCGATAGTCTCTTTTTAACAGATGGGAAAACTGAGGCTCAGCTGCAAAATGACTGTGTAGGCAGTCTTAAGATTCTTAGCTCAGTGCCCTCTCTAGTGCCCTGGGAATAGTCTCTTTCTCAGGCGAATCATCTACCTAAGGACCTGAACTGGGAGATATCCATGACCCACAAATACTTTCCACTGAGACATGTTGTTTCTGTCTTAAAAAAAAAAAAAGGTGTGCTTTAAACCCAGAAGTTTCTCAGGTGTGAGATTTGAATCTCTTTCACTTATTAAGCAAAATTATTTCAGCATCTCTTGTCCAAAAGCATGCTTTGTTTCTATTCACCTACAGAGATCTTTTAGAAAGAAGAACTCTATAAGGGTTTAGGCAAATATAAATATGTGAGCACTCCCCATGCAATTACCTTCTTGTGAGGGGAAGTTTACTCCAGTTATTGAAGGACCCAGATAAGTAAACTTCCTTTCCACCACCTGTCCATCGAAATACAGTTGGCCGAGCCTGGGTGGGAGCCTTATCATTCACTTCAAGATCATGCTGCCAGGCCAGGAACTCCTCCTTCTCTGGAGCCTAGAAACAGAGCAGTTTACTCAGAAACAGGAAGCCATAAGTAAGCACCCTACAACTGACTACTCAACTAATATTGACAGTTCATTCTAAAGAGGCAGCCCGCCCTTGCTGGTTTTGTTTCCCCAATTACAATGTGGGGTAATAAAAATAACTACTTTATAAGGTTTCTGCAAGGACTGCGTTTCTGTGAAATGATCTGAAGCATTGTTGATACATAGTGAGTACTTAATGATTCTTAGCTCTTATTGTGGTGATAAAGAGGGCTATGGGGAATGTGGCTTAGTGACAGAGTGTTTGCTTAGCATGCGTGAAGCCCTGGGTTCAATTCCTCAGTACCATATAAACAGAAAAAGCCGGAAGTGGCACTGTGGCTTAAGTGGTAAAGTGCTAGCCTTGAGCAAAAGAAGCTCAAGGACAGTGCCCGGGCCCTAAGTTCAAGCCCCAGGACTGACCAAAAAAAAAAAAAAAAGACAGACAGAAACAAGGAAAGAAAGAAAGAAAGGAGGGCTTCATAAATTCCAAAGGAAGCCAAAAAAACTTGCTTGGAAGACTACAGTGAACCCAAGACTAGTAAGAGTGTAAGGTCTTGAGTTCAAGTCCTATCAACACACACAAAAAATTCAAGAGTACATTAGCAGTTATGAGGGACAATTCCAGAGCTGTCAACTTGACGATTGGCAAGTCCATACTGTGTGGAAGAATACTACTCTGAGTGCTGCCGAGTGGGTTACCGAGGACAAACAAGACTGTCTGTACTAAACGTGTACTCCAGCATGAAACAGGACCACATTTAATCCTGTCTAGGTGAAATGTATTTGGTTGTGGATCTTTCACATCTTGCTTAGTAAGAAGTAGAGTATTTTAACAGCTGGAATTCTAGAGTTGGGAGAACCCTTAAAGGGGTGCAGCAGGCTTCTGGCACCTTCCTCTCAAACACTAAGCAGAACTTATCTAAAAGATGCCTGCATTCCTAGAGTTCTAACAAGGTCCACAGATTATAAAGAATAAAAGCCCAGAGTTGCTTTAGGTGGGTGTGGTAACTATGGTGAAGTGGGATAGTCAAAAGAACTGAGGGGTTTGCTATCTAGGCATTCAACCCAGTGCGTGCGTGCGTGCGTGTGTATGTCACCTCAGTAACTTTGGGTGAATTGAGAATGGATGTTACTCACATTTAATCTCCACAGATCCTCTGCATGTTAAATATTTCTTGTAGTTTTAAAAAATATATATATAACATTGTTGTTATTAAAATATTGTATGGAGGGGTGACCATCGTAAATCAGGTATATTTCTTTTTTTGGGGGGGGACAATGTCACTCCTTCCTTCCCTTTCCCCCCAAACCTGTAGGAGTTTTGTAACAGCAACAACGTATGCTTCTTGAAGAAAGTAATTCCCATTTTTATGGTGTTTTATTTAACAGTGTTGGGGCCAAAAGTACTTAGGGGAGGGAAGGCCTGTCAAATCATTGGGGAGGCCTGATTCCAAAGTTCATGGCACACTCTAGGAATGGAAGGAGCTCAGAAAACAAATTCACATCACTGGCTGTAAGGCCAAGTAAAAGCAGGCTCTAATTTAAAGTTAGACTTAGAACCAAGACACAAGTGAGAATGTGAGACTATAATCACCTAGTCTAATATCTAAGGGGAAAAAAGTATGAGTAAAGGTGAAATGAGTTGTCAGGGAATTAGCCCATCTGAACAATGATGATTAACATGTAATTGAATAGTAACAGACTGGGGGTGGGGGGGTGGGAAGATACTTTCATTCCTCCTAAACCTGCTTTATTCCTTTAAGGACTTAGCTCTTTGCTGGGTGCCAGTGGCTCAGACCTGTAAGCCTAGCTGAGATCTGAGGATTGGAGTTGGAAGCCAGCCTGGGCAAACAAATCATCTCTAATTAACCAGCAAAATGCTGGAAGTGGAGGAGTGGCTCAAGTTGTGCTCTAGTTTGGTGAGAGAAAGCTAAGGGAGACAGTGAGGTTCAAGGATTTAGTTCTGCACCTGTAGGAATAAGGAGCCCTGTAACTGGAAACACACATATGCACAAACAAGGTGAGTAAATGTGGGTAAAGCTGGAGTCATCTTCCTGTTTCACAAAGCAGAGTGTATTAGGAAGTCCGATCTCCACTCGTAGAAAATAAGGTGCTTTGGTCTACTGAAAAAGTTAAGTCCTGTTTTAACTAACACAAGAGGAGCTGAGTGGCTGTTTGCTGCTTCCTTCAGACTTGACACCAACAGGCCTTCACAAGTAGCATTAACTTTTCCCTGATGTGCTCTAAAAGAAAAGGGGGGGAGCACCCAAAGTATCAGAAGGAGGCACCCCCAATCCCTTGTGATGTCCAAACTATTCACAGCGACTTTGACTTGGACTCCAAAACGGACAGTCCTTTTCTTTTAAAAAACAAAAACAAAGACAGACACACCAGCCTGCACTAAGCCGAGGGAAGACTGTCTCCAAGCTGTGGAATTAATTACGCCTAGGAGAAAGGCAAAGGCACTGGTGCTCAATTACCGCTAGCGCGACTCCTGATCATTAATTAAGCATTCGGAATTCGGTCCCAGAACTGCCTTTCTCGTTAATGATGCGCTCCAGCTCCCTCTGGGTGACACGCTCACCATCGGTAATCCAGACTCGGGTTCCCCGGTGGCGGGAGGGGAGCGGGGGGGGGCGGGGGGGGTCGCTCGCGGGGCTGGCTGGGATGGGGATGGCCGTCGGAGGGGATGTGGCGGGAATCTGCTGCACGGGTCCCGCACCCCCCCCTTCCCCGTGGGGAGCCCGGTCCCCCTCCCCCGCCGGCCCTCGTACCTTGATCTCCTCCGAGTGGAAGAGGTCGGCGTCCTCGGGGCTGTCCATCAGGATCTTGGGCCGGTCCCCGTCCTTGGCGCCCCCCGAGCTGTCCCGGCGGTGCGCCTTGTGCCCGCCCTGGCGCTCCAGCGCCGCGCGCTCGCTGCTCGTGTTGCCCATGGCGGGGGTCTGTCGGCGGGGACACCGGCTAGCGGGGAGGGGGGGTCGTGGAGGAAGCCCGGGGTACCACGCCCCTCCGGTGCAGGCCGCTTTCGGCGGCGACTTTACCTGCTCCAGGCGATCGCGGCTCGGACTCAAGCAGCGGGAAGGTAACCTGACACTTTCCCGGCACGCCCCACCCCCTCGGTAACTTCCGCTTCCGGCGACTCCGGCGGAGGAGCGGGGCGGGGCGGGGGAGGGTAGGAGTAGGGAGAGGAGCTGAAGCGGAGGAGGAAGCGGAGGGGTAGCCGCGGCACCCCCCCACTTCCGTCACTTCCGTTTCCGGTCTGGTCTGGGTGTTGGCGCCGTCGCAGTCGGTTGAAGTGGGGCCGCGCCCAAGACCAAATTCCTTGAGCGCCTTGAGCGGCAGGAGGCGCTCGCGCGCGCCGGCCATCTTGACAGCTTTTCCCGCGCTGGACCCGGGAGCGGTGACGACGTGATGACGTCAGCGCAGCCCACCGGCCTCCAGCTGACGGTGCAAGGTTCAGCCTGAGACCCCTTAGTGCCGGGTGCAAGTCGACGGCACGGCCCCTTGGAACCCCGTCGTGGGGCTGGGAAGGCGGCCTGGTGGTAGAGCGCCTGCCTAGCACGCGTGAGGCCCTGGGTTCCAGTCCTCAGTGCCACCTAAACCAAAAGGAAACCACAAAAATTAAAAGGAAAAAGCACATTAAAAAACAAAGACCCACGAAAAACCCCACCCTGCCATGCATTGTTTAAAATGCAACCCTACTCCAGGACCTGTGGAATCCCCAAGTCTGAGCATTGGTGGAGAATTCAGGTAACGTGCAGGTGGACTTTAAACGCGGGAGTTAACTTGTGTGTGTTTTAAAGCACACCAAGCACACATGTGGGTGGTTATAGTTCAAGATATGTCAGAATCACTTTGGACATGCAATTCTACGCAAAGATGTATGAGCGTTTGCGCTTTGCTTTTTGTCACCCAGGAGTGCATGGGGGCTTCCTATAGCTTCCCAGCTCCATACAGACTTACAGGTCTTTGAGATTCCCACGTGAAAAGCATCTCAGTCTCTCTATCTCTCTCTCATGAACACACACACACACACACACACACACACACATGAGATGAATAGGTGAACGAGGATTTTTATTTTAGTATAACAGGGTTAAAGTACAGAGAAATGGAAATGAGAGAAATATTTCCTGCTCTCCATGCTGTTAACTACTGCCTTTTGATCTTTCTGACCTGGGGGAAAACAGCAACTCCAAAATCTTAAACTATGATTCTGGGCAGCTATGAAGAGTGCTATTTATTATTCTAAAAAAAATGATTCACAGACTGCTTTTCATAAACTCCAAGCAATTGATGAAATTTTTAAAAAATGGAGATGTGTCTGGGTCTAACCAAAGCACAAGGACAATAAGTGAGTTTTAGGGTTTTCTTTTTCCAGATAGGCTTGTCACTTTTACCCAAAGTTGGCATGCTTTTGCCATTTCCAAGGAGAGGGAAGATTTAGGTAGTCCCTTTTAGATGTGCTAATCCTTGTAACTTAACATCAAAGAGGAAGAATGAGGTGAGTACCTGAGAGTCACACCTGTAATCCTAGCTGAGATCTGAGGATCATTGTTAGAAGCCAGCCCAGGCAGGAAAAGTCTCTGAGACTCTTATCTCCAATTAATCACAGAAAAAGCTGGAATGTGGCTCGAATGGTAGAGTGCTATCCTTGAGCAAAAGGAGCCCATGGACAGTGCCTAAGCCCAGAGTTCAAGCCCCAGGACTGGAAAAAAAGAAAACAAAAAAGAGGAGGTGTAGTAGGAGGGAAGCTTGACAGACTCTTTAGTTGCTTCCTGGTGTTAACTTTTGATTCTGGCTGTTGATATTTGTTAAAAAAATGTATATATTATGTATATATATTTTTCCTTATCTTCTCATCTGTCCTTCACTTTGGCCAGTGCCAAAGTGCATATATATATATATATATACTTATATATATTACACACACACACACACACACACACACATGTACACATATACATATATACATTTAGTCCTTATCTATCTACTCTTCTTCACTTTGGCCAGTACTTCTGTAAGAAGTACATACCCTTATGATACCAAAATATTGTAATCTTCCTCCCTGTTGGTCATTAGCATAGTTTTGTTTAGTTTTGCTTATATGTGCATCAAAAATACATTACATATGCTAGACCACATCATGCATATCATTCACTGGATGTTTATTTAATACCTACAATGTAACAGGTAACTCAATGCTAAGTAAATGCGGAACACAGATGACTAACACATTCACCTGGGGGGGAAGCTGACATTTTCTATCACCATATAAAAATGAACCTTTATTTTCATAGGTAGTTTTGCTTCTTTTATTTCTTCTAGAAATATGCATATGGGAGATTCTTTCCAAGAATCTAATTAATGCATTAATTCTAACATGTACACACAGGAGTCCAGAAGGGACTTAGAGGCAGGCCAGGAAACGGGATCAGAGCGAAGAAGGGTTTCCTGGAACTGATGACTGACATTCTGAGTTTACTCAACATAATCAGACATGTTGAATGCCCTTGCCAAACTGGATAACAGGCAGATGATAGATTCTGGACAACTCAGAATCTATTCTTGGAATTGTTTTTTTGATAGTAGCCTGACTTGCTCATAATAGATAACAAAAAAGTCTTCAAAAGACTGAGAGACAAGGAAAAACTCACACACTGTGGATGCTATCTGGGTTTTGCAGGTGCTTTGTTGTGTGAGAAAAATGTCAAGACTTCTGCTCTGACTCAGATAAAATAACAATAAAAGCATGACTCTTTGATGCCAAACAATACTGGAGATAGTGCTACTAGAAGTTTAAGACTGCAAAGTTGACCATAGATCCTTGAATTTGGCAAGAGGAGAATCCAGGCAAGACATGAATATAGTCAAGATGATAGGAAAGTTTGTTAGAAAAGAAGCGTGGCCACTCTCAAGCATCTCACACTGTCTTTGGGGGGGATTACTGAGATTGGCAGGGCAAGAGAAGCCCTGCATAATTAAAACAGTCCAGGTCATAGGCTGGTTCAGGAGTGGAGGCAGATGGTAGGCAGATGGTCTGATCGTCCAGTTATCTCAGGATTGGTCAGGAGCTTTGCTGCAATAAGAATCCCTAACACCTGGCCGGTGTTCAGTGGTCCCGCCCTTACTGGCTTCCTCGATGGCTGCAAAGTGAATGGCTCAGGAGCATTAAGTCCCAATGGTGCAAGCCGTCATCCCAGGGATGAGGGAGGTTTACTGAATTAACACTTGAGCTCTTGGTGTTGGTTTCCCTGGCCTGTGTAGGCAAGTTAAACATGCTTTGAAAACTATCTGTTTACCCACCTTAGACTAGAATAAAGCCTTCCTTTATCCTTATATGGGTGGAAAACTCAAAAACCCTCGCTTGATGACATTTTGTGACCTCTGGGGCCTCAGAGGCTGATATTTCACTCCCGTTTCAATATCTGGAAGAGGTCCTGCATCATTTCCACTCACTGGACCTGTACAGGTATGCCCTGCACAAGGATGCCTGCCACAGCAGGTAGGTCCTGGGATTTCACCTGAGCACCAGACTGTGTTGTCTACACAGCTCATGCTACTTTGCACAAATGTACCACAGGGACTGGCAATGGCCCTGGCTCCTTTCCAGTGGAAACAGTGGATCCTAAGAACCAGAGGTGACTTTCATATAGAATACATACTATACACAATCAGATTTGGAAAATCACACTGAAATTTCAGATATTTTAGTCTTTGTGGAGCTCAGGCATCTTAGTTTTGAAAAATATTTTGTCTATTGCATCATGTGGGGCAGATATGGATTCTCACCAAATGTAGATGAATTTGTGATTGTCTGATTTGTAATTGTATATTATACCTCAACATGACTAACATTCAGAAGATACCAGAGTGATAAAGATGAGGTCTGGGTAACTACTGATGGGAGCATCTTGCCTTCTGGACAGAGAAAATAGCATCATTATCAGGTACTAGACATAGGTTGAAAATCACAGGCATGGTGGACTTCCATTTGCAAGTGTCTTGTCTCTGTTGAGGTCTCTTTTTTCTGTGGGGTGTGTGTGTGTGTGTGTGTGTGTGTGTGTGTGTGTGTGTGTGTGTGTGTGTGTGTGTGTGTTTTAAAATGAACATTGACCCTCATACTTGGCTAGGCAAATACTACCACCCTCCCAACTCTACCACCCTAACATACAACAAAAGGGCCCTCAGCCTTTTTGTCTCACTTATTGCTTCATTTGTTTGTTAATTTATTTATTGGTGCCAAATCTGGGGCTTGAACTCAAGGCCTAGGTGCTGTCCCTGAGCTTTTTGCTTTCCTTTCTTTTCTTTTTTGTCAGCCGTGTCCTTGAACTTTTTCATTCAAGGCTAGAGTTCTACCACTTGAACTACATCTTTATTTCTGGTGTGTGTGTGTGTGTGTGTGTGTGTGTGTGTGTGTGTGTGTGTGTGTGTGTGTGTGTGTGTGTGTGTGTGTGTGTGTGTGTGTGTGTGTGCATATAATTAATTGGAAATAAGAGTGTCATGGGCTTCCTGGGCTGGCTTCAAACTGTGATCTTCAGATCTCAGCCTCCCAAGCAGCTAGAATTAGAGGTGTGAGCTTTGGTACCTGGCTCTTATTTCACTTTTGAGATAGCATCTCACTCGCTTTATCCAGGCTTGCCTTGGACTTCACTATTCCTGTTTCTACCTCCCAAGTTGCTGGGATGACAAATCGTGTACCACCATGCCTGGCTGCATTCCTTATTTTCATGTAACAAGGGTTCAGGATCCTTCCAAGCATCTGACTTGCCTATTCTTTGCTTCTCTGCAGATGTAAGTGTACAATCACTCCATCCTGGGACTTTTGAGGAAGCTGCATACTGATTTCCATGGTGGCTGGACTAATTTATAGTCAATCTAGCAGTATGTAAGGCTTCCTTTTCCCCCTGCATTTCCACCAGCATTTGTTACTTTCTTTGATAGTCACTGTGACTGGAATGAGATGAAATCAAAATGTAGATTTAAAAAAATTACATTAGCTATGGGGAGGATTTCATTGTTACCTTTCCACATTTTTATAACATATTCCAATCAGTCTCAAACTCCCTGTCACTCCTTGCTTCCCAAACAGCTGCCCAGAACAATTTCAACAAGTTTCGTTGTTCTATTTTCATAGTTACAATCCATTTCAACCATACTCAACCTCTTTCCTCTTCCTTTTTAGCCTAATCCCTTCCTGCTATACACCCCCAACTCCTCGTTAATCGATAGCTTTCATTGGGCTTATGCCATTTCCATACATACTTGTAATTTATTACAAAGTTATTCAATCTCTATCTCTCTTTTTCCCCTACTTCCTTCTCCATTCTCTACCTAAGTAGTCCCTTAGGGTGGATTCAGGTTCTGTTTCTTGTTTAATTTTTTTTAATTTATTTATTTCATTACTACTTTAAAGGTGATGTACAGAAGGATTACAGTTACATATGTCAGGTAATGAGTACATTTCCTTTCCTACAGTGTCTTAACTGTTTCTTATTGTTACCAAATTGAATAAAGCCCTGAAAGTTGGAGATTATAAATTGCTTGATGTAACATACTAAATCAGAAAGGTGGGTTCAGTGCAACCGTACACTGATGTAATCTCAGACCTGGGGAGGTTGAGGTAGGAGGGTGCTGCATTCTGGGCCATAGTGAGACCCTGTCTCAAAACACAAACAACCACAACAGCAGCAACATAAAAGGTGGGATCATTTGCTGAAGGGTTGTGATCAGCAATGATTACCAGACAATGTTCCTAGCATCCTCTAGGTGGTGGTAAAGAGCAATGGCAAATATTTTCATGGTCTTCAGAAAATGATATGCTTGTGTTTCAAAGGATGAGTGAACAAGGTGGAAATTTTAAGCAGTATAGAAGATATGGAATAAAGCCTTCAGGTTCTTTCCCACCGCTTACACCTCAGATTCCATTCTCCCCAGATAACTCACTGAGAACTTTGTATAACTGGCTGGAGGAAGGTAGAGGAGGTATATTTTCTTTGTTTTTCTTCTCAAATTTTAAATTGTTTATTGTTATTATTAAGTTGTATACATTTCTTTTTGGACAATGTCACCCCTCCCCTTGATCTCTCCTAGTTTTTGGAAATATATATATATGTGTACATATGTGTGTGTGTGTGTGTATGTATGTGTGTGTGTATGAAAATGTAAGCATCTTTGCTTACATCTTCCATCCTTTGGAGCATTTTGTTCCTAAGGCTACACTCTTAACCATTATTATAGATTGACTATCATCTCCTTTATCTCTGTTTCTAATGATTGGCCATCATTTCCAGAAGCTGTTCCTTTTCTTTTTCTTTTCCTTTTCTTTTTTCTTTTTTTGTCGGTCGTGGGGCTTGAACTCTGGGCCTGGGTGCTGTCCCTGAGCTCTTCAGCTCAAAGCAAGTACTCTACCACTTGAGCCACAATTCCACTATCGATGTTTTGATGGTTAACTTGGAGATAAGTCTCATGGAGTTTCCTGCCTGGGCTGGGCTAGCTACTTAGCCTCCTGAGTAGCTAGGATGACAGGCATGAGCCACCGGCACCTGACTTGCTTCTTTTCTTTATTGGAGAAAAGAAATTTGTTTCTAGATCTCATTCCAAAAACAAGGCATTTAAAGCAAAAGACAGTGCTGTTGCCAGGCGCCTGTGGCTCACGCCTGTCATCCTAGATACTCACGATCTGAGAATCGCATTGCAAACTTGCTCAGGTAGGAAACTCAGTGAGACACTCATCTCCAGCTAACCACCAGAAAACTGGAAGTGACTCTGTGGCTCAAAGTAGAAGAGCACCAGCCTTGATCAGAAAAGCTCAGGGACAGCATCCAGGCCCTAACTTCAAGCCCCAAGATTGACACAAAAAAAGAAAACGAAAAAGAAAAAACAGTGCTCTTCCTGAAAGGCCACACCCTAGGGTGCATTTCTCTATTGTTCCCACTAGAGGGCATCCTAGACTCAAGAGAGGCTCGGGGGATCCACAACCTTAACTCATGGGCTTCATTTGGGTCCCTATCTTGGAATAATAGGCACATGCTAATCTTTCCCTTCGGCTTGACTATCATAAGTGATAAAAGGAACATATGAGGATGCCTTGGGATGGATTTTTCACCTAATACCTTGCTTAGCTTCATTTTGATTTAAAATTCCAGTTGCAATGCCACATAAAAATGTAAAAACCGAGTCAAGACGATAGAGAACTCATTGAATTCTGTTGTCTTCTTCCATTTCTCAATCTTTTAAACCTTTGTTCATTCACTCATCCACTCATCTTTTCTATTCTGTGTATTGGGTATATGGAGTGAGTCTCCAGGAAGCAGAGGCGAACAAGATGAACTCTACCTTCATGAAGGCTTGGAATATGTTGGGGAAATAGACATGAAGTGACCATTACACCAACTGTATCTGCCACTGTGGCAAGACCCTGAAGTTTCATTACATAGCTAATCGAGTATGCAAAAGGGAGACCCGGACGTTGTTGAAGTTGAAGGCTTCTCTGAAGGAGAAAAGTGTATTGGTCAGATTTTTATCATTGTGGCCAGATACCGGAGAGAAGCAAGTTAGGGGAGGGATTATTTATTTTGGCTCATGGATTCAGTCCTCCATGTCTCTGGTTCAGTTGATTCTGGGCTTTGGGGTGAGACAGAACATCATGGGCGTGGGAATGCATGCCAGAGCAGCTCCCCTGACTGCAGACGGGCACAGAGACAGCCAGAGGGGATCCAGACAGGATGTGCTCCCCAAGGACACGCCCCCAGTGACCTACTTCCTCCAGCCAGCTTCTACCTCCTAAAGTTTCCAGCCTATTCTGTAGTGGCCCCGTGCATAGTCCAATATAAGACAATAAGAGGCATGTAATCTAAGACTGAGGAATGGATCATAGCTGGGAAAAGAGGTGATGAGAGGAAGAACTTCTCACTCTCGTGTATCTGCCACGAACAGGGCTCAGCATGTTGATATCCTCGGGGAATCCATAGACGGCAACCAAGAAAACAACCTAAAGAATAAATAAATCGTTGAACAAGTAAGAAAATTACAGGTGATGAGACGGAGGAAAGAACGCAGAGTCAGTCCCGCCTCTCCCTGAGCAGTGGAGACCTGGGCCATGAGGAAGAGCCAGCTATGTGAAGATCTGTCTGGAGACGGGAGGACACAGCAGATGCAAGGGCTGTGAGGCAGGAACCATCTCAACTTGTTTGGAGACATAGGGAGAAGGCCAGGGTGTGGCTAGAGGGCCTGGGAGGAGGGGGAGGGGGATTGGGGGAAAGGGGGGAGGTGGGGGACAGGGGATGGGGGACTTGTGGGGAAGCCATGAAGGCTGAAAGTGGAAGTGTGGGTTTTTATTCTGTTGAGTTGGTGTGTTGAATTTCAACAAAGGAATGATGGATTTTAGTTTAGGTCCTATGGTCACCTTGGATGTATGTGTGTGTATGCCTGTGTGCGTGTGTGCGTGCGCACGTGCGTGCGCACAAGGATGTGAAAGTAGAGGATGGTAGGCAGAATAATGGTCTCCCAAGGATGTCCTCATACCCATTTCTGGAAGCTATGAATAGGCCACATGGCAAGGGAAGATTGAGGGAGCCTTTGGAACTGTCAATAATCGGCTGACCTTAAAATATGGAGTTTATCTCACATTATCCAGTGGTCACAATGTGACAATCAGGGCCCATTTGAATAGAGACAATGAGGAAAGAAGCCAGAACAAGAAATGCAGTAAGGAAGAGCTGAGTGGTCACTGCTGACCCTGAAGATTGAAGGGAGCCTGAGGGGCATGGCGAAGGTGGGAAGGCGAGAAAAGGTGAAATCAAGATAGTGGTCTAACTGTCGCCGTCTTGGCCATGTGATGGATCATAGGGAAATGGGTTTAACTGGTGCCATCCTGTCTTCATGGAAGTGGCAGGGAAGCTCCACCCCCAGGTGATAGGTATGCCTGAATTCCTAGAGGCAGGGGTGGGGACTTGGATGCTAGGTTCCTGGATCTTTCAGTCCTGTGCCTTGAACTTGGGAGCTCCCTGTGACCCTGCCCCCTGACTCTCATGCTGTTTGGGCCTGGACCAGCTCAGACACCAGTATGCCATGCCTTGTGTCTCTTTGTCTCCCGGCTCTCCTCCGGTCACCATGGCGTCCCACTTGAGTTGATCTGGTTTGTTGGTCTTATTTTTCTGCTCTTTCTTTGCTTTACTACTGTCATGGCTCAGCTTTGTAACAGTGTATTCGAGATGCTGTGGGTCTTTGTGACACGATTCCACCTCCAGCTGCAGGCTGTCTAAATGTGGCTTCTCTTCAAATGTGGCTTCTCTGTTTCTTGTGACTGAATTCCCGTACAACAAAGGGAGTCTCCTTAAGAGCCCCTAGAAAGGAACTCAACCCTATGCTATTTTTATTTTAAATTTGTTTTTGTTTGTTGGCAGTCCCGGGGTTTTAACTTGGTAGGCTGGCACTTTACCACTTGGGTTAGGCCTCCCAGCTTTCCCCGCACCATCTTGATTTTTGACTCAGACCCATTTCAGGCTGTGACCTCCAGAGCCATTAAGATAATGGGTAAGTTAAAACAGTAAATTTCTCTGTTTTTGGAATATTTGTTACAGGGCACACCAGAATCTTAAGACACACAGAGGAGCCTATAAGGAGGCGCCTGTAATGGCTTAGATGAACATTGGTAATGGAGCAAGAAATATTTCTTTACCTTCTCTAAGTGTGGGGTTCGTGTTAGCTCCCCTTTTGTGCCAGTCAGCAGGCTCTTTGTTACTTCTCTGTAAGTGGGATTTGACCTTTTATAACTTCTTCCCAGTACTCAGACCCATACCAGCGCACAGCCAGTTCCCATTCGAGGGATTCCATGTCACTCTGGAGGAATCAGTCTTGGTGGCAGCGTCAGGTGCAAACAACTTGGGAAAAGTGAAATGGTAGGGACACACCATGAACCAGGGTGTGGGTGTGGGAACACTGGGAAAGCATCATCTTGGGTAGTCTAGAGAGGGGACCCTTGCAGCCCAGCCCCTGAAGATCTGATCCAGAGGAAACTCAGAGGGTCAACCAAACAGAGCCCCAAGAAAGCCTTGCTCTATCCTGACCTCTAGCCATCGATTTGGAAAGGGAATTCCTTTCTACTGTAGCTTTCCCAGGAATGACGGTATTGTTTGTGTAGCACTGATGCCTCATTTTGTGTTGGTCAAAACTGGAATTAAAAATATTTGGATTCAGGACTTTTTTTTAAATAAATTAACTTTCCATGGACCAATATTCAACCTCCAGGAGTATTTTTTTCCCCCAGCATTTATAGTAACCACATTAAGGTGGATACTATTTTAGGAGATTTCCTTTCCTTTTTCTTTTTTTCTTTTGTAACCACTGGCCCAAAACTGTCTCTTATATTTAGAAGCCTGGATCTAGGGTTACACGTATCAAGATACATGCATGGTGCTGTTTTGCTGAATGCAGCTGTCCTGCTGGATAATTTGCTGATCCGGGAGCTGAGGCCAGCGAGTTTTTTTAATGTCCGCAACTGCTTCTGCCCATAACGGTAGTGAAGACGGCGACTTCAAGAGCTGTGTCACTTCAGCCAGAGCCGGGCAAAGAGCGGCAGGATCAGGGACATTTGCTTGCTTTCTCACACGCAGCCTCTGGCAAAGTCATTTGCTGCGGCCTCTGGTACATGCCTCTGCCTGGGTCCTCTCAGGCTTCCTTCTAGCTCTTTCTTAAATGTGGACCTGTTTCCCCTTAGACGGCGAGCACCCTTCCTGAGGGTGTCCCTCAATCCCATTGTAATTTCCAAAGCCCAGCCTGGTGTCTGCAGTTGTGCAGGTGCTGTATGAACAGTGGCCAGGCCCGGAAGCTAATGGAAAACTCTTTGATTACTTCAGGTGGAGTTAGATGAAGAATGCTTAACATGGACAGTGATTTTTTTTTTCTTTTCTGCCCAACATCTGTCTTTCCTTCTGGTAAAAAAAACACTCCGGTTTTCCTTTGGGGAACCACCCTCCCCTCATCCTGAATCTAGAATAGTTGTATAGAGTTCATTTCATACTCAGTTCCAGTGTTTGAATACTGACTTCAGGGCTTCGCCCACACCCACCTCTGACCACAGCGTCCATCTATTCCAGTACAGTGGTCATTGGTCAGACCTGTGAGTTAATGGCCAGTATGCGTTCTGATGGGCTGGTTCCCATCTTCAATCAGTTGTGCATTAGTTGGAAGCGAACCTCTCTACTCCCCCCGCCCCCCTTCTTCTATCCTTGGAGCTATTAAGGAAGACTTTTCCCAGGTGTTTTTAAGCTGGTAGGAAGAAGTTCAAAGCTGTCAGAAGCCATCTTACCACTATGAAACTAAAGCAAATCCAGTAGGTTGGGACTGAGGAATGGAGAGGGGTAAGTTCTTTACAATATTGAGCATCAAGATCCAGTCATACCTGAAGCTATCTTGGAGCTTTCAGTTATATGGACAATAAAATCTCCACTTATTTGACTCTAACCAGTTACTGGCTGAAGGAAAGAGTCTCTTGGCTTATGGGCCAACTCGATCTTTTCCTAAATGGGAATGGAGATGGGGTGGTCTCAGCGGCTCAGAATGCCCTGGGGCCAGCTCCCTTGGTTGCTGTCAGAGCCATGGGTCCTTAACCCCTGCCTAGCTGTGTAGGCCCTACATGGTGACAGGATTTTTCTTATTTTATTTTGACTTTAGTGGGACCAACATTTTAAATGTCCCTAAAAGGGAAGTTTAGATCGTAAGTGCAGTGTGGATGGCTCTTTGGCCCCAAGCCTGGCCTCTGTGTGGTCTTCTCTATGGAAGGAGGCTGGGGTAGTTGAGCACAATTTAGTTCTGGGGGTGTCTAGAAGGATGGATGATTGACATACCATGATAGACAGGATTGCTTAAAACCATTTTTATTCTGCCGCTCAGCAACACTTTTCACTTGGTTTGAGTAAAAGGCCAGGGACCCAGATACATAGTGACAGACAAGAAGGTGGAAGTCAGGATCTGATAGACTGGGATGGCACCAGCATCCCTAAATGCCGAGCATTCGTGTCCCTGACTCAGGGTCCTCCTGGGATGTCTGGTTCATGAAGGATGTCTGGGTGACATAACAGGTACAGTCTGGTGTCCATCAACTTTCTTTTAAAATACGTTTTCGGTGAAGGTCCAGTATTTTCACAAATGCCTGAGAGTCACAGTCATCCAAGAACCATGCATTGTGTTTGAATAGCACTTAGAATTTCCCTCCAGGGGCACATCGATTATGGCAATTAATTTTCCTAACAGTGTGAGGTAAGTAGGCAGGCATTCTTATCTCCATTTTCCACAGGCACAAAGAACCTAAAAAAAAACTTGCCTACAATCAATTTGCATAGCTAGTAACTGGCGAAAAAGGAATAGGGCATTGGAACAGGTGTTTTTGACTCAGCCTCTTCTTGTTCAGTGAAAATAAGCAGCCACCTCTCTCATTCACGAGAATGCCTTAGCACTGGGTTTCTAACATGAGTTGGCGAAGTCTTTTTCACCCTATCTGTATATACATATCACCCATTATGCTAGTAACTTGGTATTTGTTTCTAACTCCACTTACATACGAAAATTCATTTGAACAGAAATGGTGGAGCACATCTACTTGTGGAAAGCCATCAGTAGAATGTAGCAAGATAACACCATGAAAACAAAACATAACCCTGAATTCTGTCTCCACGGACCACCACAAACTCAGGCTGTTCTTTCTTTGTTAAAGTGGGCAGAGCCACAGAAAGGTATGAAGGACCCACTGGTTCTAAACAGAGTTCTAAAGTTCTGAACAGAGACTTTCTCCTTTGTGTCATCACAATGGGAAAAAGAATTGAAAAAGGAAAGCATTCTTGGTGACTCAGAATGACTTCACATTGTGCCTGCGGAACTGCTCAGAAGTCTCTAGCCACAGATGCTGTACCTGCAGGACCGTGCGTTGGGGACCTCATGGCAGAGCCGTCGTGTCCTGAAACCAGGACACTCTCTCCTAAGTTGGCATTTGATACAGAAGTGTGGTGCGGAGATGGTTCCTGTGTGGCATCCCAGAAAGTCAAAATTCTAGCCTGAGACTAGAAAAAAACAATCAAACAAAAAAACAAGGAAAGCAAACGCATTCCATAAACACAGCGGGCTTCTTCCCAGGTTTGGGCTGGACAGGGTGTGCGGTGCATCTGTGCATGAGCGCAGCCACCAAGCATGCCCTCGCTCTGCTTGGGTAGAGAGCAAGCAAAAGAAGGAGGCTCATGGAAGAAAACAAGGATCAAGACAAAAGCCCAGAAAGTCTTCCAGTCTTTGGTGAATTCTGGGGGTGCTGATAGAAGGTTGCAGTTAGGGGTACCGAAGATTGAAATGCACCTGCAACATGAAAAAAAATAGAAGAAATATCCATGATTCAACTGCATTATACAACTCTAACCATGCTGCAGAGGTTTGAACTTGACATTGTAAACAGCAGCATCCACTGCTTCCCTGGGAAGCCTCCTGCTTCCCCAGATCCTGACCTCCAGCCCTGGGAAGAGTCATGCGGTGTCTGGAGTTTGTCTCTGGAGAAGAGGAATGGATGCAGAACCTCACTTGGAGGAGACAGCGAGCCTTCTTCTATCGTGATGGTCCAGTGACTTGGGCTGACGGGGCTGATGGGACTCTTCGTTGCTGCTGCTGCTCATTTGCCAGGGACCTGCCTCTGGAGAGTCCTGGAGGAAAAGGTCTCACAGTCTAAAGTCAATGTATCTGTTCCTCAGAAACTTCTTTGCAGTGTTGTGCGAATGAAGCCTGTCTCCAGTGTTTGCAGTAGGCTGCTGGTTCTTCAGGAGCTGTGTGGCACAGAGACAGACAGAATGAGAAAGAGAAGGATGGGGGACCCAGCCCCACAGTGGCTTTTCTTGGATTTTGGAGGTGACTCAAAGGCTGGATGGCTAGTAGGCCTGAACACTTTTAAGTCAAAGCCTGGCTTATTTTGAGAAACATTCTCTATTTTATTCTACACGTGGCCCATAAGAAAACCAGAATAGCACAGATGCACCAAAATGCCCAGAGCACTTCTAAATCTCATTTTCCTTCCCAATGTTTAGCAATAAGGCTAGCACAGCTTGTATGCATTCTCCAGGCATTTCTTTCTGCATTTAAATCCATAAATATAGGCTGGGGTGTGGCTCAGTGGTAGAATGCCTGCCTTGCCAGCACAAGGCTCTGAGTTCAAACCCCAGCATTGCCAAAAAATGTAGAGATAAATATCCATAAATATGCACTTGGAAATTGTACACTTATTCACTCATTCTCTCTCTCTCTCTCTCTCTCTCTCTCTCTCTCTCTCTCTCTCTCTCTCTCTCTCTCTCTCTCTCTCTCTCCTCTCTCTCTCTCTCATACTGGCATTTGAATTCATTGCCTTGTGCTTGTCAGACAGGCTCTCTTCCCACCTGAGCCACACCTGTAGACGGAGACTGTTGGGCTCAGAACACAACTCCTGACTCAACACAGCATCCTATCCAAAGCTATTGGACATTTTGGCTCAGCGATTCCCAGCCTTTATTTTTTAATGACAGGCTTCACAACCTTTCTAAATGGCAATAGTTTGCTTCAAACTGCATTTGGGGATGAAACCCAGAAAAGTCTCACATTCCTGGCTTCTGTCCCATCTCCAAGCTTGCTGTCCTTCCTAGTCAGATTTGCCTGGCCCTCTGCAGAAGTTCTCACTGCCTTCTAGGTTGTTAGGACATAGCCTTGGGCTGGTACATCTCCTGGGCAGTAACCCTACTCCCCTCCTTGGCACTGGCTTGGGCACACCAAACTGGGATGAGTTGTTTGCTGATGTAAATGAAAACTGACCACTCTGCTCACAGTGAGCGTCCATATCCTCTTCCTCTGGGACTTGGGAGGGAGACAACTTAGCAGGGTGGGACGGTGAGGACTCTGCTTGGCACCAGGATGTGAGTCCGTAGAGTGGAAGCTGAAAAGTGCAGATTCCTAGGGCTCACCTCTGATTTTAGTGAGCTGGGATCTTTCGAGGAGGAACTTGGATCCTCTCCTGGTGATACTGATAATAGGAATGATCACAGGCTTGGTCCATGCATCCTCAGGGGTATCAAAGGGACAGCCACTAAACTGTGTGTGTGTGATGTGCTCCTCCACTTATTATTTACACTGGCTTTATGGAATCAGTCTCCACTTCTCAGCCGAGGAAACCAAAATTTGGGTTAAATAATTGGCTAAAGATGAGTAAGTCCTAAAGGATGGAGTATCTGGCCCAGGCAACCTCTTACCAAACTTTAGCATTAACTATACACACTTATGTGCACACACATATACATTTTTTTCCTGGCAACACTGGAGTTGGAACTCAGGGCCTTGTGCTTGCTAGCCACGCCTACATCATGAATTCTTTTAAAGGATGAAGTCAGGTGCGTTGAACATCAATCCCCTGTCTTCCTCTTCATGGAACAGTATCATCAAATATTAATCAGTTTGATGATGCTAATATCACTATCATCCATGCAAGAAACCCTGGGATCCTTTGATGTTTCACTGTCCTTCCCTCCCTTCTTTGAACACAGCTGCCTGTTTTTCCCCTTGGGTCATTTCCTGTCAGGACATAAGCTGCTCCATTCACCTGCTACTGGTTGTTCCTGGGTGTGGCTTGTCCAACAGGAAGTTGGTCTGTGACACCTGCTGCCCTCTTGGTTGCCAAGGCGGGGCTGGCTGATCTGGGAGGATGCAGGATGCCTGCCGCTTCTCTCATCCACCCAGGTAAGCCTCTTTGGTCAACCAAGCCCCAAAAGGGATTCTCTCTCTCAGTTTGGTGAGCACACTGCTTGGGTCAGGGGCATAGGAAATGCTGTGCTGCTCTGGAAGAAAAGCTGAAGAACTACTTAGCATTCTTCTCTTGCCTGATTTACACAGCAAGATGGTGATGGATGTGGGCTTGACATTTCCGGGGCTGGGTTGTCATCATGTCGCCTTGTCCTTTGTCAAAGTGTCATTGATTCTAGCAGACGGAGCTCATCTTAGCTAATTAGAGAGTCAGAAGCAATGTATCCAAGTCCAGAGAGGAATATCAATAGTATCCATCTCTTTATGAAAGATCATGGTGATACCAAAAGCATGTGGTGACTTTTCTGTCCTTAGACTAAGAACTGTTAGGCTACTTTAATGCAAAGTCACGCGGGAAATCATTTTGCAGATACAGGGTAGGACAAAGCACAACTTTAACCATCTTTACTCTCCTGTCTTACCCACCCTCTGGCACTTAGATGGAACTATGTGACCAGTGTTGGTCACTTAATTTCATGCGTAAGTGACATTTGAGACTTCAGCCCATCTGGTATTATCTGATCTTCCATTTTCCAGAATTAGCCTGAAGATACTTCCCATTCTAGATCAGAAGCTGGCAAATTACTACCTGCAGACAGAGATACCCTTTTGTAAATAAAGTTTTATTGGAACACTAGAAACAGACATCTAGGCACAGACATTTATTGCAGACTTACTAATAGAAGTGTCCTCTTAAGTGGCAGCAACATCAGTGCAGTGGATTCCCCACAATTTGGATCAGAAAGAGGGATATATTTATGGATTAGGATATAAGTACACTTTGTCTGCCATGTACCTGATTTAACTTAAGATAACATCCAAGAGACAGGTGAACTCTGGACCAGCATCTCACTGTGAAGCCTCCAAATAGTACTTGAATGTTTTTTTTTTCTATTTGTAGTTTGCTGAGAAAAGCCAATGAGGGTTATTCTGGGCAAAATCATAGTAGTTACAACTCAAGACGTTTGCGCTCACGAGTTGAGCCCACGCCCCTATTCCACCTAGAACAGCTGCAGGCTTGGTAGAGTGTTGGACAGCCTGGGATCCCGTGGAGGGAGAATGTCCACCCGCCCACGTGGCCCACCGCCGTGTGAGGGAGACACGCTGCCCCTTTGGTTTTGGAGTGTTGGCGACTTACTTCCTTGTGAAGTGCACTACGCAGGAGATGGTGATGATGAGGAGGCCGATGATGATGGAAGCCACGGCCACCCACTTGGCGTTCCGCCCCAGCCGCCTGGCTCCTTCGTAATCCCCATCGTTGTAGCTGTTCAGAGACTGGAGGGGACACAAAGAAAGAGCTGGTGACCACAGACGATGCCTAAGGATAGGGGTGAGGAATTTGGCTGTCCCGACAGAATGGCTCCAAGAGGACTCAGGCAACTGCTTACCCCAGTGCCAGGATACTGGGTAAGCGCCATGGGTATTCTTACCTCTGAGAGGCTGTCCCCTAAGTGCTAGGCTGACCCTGCCTTCTGTGTATTTCCTGATTCTTTTTACCTTATCGTTTATCATAGCATATTAAGAAGGGTACAGTGCTTAGTAGTGCAGTCAATAGATGATGCTCAGAACCCATTTGCAGAATGAAAGGATTTGTCTTTTTCTGTAGAACAAGCTGTGCAGGCTTTGCTAGCTATAACCCATGAGTCCAGTTCAGCCCTTACCTTTTTATTTCTGGGGCTTGAACTCAGGGCTAGGTGCTCTCCCTAAGCTTTTGTGCTCAAGGCAAGCGTTCTACCACTTAAGCCACAGCTCTGCTTCCAACATTGTTTTTGGTAGTTAACTGGAGATAAAAGCGTCTCACAGACTTACTTTCCTGCCCAGGCTGGCTTCAAACCATGATCCCCAGATCTCAGCCTCCCGAGTAGCTACAATTACAGGTCTGAGCCACTGGTGTCTGGCTTTACCTGCTTTCGTAAAGTCCCCTTGGAACATAGCCACAGTGGTTAGTTTACTATTGACTATGGCTACTTTCATGCTATAGTGACAGACTGAAGGGAGTCGGGGCAGTGTTTACAGTGTACAGCTTGCCTGGCTCTTGCCCAAGCCCAGGCTGTCATCTGGTGCCCACAGATATGGCTTTCTCAGTTGTCAACATGTGGCGCTGGTGAATAACAGCAGGTACCCCCAGGGCTCCTCTTCCCTCCTCCATCTCCAGCCATCCTGTTTCTCCCTCTCTCTCCCCTCACATTTCTCTATTACTCGACTCAGCAGAGTGTCCTTTCTGATTCTGCATCCAGGCCAAACTCAAGTATTTCCATGTTGCCTTTGTTGCTAGAGCTTTGAGTCATGTCTGGCACATTGCAGGAACTCAGGAGGTATGCGTAGACTGAATGGGTGAATGACCGTGCCTGGTTCCCTATGAAACATGGGTTTGCTGAGGGCTTCTTGTAGCTTCCCAAGCTGGTATAGCAGCATCAAGTGTTCACAGAATTCCTGCTGCTGACGGGCAGACCAGGAGCTGCCAATCTCCCTTATAGTAAGTCCTCTCTGTAATACACCCCTCGCACCCCCTCCCCAAATTGTACTGCTGCCCAGTGTGCAGAGACACTGCGCTAATGATGAGAACTGTGGATTTCATCAGGAGCCTCTGTTCTTGACTCTGATGTCATTTCAGGAATAACTGTCCTCAGACTATTAGGAAGATAGACTTCAAGCCAGAGAAACAGCCAGTCTGTTTCTTCAAGCCAGAGCCGTCTGCTTCTGGAACCCTTTCTGAATTCTTGGAGCTGGGCTGCCTTTGTCGGCAATAGTCTTGAGACTCAGCAGCCAGGGGGATGCGATTTTAGGGGTCTTGTGTACAGATGAGATTCAGGACTTATAACAAGGCGAGATCTAGAATTCTGAGGCCCCGATCTTGGAGTTCTCAACCCTGGAACCCATTAGAACTATCTGGGTAGCTAAAAACATTAAGATATCTCCCCCCCTCCCCAGCCCGCTCCTCCCTGGAGAGATTTTGATTTGGCTGATGTATGGACAAGGCACCTTCTGTGTGTGTGTGTGTGTGTGTGTGTGTGTGTGTTGGCAGTTTTATTGTGGTGATGGATTACATATAAAAACTAATCACTTTCACCATTTGGAGTGTACAGTTCAGTGGCACTAAGAACATTGACATAATCATTGTGTGGCCATCACCACCATCTCTGTCCAGAACATTTGCATGACAATTCCCTGGTATGAAAATGCCTTTCTCGGGGCTGGGAAGGTGGTTCAGTGGTAGAGCGCTTGCCTTGCATGCTCGAGGCCCTGGGTTTGATTCCTCAGCACCACATAAGCAAAAAGAAAAAAGCCGGAAGTGGCACTGTGGCTCAAGTGGTAGAGCGCTAGCCTTGAGCTGAAGAGCTGAGGGACAGCGCCCAGGCCCAGAGTTCAGGCCCCACGACCGGACCCAAAAAAAAAAAAAAATGAAAATGCCTTTCTCTTCTCAGGCACTCGGGCCTCCAGCCTGCCAGCAAGTGCTCTACCATTGAGCTACAGGCTCCAACCTTGACTGCCATTTCTTTTCTTCTCTAATCGGGATGTCACACCACCAAGGGAATTTGGCAGATGGGACAGACTAAAGTGGTAGACATGGGTTTTAGGGAAAAATGCATGTCGTATAAATCTGTTTTTTAAATTTTCCCCCCTGAAGGGCTTAGCATGTAAGCTATCCCATCTGGCATGGGGAGAATTATGCTGGCTTTAGATATTCAAAGTTGTTGTGACCTTATTTATTTTTAAAAAAAATACTCATACAATTTGTGAACATGAAAAGCCTTTTTTAGTGCTGTAGAGACATATAGAGTAAATAGGAAAGCTCTTTCCTTAATCTTATTACCCAGTTTTAGCACTTCAGTGCATTTGCTTCTACACGCTTTCCTCTATGAATCCCAAGCAAAGACACCTTCCCTGGTAATGACCAAGCACACACATCGTGGTTAGGAGAAAGAAACCATTTGCACCTGAGATACATCAAGAATAATGGAGTCAGCCCGTCTAATCCTTATCCCTTATGCATTAAAACCTACGTACTTCCTACAAATCCTCACAAAGGCAGCGCCATCCCTGCTTGGGCGATGCTGATGTTTCATGGTAGGCTGCTTCCTTTGGGATGCGATAAACTCTTGAGAAAGATCCTGCTTTGTGTCTTAGCCATAAGCAGACCAATGTAAAACTTGGTAACCCTCACAAATTTGCATTTTCTTTTCTTTAAATACTCACGTTGTGCTTTTCATTTAGCTAGCTGGCCCCTTTGAAGTTACCTTACAAGTAAAACTTTTCCTTTCCTTTTCTAAACATTTTGATCTCTGTTATCATGTGGATCTGGAATGTTCCCCAGAGGCCCATGTTTTAAATGTCTGGTCCACATCCCTTGGCATTATTAGATCGTGCTGGAACCTTTGAGAGGTGGTGTCTTAATGGGCACAAAGATGGGGAAACAGAGAGGGTGGCAGACACGGAGGATACGTTTGAGGCCAGTCCAGGCGAAGATTAGTGACCAATAAAATAAAAGGCTGGGCACTGTGGTGTGAGCCACATGGGCTACATAAACAGGAAGTTCGTGGTCCGCACTGGGCATGAAAGTGGAACTCTGTTTGAAAAACAGTGAAATTGGAAAGGGCTAGTGGAGGGGGGGCGTGCAGGGTCCAGTGACAGCTGCCTGTCTAGTTAGCACAAGGCCTTTAGTTCAAACCCAAGTACTGCTAAAACAAACAGAGGTGGGTCCTAGCGTGAGGAAGTCAGGCCGCCAGAGGTGTGTCTGCGCAGGGGACCCTGCTCTTGGCCTCACTTTTACTCACGCGCCCCTGCCCCCCACTTCTGCAAGTGGAGCGTCAGCACTCCCACATGGCATGCTGTGGTGCGCTGCCTCGCCACACACTCAGACCACCATGGCTGGAACCCTCCGCCAGCGCGAGCTGGAACAAGCCTCTCTTCTTTTTAAGTCGACGGTCTTCGCTGAGAAACCTTGACCATCATGGACACACAGAAGTACCCGGTTATGTATCTAGACTACAACTGGATTCATATGTTCTCCATTACCACCAAGACATCCCTCCTCCAAAGTTCCTTCTGAGTCACCCTTCTTCCACATCACTGTCCTTTAACTGAAATGATGGCCCTTGGATCTGGCCTGGAGTTTCTTTCTGACCTCATAGCTTCATAAAACACTCGTATTCCAAGACACCCAACAGCTAGTTGGATGTTAAAGAGAAGGGCCTTTCCTTTCTTCTCAGTTCCTGTTTTCCTCTGCGATGGAAACGAACCTTTACCAGAATATACAGCAAATGAGTTCCCATCGCACATTTGTTGTGAGGTACCCAGGATTCACCTGCAACGCCTTTTCCCTTTGCTGTAACCCTGGGCTCCTGTTGGCAACATGGATCTGTTAGCACAAACCCTCTAAGAGCGTCAGGTCTTCAGCCAGTAAAGGTCACATTCCAACAGGAAAGTGGGCCAGTGCCCTCTCCTATAGAAATCTCATGACGCCATGGCCCCTGCATCCCTTTCAGCTTATTTATACAACCTTCCCTGGATGGACACATGATACTCAATACCCACAGGAGGAAAGTTGTTCAGCAGCCAGGTGTGAAGCTGCAGTTTTCTGACCTGAGCCCCAAGAAGGCTGCAGCAGGAAGCAGTGGCTCATTTCCTGCTGGTGGGTCCAGCAAGCTCCTGGAACCCACAGCCCAAAGAGAGAGACACCACAGTAATCCTGTATGTTCTGATAACTGGATCTGAATGCCCAGAGGGTGGATCCAACATCATTGCCATTCGTGACACGTTACACCGAATGGCAAAGATACACGACTGTCCTGAGCCAGGAAAATGTGGAAAGTACTCTGCCTCTGCTCTTTAGCACAGAGCTCTTGCTACATTCCCACATGATACCCTGGGGGTGGGGTGGGGGGAAGTGTGACCAGAGATTGCTGTTAGTGTGGGGCAGAGGGGGACTCCCCGGAGCTCTGCAGTGTGTACACCCCAGCGCTGGGAGCTTCTAACCCTGGATATGCCTTTGAATCACTTGGGGGCAGGGTTTTAAAATCTTCCTATGCCCAAGGCTCATACCAGAACAAGTTAATCAGGGTCTTTGTGGGTAGGATCCAGTTCTGGTTTGCAAGTTTCTCAGGTGAGTTTGAGGAGTGGCTGGGTTTAGAACTGCTGTCTTAGATGGCCAAGCATTTGTTCATTCATTCACTTGTTCTTTCATTCACACCTTCATTCATCCAGACACCCATTCATTAATTTGTACACATTCATCGATCCACTCGTCCATTTACTCCCTTGTTCATAATTAATTAACTCAGTCATTATTTACTGTCATCTATGTGCCAGACGCTGCTCGCTGCCCTCATGGAGCTCAAATTCTGTTAAAGACTGAAAATAAAGAAGTAAACATGCACATAAAAAGATGATTTCAGAATATTATTAAGACAAGGAAAATAGAAGAAAGACCTCAGAAGGAGCGAGGCCTGAACAGGGCTAGAAAAGAGGAGAGAATAGCAGTTATACCCACATGTGAGAGAGAGAGAAAGGGAGAAGGGAGGTAGAGATGCAGAGGCAGATAGACAGACGGACAGACATGAGGCTGGAGAGAAAGGAGCCAGGAGCTATATTACAGTAGTAATCGTACTAATGGAATAGTGTTTATCAAGTATGTATTCTGTGGCGGGCACTGGAATAGCTGCTTTGTAGAACTATCAGCAACTTTGTCCCCCAGGTTACAATCAGCGAACTCTCTTTTTCTCTGAGAGACTCCAAGTCCCTCTGAGACTTAGCCAGAAGCAAATGTTAACCACTTTCAAAGGCAACTTGCTGTGGTGTTACAAATATAAGCATACGCCCTTACAAAAGCAATGCTTGAATGGGTCTAAAGGAACCTCAGAACTAGGTTTCATGTACTATTTGATAGCCCAGCACTAGATAGCTGGCATGATTCTAACTCAGTAACATTTTGGCCATTGACAAAAATAAAAAACCAAAAAGACCCAACAACAACCAGGAAATGTATCCCTGAGGATTGGAACAAATGTCACTGCAGAAAGTTCATTCATTCCTTTGGGCAGGATTCCTGCACTCACTCTCACACAAAATGGGCCTCCAGATGTCAAATACTCCTGATGGGAGATGTTACTAGTGAGTTTTTATTTCCACCTCCTGGTCATTCTGGGTTAAATGAGTTAGAGCAGCGGCTGGTGAACTCAGCAAGAAAAATTAGTGCTTACTTGACTTTACTACATAGCTGTTTTTTGGGGACCAAAGCAAAATAGCTATTAAATATACTTCTTGTCTTCTAAACCCTGCTTGCTCCGTTGTTCCCCAATGACGTTCCCCAGTGTAAAGAACAAAAGAGTTCAATTTAAAAAGTTAAGAGTTCTGTCATTAAATTCTCTTCTTTGGTACAGACAACAGGCATCTTTTTTGTGACATGGGACAGATGACAGAGTGAAGGCTGAGCAGGCAATGGCACCTTAGTGTGAAGTAGCTTTTCTGGAACATTCTTGATATCTGATAATGCCCTGTGGGAACTGAGTTATAGGCCACTTGGGTAGGGGGATGGGCAGGGGAACCATCCCCCCCCCCCAAGTGACCCCTCATTGCTTCTGAGAGACATTCTTTTTGGTTTATTTGCCAGTGCTGTGGATTGAACTCAGGGTCTTGTGTTTGCCAGGCAGGTATTCACCTGCTTGAACCAGGCCCTTAGCTCTTTTGGCTTTGGTATTATCATGATTTTTTTTTTCAGATAGGATTCAAGTCTCTCTTGATTTCTCCTTCCTCTCTCACACCCCTAAGTTGTGACCCACTATATGCTGAATAGATTCCTCCCAGACTCTCTTTTCTTCTTTGCCCTGATTTGTGTAGTGCATCCTTGGAGGAGACAGAAGGAAGTGCTGATACCTGGCAAAGCGTGGGTCATCCTTGAAAGCGTCATGCGAGACATGAAAGGTTCTGTAGTGTTTGGCTCTATTGACATGGAATATCGAAAGTAGTAAAATCTGTAAAACCACAGAGCAAACTGGCTGCTAGTGGGGAGAGGGTTGGGTGAGGGGTGCAGAGTGACTGCTGGCAGGCATGAGATTTCTTGCTCCCCCTCCTTTGGTGTTCTGGGGATTGAAACTAGGGCTTCAAACTTGCTAGGCAAGCTCGCTACCACTTAAACTGTGACGCTTTTCAGATGGGGCCTCTCGCTTTTCCCCAGGCGAGCCTTGGACCTTGATACCTGTATCTCTGCTTTCTGAGTGGTGTGTGTCACCACACTTAGCTCTTACAATGTAAAAATCTCTTTTTGGAATGATACAAATTTACCAGAATTGAGTAGTGGTGACGGCTGTACACCCTTCTGAGTATAATTTTAAACAAAACCCCAGAAACAAACCACATTGAGGGGTACATTGTTATAATTTGTTTGTTGAGATGGAGCTTTTGCTCCTCGAGGGCCCCAGGGGACAAATAGTAGCTCCCAGAGAAATCTGTGTGCCTGGCAAGACGGAGTGACAAGAGGTAGATACACCCTGGGGAGGTCTGATGGTCACCCCATATTCACCGGAAGGAGCACTCAGCCATGCAGATTAAGCTTTGTGAGAGCACCCGAGAAACACATCCCTTTGAAGTATAGCTGGACGTTTGTCAGGGAACTAAATTTACAATGAAAGATGAGAACTAGCCAGACCTGGGTGATTGTTGATTAAGCCCTGGTTAAACCAGTAGATCATGAATGCCTAGAGAAGCTGGGACCCAGGCCAAAAAAGAACCCCCGTTCTGCAAAGATTCAGCTAACTTAAGACATTGTTCCAGGGTGGGAGAAAGAGAAAATTGTAAATTGGCACTAGATGTGGGAGCAGGTTGGTTTGAGACCAGAGCAGGAAGGTCTGTGCCTCACTGAGTGACAGAAGGCCTAGCTCTTGATTGTGTGGCCTTGCTCTACCCTGTGCTTCCTGACTCATTTTAAGCAGATCACCTGGCATAACATACATGCTGGAAAGCTTCTTGCTGCACCAGGGCCTTTGCACTTACTGGCTTTGCCCAGACCTTCCTATGACTGGTTTCTCCTCCTTGGCCTTTACCCACCACCCTTTCTTTTTTTCTTTTTCTTTCTTTCTTTTTCTTGAACTCTGGGCCTGGGCGCTGTCCCTCAGCTCTTCAGCTCAAGGCAAGTATTCCATCACTTGAGCCACAAGGCCACTTCCCGTTTCCTGTGGTTTATTGGAGATAAGAGTCTCACGGACTTGTCCTGCCTGGGCTGGCTTTGAACTGCAATCCTCAGATCTCAGCCTCCTGAGTAACTAGGATTACAGGCATGAGCCACAGGTGCCCAGCTCCCACCACCCTTTCGAACATCACATTTCTTTTGCTCTGTTCCTCATCTCTCCTGGTCCTTTCCTCTCATACCTCCTGCTTATTCTCTTCTCACTGTTTACCACTTTCTCAAAAGGATCTTGTTTACTTGCTAACTTATGCATGGTCTACAGGCCCTTTGGAATATTTCTAGCCATTACTTCTTCCATGCATATTCAAGTAATGAGTATCTATATACAGGTATGTGGAGACTTTTGATTGATAAGCAAGTAGAAATTCACAGAGTCTATGATTCGGCTTTGTGTCCTATTTTCCCATTGATCCTTTATAATGAGCATTTCCTGATATCATGAAGTCCTCCAAAAGCATGGTTCTGAGAGTGGTATAACATTCTGTGTTGTACACAGATGTGTTATAGTTTACTTAGTCTATCTTCTAAATTGGAATCAATATTTATGGCTGTCTCCATTTTTTTTCATGTTTTTAACGACAACAACAAATGTTAATTAAGCTGTTGCTCAGTGCTGAGCGCCATGCTGTCATGTTCACTCACTTTGCTTTAGAAATTACTTCAGAACTAATGCCGGAGCGAACATCTATTCTGTGATATTATGCCCGTCCATTTAGAACTGATATTTTTCTATTTTAATCTCTTGGCGAAACCTTCTTTGTATTGATCTTACATGTCCTAAATATGTCACTGGCATTTAAAATTCTTCTATTGGCTATTGTGAATATGCCAATATTCTGATCTGTTGAGTTGCAGTACTGAAATCCTAATTTTTAGAAAGTGTCTCCTTTTACCTACTCCATTTCTTCTGTCTTTCCCAAGATGTCCTCATTTGCTTTATTCCTTTACTTCAGAGAGAAGTGAGATTTATTCTTTTCATCTGTCTGTCTGTCTGTCTGACTATCTTCTCATTTGTCTCTCTCCCTCTGTCTTTCTCCTTCTTCCTTCCTCACAAGCCTGTAGAACAATGTCAGTGCCTGAACATAGTCAGAGGTCCTTTTGTGTAGGTGCAATTTCTTTATATAGCTCAGTTGTGTTTTAGATTCTAGACTCCTGGAGAGCAAGCTCCTATCAAAATAGCTGCTGTATGTCAGCACTTGGTGCTTTTTTTTTCCTTTTTTCTTTTTTTAGCAACAAAATGCCTAAACTTTCAGATGACTTGGAGATTTCTTGTTTAGATTCTGCTTGTTCCTACGTTTTTGTGCCTAAAAGGTACTGCTGGGCATTTGGACAGCGGCTTCCGGGTGGCAGAGTGCATTCCCTTTCCATTGCTATTAACTCATTTGTGCTCATCCATTGCTGTTGGTTGTTTTCTTATTTTGGGTTCACTTGACTACTCTTTCATCATTATTATTATCATTACTATTATTAATGAAGTTGTACAAAGTGGTTACTATTCCATAATTCAGGTGATGTGTACAGTGCTTCTTAGTCAATGTCACTCTTTCCTTTATTCTCCCCCATTTTTCCCTCTCCCATCCTTACTCTCAAGTTAACATAGTTCACTTCTTTACATAGTGTACATTGAATATAATGACTGTATTTGCTCACCCTTTCCTCCTCCATTCCTGTGTGGCCCTCCACACCCCTAAAACAGATTTCCACTTCCCAGTATTCATTTTGTTCAGAGGAGTTCTGACTTTGGACTCTCTCCTAAGTATACCCTCCTTTCAATTGTTTGTAAATGCATCGAGCTCTGTGTATATTATCATGCATAGTTGTATTTTAGATAACTAGCTTCCCCATATGAGAGAGAACATGTACCATTGTCTCTCTGACCCTGGCTTACTTCACTCAAGCTGATTTTCTCTAGCTCTGTCCCTTTCATGCAAATGACATAATATTATTCTTTCTAATGGATGAGTAAAATTCCATTGTGTATATGTACCACATTTTTTTGATCTGTTCATCTATTGGAGGGCATCTGGGCAGTTTCCATAACTTGGCTATGGTGCAGCAATGAACATGGGTGTGCAAGTGTCTTTAGTGTCCTGAATTGTAGTGCTCCATTTTGGTTGTTTTCTTTCCATAAATATAATCAAGGACAAATGAGAGCTGTCCTTTTGCCTGTATCATTAAAGCTGAGAGCTTGGAGGAATTCTGCCAGGTTTGATTGAGGACATTACATGATCCTCCTACAGAGATGGGCAAATATATTAAAAGAAAAAAACTTTAAGTGTATGTGTACATATGAGGAGCCTCGGAGCTGTGTGTTTGTCATAGGCTGTCTGAGTGTAGACTGTAAGCTACATGGAGGAAGGACTGTCATGTTTGATTTCTCCACTACTTTCATCTTTCCTAGTCTCCATCTTTTCCTGGGTACATACAGACAGTAGCTTTCTTGTGTGCCTCACAAAGACTTTATGAGGAATAAGTAAGAATTGTGCCCATGTGGAAGTGTTCTAACAACACATGTAATGAGTTATAATAACAGTAACTGTTCTAACAGCCATACTACATCACTCTAAGAAATACACAGAATAAGGAAACACATTAAAAGGAGTTAAATGTATGAAGTCTCTCCTGCAGTTTGATGAATAGGAGATCTGTAAAGGACACAAAGAGAAGTTCCTGAATTTTGCTATTTTATCTTATATTGAATAAGATTTTCAGGAGATTATAAAGTTTGGAAGCATTTTTTTTGTCATTTATGGGGCTTGAACTCAGGGCCTGGGTTCTGTCCTTAAGCTCTTTTTGCTCAAGACTAGTGCTCATCCATCTTGAGCCACAGCTCCATTTCTGGTTTTTGAGTGGTTATTTGGAGGTAAGAATCTCACAGGGATGTTTCTGCCCAGGCTGACTTTGAACTACACTCCTCAGATATCAGCCTGAGTAGCTAGGATTACAGGTGTGAACCATCAGTGCCCAGCTTGGTAATTGCTTTTTTCTTTTCTTTTCCTTTTGTCATTTATCTGAGCAGCATTTAATGATTTTAGGAGAAAGGCTTTATGTGTTCATTTCTTTCCTCTCTCCTCTCTTCTCCTCCCTTCCCCTTTCCTCTCTTCTCCTCTCTTCTCTCCTCTCCTTTCCTTTCCTCCTCTTTTCCATTATAGAAACTTTGAAGGAATATGTAAATGGATGGGGTAACATAATGGATTCCCATGTTCCTATAACCCAGCTTCATGAAACATCCATTAGTGGCCAATCTTGTTAATTTATTCAAAACCACCCACCCTATGTTATGACAGATCCAGCCACTGTAGCATTCTATCAGCAAATCCACATGTGATTGTCAGTTATGTTCTTTGATACAAACACCTAGACGAACATCTCAAAGTAGAGTTGAGATGTTCCTCTAGTGGCATAGGACTGAAAGGACTCCCACCACTCCTTCTGTGGCTCCCATGTTACCCAATGCCTGTTCTCCCTGGGGGTGGGGGGAAAGGGGAGCTCTTGGATCTTGGGTACTTAGAAGAGAGTTTTGAAATGAGGCCACCCTTCACTCAAAGCCTTTATCATCTGAATGTTCTTTAGCGCTTCAAGCGCAGAAATTAATAAGTCAGTCACATGGATTATGATTCATACTTTCACTACCAGAACCAGGGACAGTTGAGAGAAGTTCCGTGGAGAGACCAGGCAAATAATTCTCAGCACTCAGACTCCCAGGTTATCTAGACAGCGTGGAGCTCTGAGCCAGCTGTCTGGGCCAAGACCTGTTCCTTCTATGTTTTGCTCTCACTACCAAAGATAGGGAGAGTCTCTCCTCTAAACCTAGCTGTGGGCTGCCTGAAATCTGGCTTTGAGGGAAGGTCAGTCCCTGAGGGAGCGCGGGTCTGATGGAAAGACACCTAGATTGGTTTGTCTTGCATCCTGTGGGCATTTACTTTCTATGTGACCTAAGCTATATCTTCCAGAGCAGGTGTGGTCGGGCTCAGAGCCAGTCTGTGACTTGCCAGGCCAGCCCTGGCCCAGAGAATGGAGTATGACACAGTGTCTTTGGGCCAGCCACCCAGTGTCAGTCAAATCTTCCATGGGTCTGTGGGCGTGATTGCCTTGTTCTGAGGCGTGTTTCTCTAGGCCTCTTTTCTATATTGGATAAATGTTCTGGAGCCCATGTCTTCCTCTGTCTCGGCTCACTACCTTGGTTCACTCCTATAACTGCCTGAGAAATGATAGGTGGGAGACAATTCTTTGAGATCTTGAATGTCTAAATATGTCTTTGTTTTTTGCTGTCTCTTTGATGATTATGTGGATGGGTCAAAGTTGGAAATGATGTCCCTTTAGGATTCCAAGGTGGTTTTCTTCCCACTGTTGTTCAGTTTCCCGCATTACTGGTAAGAATTCTGAAATCCTGAACCTTTATGTGGTGTATTTCTTTTCTTGGGAGGTTTATAGGATTAGGAGAAATCTTATCCCTGAATATATGAAAGTCTCCATGGTATGTCTTAGTGTCCATCTTGTGTCTTCCATTTTATTGGGTATTAGTTATTTGATAATTTCTACATTTTTTTCTTCTTTTCCTTTGTTTCTGAAACTATCCTGAAATGTTACATTTCTGGGGATTAGTCTCAAATTTTAATTTATTTTCTTGACTATATCTGCTGGGGAGCCCATTTCCTTTCTCTGTTTTTCATTGTGGTAATATATAATTTATCACTTAAGCAAGTTATTTTTTTTGTTTTCATGTTTTTAGCAAGGATTTTAGTATTATAGGTTAGAGTAGAGAGAAAGGGAGAAGAGATAGAAATATTTTCCATTTTCTACACAGAAAACTGGAGCAAAAGACTTCTCATTTAAACAGTTTCTAAGCGTTTAATTCAGTGGCATTAAGTACATTCACGGTACTGTATGATCATTATCACCATCCACTCCAGAGCTATACAGAATTGAAATTTACTCATTAAACAATTCTTCATTAAACAATCCCCCATGCCTCCACTCCCCAGTCCCTGGTGATGACTGTCTTGCTTTCTGTCTGTGAATTGGACTACTCATACAAGTGGAACCATATAATATCTGCTATTTTATGACTGACTTCTTTGGCTTATGAATAATGTATTTAAGATACATCCAGTTTGTAGCTTGTGTTGGAATTTCTTTCCTTTTATTGGCTGAATAATATTTCATTGTCTGTATATGTCACAATTTTAGAAATTCATCATCCAAGTGATGGATACTTAGATTGTTTCCATATTTTCAAGTTTTGCATGACTTTGTGAAGTTCTCTCAAGTTAAACTTAAACTCTATTTTTAAAAAATCTATTGTGTAGTTTTTTATTTCCTGAGCACTCTGTTTTACCTCTCTGATTGTCCCATCTTGTGGATATGGCTAGTTTCCTGTCTCTCTGAACATGCCCATCATCTCTGCTTAAACTCTCTTCAATATCTAGAATTAACTTGTTTTCTTTTTACACTTCAGTTTAGAACTTTTCAAAGGTTTGATCATCGCTGGTTGCTGCTTCATATCAGATGTGGGATGCTGCAAAGCGTTGCGCATGAGGATGGAGCTTGTCACTGCTGGCAAGGCCGTAGGACAATTGGATGTGTATTTCTTTAGTTCTCTGGAGGACTCTTTTGAACTGGTCACCAGCCAGAGAGAAATTCCCCAATCTCCTGTTTGAATTCTAGAGAAATGGATCCAATCAGCTTCCTGCTCAGCACATGTTGACTTTCCATGGATCCCATTTCCAGCATTGCAACTCCAGTCTGTCAGTGCCGGCTGGGGTCATTCTACGTAACCTCACTGGAGAGCAAGTCTGTCTCTGTCCAGTTAGGGAGGAGATCATTAGCTGGCTTCTAAAGGATGAGATGACCTCTGAAAGCCAGCCTGTGCTCTGCTTTGCAGGTGCAATATGGGTCAGTAATCGCCCAGTGTGGGAGATATGTAGCCCTCTGGGTGAACATGGGTCGAATTCTGGACTCACTGATGTGCGTACGCTGGAACTTATCTGTGGGGCGCTGCACTATTGGCCTGGGATGCCTTGCTCTTCATGAGGTAGCAGGAAGGACACAGATTTCCTCTGCATGAGCAATGCTTCTCATGTGTGTTTTTCCAAGTAGTTTTATACTGTGGCATCGATTTCAACTTTGTAAGTTTATAGAAGGAGCTTTGGGCTTCTGCTGCCTCTTTTCTTTTGTTGCCATTCTGGGAAGTATTTTCAGCCTTGTCCATATTTTCAACACATCCATGTTTCCCTCAGTTTTCATTATCTTATAGTATTTTTTTTTTTTTGGTCCGGTCATGGGGCCTGAACTCTGGGCCTGGGCGCTGTCCCTCAGCTCTTCAGCTCAAGGCTAGCGCTCTACCACTTGAGCCACAGCACCACTTCTGGCTTTTTTCTTTTTGCTTATGTGGTACTGAGGAATCGAACCCAGGGCCTCATGCATGCAAGGCAAGCACTGTACCACTGAGCCACCTTCCCAGCCCCTATCTTATAGTATTTTTAAACTGGTATTTTCAGTTCTTCATTGGGAGAAATCTTTAGCCCTACAGGATGTTAGTATGTTGGCTCTTTGGACCAAATGCCACGACTGGCTCAGATCATTGAGGCTACCACTGGCTCCTCAGACATTCCAAACTTTTCCATAGGGAATAGTGCTACCCCCATTCAAGACCCCCCCCCCAATCATCATTGCTGTACCTGAACTTGCCCTGAAATTTGCAATTAGCCAAGACAGAACATCACAGACACTTTAGCAAAAGAGCATACCTAGGGATTGGACAGGTGCTGGTCTGTTTTGAATACAGAGTGAACCCTCCCCACTCAAATTGAAGTTGAATATCACTGAGACGTTAAGAGGTAGGACTGGAGCTGGGGGAGGGTCTTTAAGAGGTGATCAGTGCTCTGCCCTCATGAATAGATAAGTCCATTTATGCACTGATGAGTTATTCTGAGAGTAGCTCTATTATAAAGCTAGTTTGTTTCTCTCTCTGTCTCTCTCTCTCTCTGTCTCTCTCTCTGTCTCTTTCTCTCTCTCTGTCTCTCTCTCTGTCTGTCTCTCTCTCTCTCTCTGTCTCTCTCTTTCTCTCTCTCTTCTCCCCCGCCCTGCCCTGCCTGCCCAGGGTCTTATTGTATAGTCTAGCTAGCCTTAACCTCAAGATCTTCCTGTTTCAGCCTCCCAAGTGCTGGTATTACAGGTGTGTGTCACCATGCCCAGCAGTGGCTAGGTTTCTGGCATGCTTCCCATTTCTGGGTATGTAATGCTTTGTTTTATCAGGACTTCACCAGCAAGTTCATCACTAGGTGTGACCCCTTGACTTTGGACCAAATAAGACCTCCTTCTTTTTAATATTAATGTTTTCAGATCTGCTATTAGACTACTAGCAACAGAAAATGGAGAAGACAGCCTTCCCCCAGCACTGCTTCACTGAGGAGAGTGAAGCTTAGAGTGTAGTTTCCAGCTGTCTACTGTTCTGCTTGTTTTCATGCATGACAGATGGTGTCTTCTGGTTCTGAATCTACCCCTGTATCTGACAGGTATTGCACCTGCCTAGCACAGGGCATCTTGTACTGCATCTTGTAACTGTTTTGCTAATGCTCACAAACAGGGTGCTGTGTCATACTCTGGAGGCCGAGGCAAGTTGGTTGTGAATTTGAGGCCAATCTGGGTGACATAGTGAGTTCAAGGCCAAAGTAACATAGTAAGACCTTATCTCAACAAAACAAAACCAAAACAATACTCCCATTTCCACTTTACAGATGAAGACACAAAAGCTCTGGGAAAAAAAAGGGTCTGAAACTTTCCAGAGTCAATTTTCTATTTCCGTTTTGAGTCTCTTTCTGTGAAACTATTGAACAAAGACTTGGTGATGAAGGAATTAGAAAAAGAGGTTTCTATGAGAAAAGTGTACCAACCTCATCCCAGAGTGCATGGGGTGGCAATATTAATGTCCAACTTGCCCCTACCACATGGAGGTTAAAGCTTCATGAATGAGCCAGGACAGAGAGTGAGCACCAGTGCCAGCCAGAGCTTCTTGGCTGCCACAAGTCTCCTAGCCTCTGCAGAAAACCCAAGGCCAGATACTGAGGGAGGAAGGAAGGGAGGAAGTTGGCCAGTTGGTCCTAAGGAACCTGATTCAGTGGCTTCTGCTTTCCACTACTCCAGCACCCAGGAGGGGAAATAACAGGAGCCACTCATGACTGAGCGCCATTAACACCATTCTGTCCTTCCTGCATGCATGCATGTCACAGTATCTAGTAAGTCCTACCACATGCCACATTCTCTTCTGGGCACTGCACAAACATCCACAAACAGAACCGCCAAATCCCCTGTCCTCATTTGGCTTACATTCTAACAGGGGTCAGAGATCTCGAACACACTAAATAAAGAGGCATGTGGCAAGGAGAGAATTGTTTGGGAACAAAAGCAAGAGGGAAGGAGGAGAGAGCTTGCAGGGGGCTTTGATTTTGAATAGTGATCAGTTCTCATGTAGTGATATTTAAAGGAAGACATGATGATGATGGTGGTGATGGTGATGGTGATGGCGATAATGATGATGCCTTGCTGGGTTCTGTTCTAAGCGCTTTACAAATATTTCCTGCTCACCACAGCCTGAACTTCAGCTGCTGTGCATTTGAACGTTAGTTCACACAGCCAGGCTGGTGAAAGCGGGGAGGGGAGGACAATTTGCAGGTGCAAAAATGAATCTCCATAGGTACCCAGGAGACAAATTGGGTTCTACTCCTGGACGCGTGTTAGGTGGCCGCCACCTTGACCACCATCACCAAGCAGGATTCCTGCTGTCTCTGGTGGGAAGTTCTGACTTCTTCCTGTAGGCAAGGTAGATCTTGGTGGGGGCGGGGGTGGCGCAGCTGCCAGGGTTGTCGGGGACAGAGCCAGTCCGAAGCTCACCCCAGCGACCCACCAGCCACCCCGACCAGCTGTTCCACTCAGTAAGGCCAGGACCTCCTTCCTACTGGGGCTGCGCGCAGCTCGGAGGCCCGCACTGGGACGTCCCTGGGACGCAGTCACCAGAGCGCCCTGGACGGCCTGGGCACAGGACAGACAGGCAAAGGGGTGCCTAGGAACGGGCCAGGCTTTCCAGGCTGTACACGGGGTGGGGGTAAAGGTGGGGGGTAGCCACCGGGAGAAAGGAAAAGGCCAGAGAGCCCAAGAAAGTCCTGGGGAGGAGCGACGCAGCCTCAGGTGCGCACGGAGGCGAGGGAAGGAAAGGAAAGCGCCCGGGAGGGAGCGTGCTGCGTTTCGGCCTGAGGGGGCGCCGGGAGTCTCCCGGGGACCCTCCCAAGAATGCCCTGGCAGTGGGGCAGAGTGCCCGGCGGCGGCGAGGGGCACCAGGGGGACGGGGAGAGCCCGCGCGGCGCTCCGAGAGCGGGGCGCACCGCTGCCTGCCAGGGCGCGCGCGCCGGGACAGGGGAGGCCCAAGGCCGCACTTTGGAAGTTGAGTTTACGGTGGCGGATTATTGAAATGAAGGGAAAGTTAGCGGCCGGGAGGCTTGGCCAGCGCCCTGAGCCCCGCTAGGAGCGCCCGCGCCCGCGGAGGTGCTGCTAGCTAGCGGGAGAGCCCTCAGAGCCCCAGAAAGCCAGGACGCGGCGCGGGGCCCAGGAAAGGGAGCTCAGGCTCCAGGGTCGCCAGCCCACTTACCATGATGGAGAAGACCAGGGCCACGATGTTGATGGGGTACGCGGGGCAAAAGCACGAGATGATGGTGAGCCACAGGTAGTTCTTGGGCATGGGCGGGTCCTCCTCGGTCTTGTCATCCTCCGTGTTGGCCTCGGGACTGCTGCCGCCCAGAGCCCCCTTGACGAGGCCCGAGCCGGGGGCGTACTGGGACATGGGCGCAGTCGGGGAGGCGGGGAGGGAAGCCGATCGCGCTGTCCGAGCCTTCCCGGCCTCCGGCTGTCGGTCCATGGCGACCAACGCTCTGAAAAGCTAGCCGCTCCGGGCTCAGGGGAGATGTGACCTCACCCCGTCCTGCGTCCTCCACCCGCAGCACCGGCCAGGCTCAGGGACCCCAGCCAAGAGCCTCCCCACTGGGAAGGAGGGGGAGGGAGGGAAGAGAGGGAAGGGAGGAGAGAGAGAGAGAGAAAGCCAGAGGAAGGGAGGAAAAGAGAGAGCAGACACTGCCGTCTGGGTGGCCCAGCCAGAGACTACGGGACAGGGACAGGCGCCCAGCTGCCCAGAGCGCAGCCTGCGGGAAGAGGTTCAGGAGTGGGGATGTGAAGCGCTTTCATTGCCAGAGCGGCCAGCCTGCAGGCTGAAGAGGGTCAGCTCCGTCACAAGAAGCCACAAAAAACCCACAGAACTGAAATATATTCAAGGGGAAAGAATCCACTGTCCAGCTAGCCATGGACTTCCTGTTCTTCCCACGGTCCGCGGGAGGCAGCACGCAGCTTTGCCCTGCAGCCTTCTACTTCCCCTCAACGTGGGAACAAGAGCAATCTGCTCCTCTCAGCTTTTCTACCTTACAGGACCTCAGAGAGACACGCAGGCGGAGCCCTGGCGCTGACCACTGCGGGGGTATCACTGGGATAAGCGAGAGCCATCCACGTTGGGAACGGGCGCCAAGATAAACAACTGCATTAGTAGCTAAGCCGTTGGTGAAGGACCAGAACCGAGGCTCTGAATTCAAGGCTGGGAAATGACCACATCAGAGACCAATGACTTCAGTAAAATACCCTCTTCACCATGCTGGGCCCCAAGTTCTTCCTCTGAAAAGGGGGGATAATAATAGTCCATTATTCCCTGGGCCATTGTGAGTAACTCTGCAGGATTGTCCATTAGGCCTGTCAAATCTATGTGCTCAGTGAATGTTAATAGCATGCTATTTTCTCCAGTATCCGTCAGTTGCACAGTGTCTACTGGATAGTCACTGTTGAAAATATTTCCCTGAAAACTTTCACTGAGATAGTGGGACCATAAAAACCAACCAACCAACAAAACAAAGCCCAGTTGCTCACGTCATCACATTTGTATTAACTATCTGCTTGGCTTTCTCAGACCATGAATGATGCTCTGATAGGTTTTCATTTACTCAGGGGCTGTCCTTAGATTATCTGTCTCCTACATCTGTCTGCAAACTCCTTGAGAGCAGGGACATGTGAGTCATGTTTGTGGATGTTCAGACTGCTGGGTAAACACTGAAAGATGAAACAGTATTCCCTATCATGCATGCCTACCCATTCCAGTTGGTTTAATCAAGTTAGAATAAAGCAAAAGATTAGATTTAGCTTTTCCATTGTCTGTTCCCCCAGCCTGCCATATGGCTTTTCCTTTGTATTCCTCATCTGTCCGTTCAGGTTCACTTCTTCAAAGGAAGGTCTTTAGGCTTATCTAGCCTTATCTAGCATAGGTCCTATAATTGTTCTATATTTTTCTTTCTTTCTTTCTTTTTTTTTTTTTTTATCATTCGTGGGGCCTGAACTCTGGGACTGGACGCTGTCCCTCAGCTCTTCAGCTCAAAGGCTAGTGCTTTACCACTTGAGCCACAGCATCACTTTTGGCCCGTTCTGCTTATTGGTGCTGAGGAATTGAACCCAGGGCCTCATGCATGCAAGACAAGCACTCTACCACTGAGCCACCTTCCCAGCCTCTGTTCTATATTTTTCTAGCTTGTTTTTGTGTGCATAAATCATAATTTCAATCTAAAACTTACTGGTTTCCTGCAAGCTCCCTAACCAGTTAGAGCTTTATTGCTACTACTTAGCCTGGTTCTGGCACAGTTCACTTATTAAATGGGTACAGTTCATTTATTAAGCGAATGGACCAGGAAGAATTATCAGGATGTGTTGAAAAATTATCTCCTGGTCTTGACAAAGATTTAATTGTATTAGAATTTCCCAGGGAGACACCCCAGATATCTGTCTGTCTGTCCATCCATCTCTCTGTCCATCCATCCATACATTTACCCACCCAATCTTTGAGGGACCCTCATACTGATTTCCATTGTAGATAAAAGAATTTATCTTCTCACCAACAGGGTAAAGGGTTATATATAAGAAACATATATTTTTAATGCCTAAGCAATCTGTATGTCCAGAACAATCTCTGGCCATTCTTATTCAACTAGACAATTTCTGGAGCCATGATACTGCCTCTAGTTCTTAGGATCTAGTCTGGGATATTTAGTTTGGAGAGTGCTTCAAATTCTACCTATTGAAAGTGAGCTGATTTTCTTCCCAAGAACCTACTCGTCCTCCTCTAACTGGTCCTACCCACTTTTTTCAACCTCCTCTTCTGCCAGTCCTCTCCTCTCTTCTTGAACGTAAGTGTCATGGCCCCATTCCATCTCCGAGTCTCTTCTTTCCTCTTAGAATACTTCCTTCCTCCCATCTATCAGCCCCATCTCACCTTCACCTCAGGTATTACCGCATCAGAGAGGCCTTTCCTGGCCACCCTAAATCTTGTTCTTCACTCCACTGCCCCATGTATTTCCTATATCACAATCTGGCTTTTTATTTGTTTGTTTATTTGTTGTCTATCACTAGAAAGAATTTCCCCAGTTTTCCCTGTTTGTTTAACCAAACAGACCAGTGCCTGCGCCTTAGAAGGCGCTCAATAAATGATTCATTGAATGAATACACTGTACCTTTAGCTAACCCAGTCTTACACTGGGGGCATGATTCTTCTCTTTCAGCCTCTCTCAGAAACTATTATCGAATCCTATTGATTCTATCTCAAATGTGACTCCTCATTCCATCTTCATTTTCCATCCTCATGGCCAGTGTTCCAATTAGCTGTTATCAACAATTCAGTGAGTATTCCCTGAGCCATATTTATTTGATCTAAGCCTGGCTAGTTTAGTTGGTATAACTAAGCCCCAGGTTTGAGTACCAACTAGAATTCTGCCTTTCAAAGCCACGGACTGTACTGCCCACTCTAACCCAGTAGGTTCATAGAGGAAAATACAAAGGAAGGAGCTGTTACCTCCGCGTAGATTATTCAACCATCAGGCTTTCAATGATCAGCTACTGTGTATGCACTCAAGCATCCTTTACATGAATCATATAATTTAATTCCTACAACAGCTTTTATGAGCTAGGTGGTAAGGTCCCTTTTACAGTGAGGAAATCTAGGGTCAGATACGTAAGGGGAGTTGTGAAGTAGAGATTCAAGGATTTGAACTAGGTCTAAGACTCTTGGTTAGCCATCCGGCCCTTGAAGAAAAGTTGGATGGCCACCCTTCAAGTTTGCTGGAGCCATCATCTTCTGCTTAGGGAAGGTGGATTAATAGCTTGTTGGCTTGGTCCTGAATGTAGCAGTGAAATTGCAATCACTTGAAAGATTTAAAATTAAATTGAAAAGAAAGTGCCTACACCAGAAAGTGTAATGTATATGGCACTAACTCTTGAGGGATGCATTAGGGCACTCAGTTGGGATTTCCAGGTCTTAATTTCCTGAGCTTCACTGGTTTTCTCTGGAGCCCAGTTTATTGTTCTTGGATGAACCATATTGGCTGATTGCTTAGTAAGTGGCAATACCTTCTCCCCTTCCCTCTTTAAAATGATATAGAGGAGGAAGCAACTTCTGTTAGTCTAGAAGGGAAAAGCTTACGATGGTCTTCTGGATCTCACTGTAGCAACTGGCCCTTTGGATCTTTGCAAAAAGTTGTATAGTATCTTCATTATCTGTATTATCATTTCAGTCAAGTGGGGATAATGAAGAAAAGAATGAACAATAAGATGTATCAACCAATGGTGCCACAGGTCCTATTTCCTTCTAGCCCTCTTTTCACATGTGTAGGTTTTTCTTCACTCAAATGAGATTTTAGAGCTTTGTTTCCCCTTTTTTCTTCTACTCTTTGCTGATGTTTTTGTAATCTGCGTGGTTTTCTATTGGTAATATGGGTTATTTTTTACATCACCTTGATCATTGGAATATAGATTACTTTTAGTGTTTCTTTTTCTTTTGTTGTTGAAAAGGAGTTATTAAAAATTTCTTCTGTGTGTGTTGGTCCTGGGGCTTGAACTCAGGGCCAGGGTATTGTCCCTTAGTTTTGTTTTGTTTTATTTTTTGCCAGTCGTGGGGCCTGAACTCAGCCTGGGCGCTGTCCCTCAGCTCTTCAGCTCAAGGATAGCGCTCTACCACTTGAGCCACAGTGCAACTTCCAGCTTTTTCTGCTTATGTGGTGCTGAGGAATCGAACCCAGGGCCTCATGCATGCAAGGCAAGCACTCTGCCACTGAGCCACCTTCCCAGCCCCTATCCCTTAGCTTTTGTGCTTGTTTTTGTGCTCAAGACTAGAGCTTTACCACTTGAGCCACTGCTCCACTTCTGGCTGTTTTGGTGGTTAACTGGAGATAAGAGTCTCATGGACATTCCTGCCTGGGCTAGCCTTGTGCCATGATTCTGAGTAGCTAGGATTACAGGCATGGGCCATTGGCACCTGGCTACATTTTTTTTTAACTGGGGCTAAATGAAATGCTGGAAACCTGTGCTTTTAGATCTTAGTTCTGGGATTCCAGAGAAGGAGGGAGAGAGGGAGAGAGAGAGAGAAAGAGAGAGAGAGAGAGAGAGAGAGAGAGAGAGAGAGAGAGAGAGAGAGAGAGAGAGAGAGGAATGAATATAAAGCTGCTGATTCATGAGATGCCAAGAGAAAGAGCCCAGATCTTTAGGAAATGGTATGAGAGGTCGAATGGTTTTGCTGCCAAATTTCACATTAGTCTCAAGTGCCACAGCCTTTAGTAGTTATAAAGTAACTGCTGTGGTCTCAGGGGTTTTCTCCAAGAGAACAGTGTCTTTTTGGCTAATATTATTAGAAAACCATTTACCTTTCCAGTTTCCAACATTTTTGGTCCTCTTGCAAGGAAAAAAAAAGCAAAATAAAGGGAAGGGAATAGAAAGGAGAAACAGAAAACAATGTACTCTAGTGAAACCAGTTCAAGATAGAGGTACATGAATAAACCTGGTTTTAAAGTGCAGTCCTTTCTTTCCATTACTTTCCTACTTACCATGTGTAGAAATATCACCATGAAACCCATTACTTCTACACAATTAATGTATGCTAATAAAAACTGGAAAAATGTAAGGGTTTATTTTGTTGTTGTTCTTGCAGATCAGATGCTGTAGTATTCTGTGTCTGGGGTCATAACTCCTCAGTGCAGGATGAATCACTTGTGCTAAGTACACACAGTGTGGTAGTAGTAAGGGATTTCTCATCTGTCTAGCACTGGTCCAGCACTCCAGAATCCACTGTGCATACTCTGCTTCCTACATGCTCCCTCTCCCGTAACTCCTCCAGCAACTTTCCTCAGGTAGCTGCTCATGGTTTTTGTTTTTGTTCTGCTCAGTCATGGGGCTTGAACTCAGGGCCTGGGTGCAGTCCTTGAGCTCTTTTGTTCAAGGATAGTGCTCTACCACTTTGAGCCACAGTACCACTTCAGGTTTTTGAGTAGTTTATTGGAGATAAGAGTCTCATGGACTTCTCTGCCCAGACTGGCTTCAAACCATAATCCTCAGATCTCAGCCTCCTGAGTAGCTAGGATTACAGGTAGGTTTCCTTTTTAATTTTTTTAAAAAGCTTGTTGTTTCATATTTATTTTTTAACCAAAAGTGGGGAGGGATTCCCTAACACCTTTATTTCTACCACCCAGGACATTAACATTTGAGTTGTACTTTTTAGACTATAAATCAAGAATTGCAATTTTATGCAATCCCTGGCTCCTTTATTGGCCGGATCCTCCCCTTCCTCACTCTCCACACTACTCTCTGTCATGAAGTGACATGACCTGTCATGAATTTTTGTATCCTTTTACAAGTGCATTTCCTTTCTTTCCTTTTTTTTGTCCAAGCCTTAAAATTTGAACTTGGTCCCTCATTGGCTAGCACTCTACCCACTGAGCCACGACTCTAGCCCTTAAGTACATCTCCATCCTGACTCTTATGATATGGCTGATCTTTTTCTTTTAAATGTTGGTTGTGAGGCTTGAACTCAGGGCCTGGGCACTGTCTCTGATAGTCTTTTTTTTTAAACAAATGAAAACAATCTAGGATTCGATGGGTAAAGAGACATGTATGAGGTGGATAGCTAAGGAGAGATGCTAGGATTTGAAGGAGGTCTAAGTTGCTTGTCTAGCTAGCCAGAGAATTAAATGGAGTCTGATCAGAAAGAAATTGCACATCTTCCCTCCCCCAATGCCCCCAATTTACTAGCCATTGACATTCCTCATGCTCTCTGAAGTCCTCATACCCAGATGGGAGTTTTCAAACACTTGCAGTAAAAGCAGATGCACAATTTTGTGTCTTGATTTCTTTTTAAAGTTGATACCCTCTACTAAATTCTTCTTACCCAGATTCTCTGACTCCGATGATTTTACCATAATGGAAGTCTTTCTTCTGTTGGATGATGCTGAGGATCTGTTATCCTTTGTGTTGTCAGCAAGAACAGATGCACAAGCACCATTCCCTTCCTTCCTTCTCTTACTATCCTACCCGAGAGAATGCCTCGGCTTTCTTCAGCAAAGTGGAGACAGGAAAGGCTGGTTTCCTCTCACTGGCCACACTGGGAGGATTGGGGGAGGTCTCACGAAGCACAATTATTTTCACAGCATCTGGATGCCAACCTACTTAGAGCCTAAAGGGCTGAAAGTTGGCCCAGGGATTTGTAACATGCAGTGGAGACACTGTGGTATGGCTGTGGATGGTGGAGAGCCTGTGGTATGGGATGGGCAGGCTTTGTCTGGAGGAGGAACCTGGGAGAGGGAAATGAAACAAACAAAACCTGCACTAGGTGTGGCAAAGCGAAGAAGAGTTATGTCTCTGTGTATGGAGAGAATCTCTGGTACACTCAGGTCAGTACTATGTCATAATCTTCTATTAACGAAGTCTTATTGTTCATTCAAAAATATTTATTTGGCTGGGTGCTGGTTACTCAAGAGGTTGTAATCCTAGTTACTCAAGAGGCTGAGTTCTGAGGATTGTGGTTTGAAGCTAGCCCAGGCAGAAAAGTCTGTGAGACTCCTGTCTCCAATTAACCACCAGAAAATGAGAAGCGATGCTGTGGCTGGCAGTGGTAGAACACTAGCCTTGAGCACAAAGCTCAGGGACAGTGCCCAGGCCCTGAGTTCAAGCCCCATGACCTACAAAAAGGAAAAGAAGAGTGTGTATTTGTCTATCATGTGCCAGGCACTGTGTTTGGATGCCACTGGTGGAGTGAGAGGCAAGAGATCTAGCGAGGAAGCTCTTCTATCATGGGGTGGTGCTTGGGGGAGTGGAGTGCTGTGTTGGGCAGATTTCTGTCATAACAACAAGCTATTTCCTTGTTTGTGCTCTCAAGGAACTTTTAGTGGTAAATGAGCCCCCCAGGTTTTTTTTTTAAAGCTTCACAATATACTAACAACTCATTTCAGAATTATTTTCAAGGTGAGACCTTTTATCTGATCCCAGTTGTATGTCCAGAGACTGAACAGTGCCTGGCGTACTGTTAAGACTGGTGGACTGACACTCTGTGGCTGGTACTAGTGACGGGTCTTGATGGAATGGTCCAGGAAGGCCTCAGTAAGCTGAGAGGAGGCAGGTAAAGATCAAGTCCTCTGAGCAGGAGGAATAGAACAAACACAGGCTTTGATGTGCAAAATTGCTTGGTGATGTCAAGGGGTAGAGGGAAGGAGTGTGAGAGAAAGAGAGAGGGGGAGGGGAGACGGAAGGGAGGAGGAGGAAAAGGAGGAAGAAGAAGAGGAGGAGGAAGAGGAGGAGGGGAAGGGGGAGGAGTAAGGGGAGGAGGAGAAGGAGAGACAGACTTTTTTTTTGCTGGTCCCTGAGCTGCTTTTGCTCAGGGATGCTTTTGCATTTTACCACTTAAGCCACAGTGGCACTTCTGGCTTTTGGAGTAGTTTATTAGAGATAAGAGTCTCACAGAGTTTCCTGCTTGGGCTGGCTTCCAACTGTGATCCTCAGATCTCAGCTTCCTAAGTTGCTAGGATTACAGGTGTGAGCCACTTGTGCTCTGCTGAGAGAGACATTTATAACCTACTTTCAGATGTGGCCTGCACTGCTGTTGCTTCCGAGTGGGCCTCTAAGTCCAGCTCGTGTAGAAGGAAAGAGTATTACAAAAGAGAGGAAGCTTGAATGTAGGGACATTATAGAGGCTGTCTACTGTATTACCCCAGTCCCATCCCTCACTCTCAATGAGAAACTTAGCTCACCTTTTCTGTTGAGAAGAGGGTCTTGAGAACTTCTTGCCCTGGCTAGCTGCCTTGAACTGTCATCTGCCCACCATCCTCTCGATCTCCCTTCCAATTAGGATTCAGGCTTGAGCCGCCTCTGCACTGTTCTTTTCTTCTGTTTCCCTCCAAAACAATTTCTTTTCCTTTTTTTTTGTTTTTACTCTCTTTGCCTCTACCCCATGATTGCCAATCTGCTCTCCTCTTCATTAGAGCTTCTCAGTGTGAGCTCTTGGATTTCGGCAGGAGAATCCATTGAGGGGCTTGTCCTGGTGCTCTGCAGAATGTGAATCAGCACCTAGGGCATCTCTGTTCACCCTATCACTCATACCTTCACCTCCACTTGTGCCCATCACCAGGCTTCAGAGGGGCACAGTCACACTCGCTGGGTGTCACTGACCTGAAGCAGAATTCTTGGCTGCTGATGGCCTATACCAGACATTAAATAACACTGCTCTCAAACTCACAGCCTAATCAAACAACCCTTCCTGTCTGTAGTTTTGGAGACTCTGTGTATCACAGTTGTGAAAAAAGACAGTAAGCCTCACCTCTGTACTGAACGAGTTGAGCAAACTTTGTAGACTGAAGAGTGTGGTGGCAGCGTCTACACCCAGGCCAGGATGGGCTCAGACTCAGAATTCACCACTATTAATTGCTACCGAGGGCTTCCTGAGGGAGCTGAGCATTAGCCAGGGTCTGGAGGCCGATCTGTGTATGAGCAGGAAGGGTTATAATGCCATCCCAAATGTCTTCAATTATCCACGAAGGAGTGGGCTTTCTATCACCATCCAGCCAGAAAGCTCTTCCTGGGCTCCTAGGGAATTCTTCTGCATTAAGGATGAACTTCCATGGATCTCTTTGGCCGAGGAAGATACGACATTCTCCCAATAGGAGAAGCATCTCTTTATTGCTCTTTGAGTAATCTCAGAAGTGGGTTTTCCAAACTCACAGGCACTCACCGCCTCGTTCGTTCCCCATCTTTCCCCACTCCCCCTCACAGGCTCTCCTTTCTCTCGCCTCCATCGTCTGTGAAGTGGATACGATGGGGAATGACACGTGCTTTTTTTCTGTTTTGCTAGCTGAACTCTGAAGTGCTCTGTAGGGCGTGGAATTATCAGTGATAAGACCTTCCAACCCCCACAGCCTTGGATCACTTCTATTTCTCCAGGCAGCCAAAGTTTGGGAAAAGAAGGGTTTAGGCAATAAGAACAACAACAAAAAAGAAGTCACGATTAGGATTAAAATGGGAAGAAATGGACACCTGGGGTCTGACCGGCTTCCTGAGAGGCGGTGTGTGTTCTGCAGGTCGGGTTGCACCAGCCATTCCTCTTCCTGCCTGATCAGCAGAATCACCTGGGGGAGCTTCCAAAAGAGGCCAGCACTGCATCTATTTTTATCCTTGGATTCAAATCTTGGCATCTCTATTCATTAAAAGCCCTCTGTGGAGATGGAGATGGAACCTACCTGGGTCTGGGCCAAATAGGTTTGGGGAAAGCAGAAAATGATCAGAATAGTAACACACTGTAGAGGGGCCCGAAGACTCCCAGGTACCCTCCGTGATTTCTAGGACTGGTTTAGGCCAAGAAACATAGACATCCTTTGAGGGGTGACAGAACCAATAAGAGCACAGTCAGAAATGACAGGGCTGTATTTGAAGTTGGTATAATTTGTGGGTGTGGGAAGGGCAAAAACAAACCATTTAAATAGGGACACAGGTGGACCCATTGCACCAATGAGATGTACAAGTCGTTATGTCGAAAAACGAACTTTACAACTTTGGCTGGGACGGGTGGGGGGGGGCGGAGATGGGAAGGGATGGGAAGGGGAAACAAAGGAGGAGGCAACAGTGCTTGATAAGAATTGTACTCATTACCTTGCCCATGTAATTGTAACCCCTCTGTATGGTATTTTCACAATTAAAAAAAAAAAGAAATGTCAGGGTACAAACGATGTCAGAATTCCTGTTCCCTTGTATTTTTGCTTGGGTGACCTTGGACAAGTCATCCATTCTCTAAGAGTTTGGGTGTCTTGCCTGTAAAAGAGGGACAATTTCCAACCACAATAGTCTTTTACATGCATGTAAAGTGCTTAGCAGGGTGCCTGGGACATGGTGGTAGGTGCTCCATACAGGGACTCAGAAAGGACAAAATGATGTTTATCAAGAGACTTTGAAGAGGAAAGAAATCAACTAAAAACATCAGGATGCTTTAAGCCAGAGGATGGAAGCTTGAGAGTGGTTGTGATTGGAATCTAAACTCCTGGGAGGGTAATGGAGATGCAATGTGTTTATAAGAGTAGATGTCCTGTTTCTAATTCCCACGTAGAAGAACTCAGCTGGAGCCATAAGATGGGTCACGTGGCACTGGACACTTAACCAAACTTGTATACTAAGAGCCATGCCTGCATCTTTTCTGTTCCTGTAAAGACACTTGGCTACCTCAGGACCTTTTCAAACGCTGTCTTCTCCATCAGAAATACCGTCATCTGATCTTCACATGGTTGCTCCTTCTCAGAAAAGCCTCTTAGCATTGGCGTATGAGCTAATGTAGCCCCTAAGTTGCTATTTAGCTTAACAATTTTATTACTTATTTATTTATTTATATTTTTTTGCTGGTTGTGGGGCCTGAATTCTGCACCTGGTCACTGTCCCTCAGCTCTTCAGCTCAAGGATAGTGCTCTACCACTTGAGCCACAGCCTCGCTTCTGGCTTTTTCTGTTTATGTGATGCTGAGGAATCAAACCCAGGGCTTCATGCATGCAAGGCAAGCACTCTACCACTGAGCCACCTTCCCAGACCAAACACTTTTTGAAATCCTTTTTTTCAGTCATCATCATGATCATGATCATCATCATCATTTTTTAGAATGTTTCCCTCATAAGTGTATAATCTTAATTGAAATAGAAATGTCGTTATCTTAAGACACTGTCTTAGAACAGTACCTGATATATAGTAAATCTTCAGTAAATATTGATTTAATGAAGGAATGAATAAATAGACATGGATATTAAAGCCATTATATATATGTGTGTGTGTGTGCGTGTGTACACACATACATGCACGCACATGCACACACCTATATAAGAAATTACTATGTCTACAGAGAAGCAGTTCTTAGGACTTGAACGATTGGGGAGATTTACTTCAAAGAATTCATTTGCTTACTATATGTAGGTATTTATTTATTTTATTTCAAAGATGACTGAATGGGATTCAAGGAGCCTGCGATGGCTTGGATATAAAATGTCCTCCAAAGAGCCACGTGGAGCCCTGCATTCCAGGGGCTTGCATTCAAAGGTGATCGGGGGTTCTGCCCCCATCAATGGACCAATCCATTGACAAGTTCATAGGTTAAAGGTGATCTAGAGGTGGGGCCTATCGGCTGGGGGTATGATTTTTCAAAAACACACACCTTCTTCTCTCTTTCTTGGCTAAGTTTTGCTCTGCTGCATGCTCTCACCATGACACTCTGCCTCACCATAGGCCAAGGAACCATGGCCTGGAGCTCCGGCCTCTGTGACCCAACAGAAATCCTTCCTTCTTAGAACTTGCTTTTCCCAAGTTTTTTTTTTTTTTCCATGGCAACTGAAGGCTGACTAGCACCAAGCCTTCTTGGAGAATTAGCCTCGATGTTTAGTGCTGGAAAATTGAAGATACCAGAGCAGTAGCAATAATAAGCACTTAGCTTGACGCCCCGCTGTCTGGCTAAGATGACTGCACTCTGCACTTTGATCACTGGCCGAAGGGGATGATCTCAGATCTCATACGCGCCACATACCCTCAGCTCAGGCATTCTGCGATTGAAACCTTCTTTTTGTAAAAGTTGGGTTAAAATGGAGACTTCAACAAAACAAAACAAAACAAAACAGGAGACTTGAACTGTTCACTCATCCATTTAGCAAAGAATCATCAAAAATCTATGGCGATGGGCTGACTTGTGTCTCCTCAAAATCCACAGATTGGAATCCTAACTCCTTTGAATGTGACTTGAAAGAAGTAATCAGGTTAAGATGAGGTCAGTGGGATGAACCTTACTCCAGGATGACAGGTGTCCTTAGAAGAAAAGGGCATGAAGAGCGCGCTAGAGGGATGAGCAGGGAAGACAACACAGAGAAAAGACAGACAAGGGAGAGGTCTCAGGAGAGACGCATCCTGTCCTCACCTGGCTCTCAGACTTCTCCTCTTCAATCCAGCACCAGGAGAAATTGAGTTTCTGCTGATTACCTCACTCAGACTGTGGCGGATTGCCATGGCAGCCCTGGCCCATCCACACACCTACCTCACTGCAGACTTTCAGGGCAGGGAGGCCGATAAGACTAACGCACACTAGACTAATGCACTAGGAGTGCATCAAAGGGTGTTTCTCTTGAGTTCAGATGGCGCCACTTTGCAGCATCAGCTGGCTGTCCCTCACCGTCATCTGCTGGTCCATACCTTCAGCCTCCCACGAGGGGTCCCCATTACCACATGGCAGTCCCTGGTGGTGTGCCACAGACACTTACTGATAGCTTGTGACAAGTTCCTTGTGTTTAAACACTGTAATGTCTGCTATGGATGGCTGTTTCCTGTCTTGGAGCCATTTGCAAAGACCTCATTTGATGCTTTTTACCCTGAAACCCCATTTCAGTTTCTCAATAATTCAGTTTCTCCATCCATCCAGTGGCTGAAGGGCTACAGGTTTATCTATAGCTTGGTAAGTGGGAGGATGAGGCTTTGTCCCCCAGTTTTGTATCCGTATGTTATACAGCCCCCTGTAAAAACGACTTTTAGTTTATAGGGCAAGAGAGGAGTAAATACGCCTTTCCTGTCTCCTGTGTAGAATCCCAATTGAACTGTGTACCATGATTCGTGTCACCCATTCCATGTCCACACACAAGTAGGTCTGTTCCGTTCGTGGATCTAGTTATCTCTTCTGGGAGAAGTTCAGCATCCTCATGATTTCTGTAACTTCCTGATAGTCTTTTCCTCAAATGGAATCTCTGTGATGTGTCTGTTAGAGTCTGTTGGGGCTCCTGGTGTGGATTCTTCTAGGTTTTTCTAGCTGGAATATGTGCACATTTCCTCTGGCTTCTGAATAATTTACTCTGAAATAATTTCGAGTTACAAGTGGAGACAACATCCTTATCTCCCTTAGGAGTTCTGAATTTCTATGGTTTTACTGCATTGATTCACAACCCTCTTTTCCTACTCATGCACAGTGCACCTGTGTATGTGTGTGATTGTGTGATTGTGTGTGTGTGTGTAATATCACTGTTGTTAGTGGTTTTAACCCCTGGGCCATAAGATACATGTGTTCCTTCCTTATCTCTAAACTCTCTGGTGGAAATTTTCTCTAAACAAGAACCCTTTCCCACATACCACCATTTAGCTCTTTCAGAAAGGAAATCAAGAGCTGGGTGCTGGTGACTCATGCCTGTAATCCAAGCTACTCAGGAGGCTGAGATCTGAGGATCATGGTTTGAAGTCAACCCCAGCAGGAAAGTGCATGAGACTTTTATCTCCAATGAACCACCAGAAAACCAGAAGTGGTGCTGTGTCTCAAAGTGGTAGAGTGTTAGCCTTGAGCAAAAAGAGCTCAAGGACAGTGCCTAGGCCCTTGAATTCAAGCCCCATAACTGACAAAAAAAGAAAGAAAGAGAGAGAGGGAGGGAGGGAGGAAGGAAACCAGTACTGATACACCATCATTGGTCCCACTTGCTGGTTCTGTCTGGAAACACACTGCATTTTATCAACAAGTCTTTTTAGTTTCCTTCAATCTGGACATCAACACTAGTTTTTCAGTGTGTCCCTAGTTTTCTTATTCTTTAGAGATTTTATGGTTTTTTTCCTTTGTAGTGCTGGTGTTTGAACTTGGGACCTTGAACTTATTGGGTATGTCTACTATTTGAAGTGAGTGCAGAGTCCTTTTTATCCTGTAGCTATTTTTCAGGTAAGATCTCACTTTTTTTTTTCTCTCTAGGCTGGTTCAGACCATGATCCTCCTACATATAGTCTCGCATACAGTTGTGATCACAGGCCTACAGCAATGTGACTGGTGATAATCCTGTGATTGACATGAGAACTAGCTAACTGATTTTCCAGAGCTGGCCCCAAAGTATGATCCTCCAAAGGTCCACCTCCTATGTAGTTTGTGATTTTAATTTTTGAAATTTATGTTGAAGTTTGTTAGATGGACCAGGACACCATCTGTCTTAGCAGACATTCCATGGGCACTAGAATAATAATGATAAAAAAAAGATATATCTTAACTGTTGTTGGGTAGAGTGTTCTTTATGTCAGTGATAGCTGATTGGTTGACTGTGGTGTTCACACGGTTTAAAGGCTTGCTGACGTGTTCTGAGGCTGTTGCTGTCTGGAACACATGTAACAAATGTTGATGTCTACCTACTGAACCAATCCTTTTGATCATTATATAACATGCCTAGTAATTTTCTTTGATCTGAAGTTTTGATCTGAAATTAATGTAGCCTTTTCTGCTTAAAAAGTAATGTTTACATGATTTATCTGTGTTTTATCCTTTTACTATTAATTGACCTATGTAGTCAAGTTTGTAGAGTTTCTTGTAAGCAGTATATGGTTGAATCCTGTTGGCTAAGGTATCAGTTTCTGCTTTGTAATGAACTTATTTGGATTTAAGGTAATTATTGCTATGCTAGAGCCGAGATGTACAGTTCTGTTGTTTGTTTTCTATTTCTCTTTTTGTATTGCCTTTCAGTATGTTACTTGATACTTTTTCAGATTCTATCTTGATTTACTTCTATGAAGTGTATCTTTTCTGTGTAGTTTTTTAGTGGTTCTAGTTTTACTTTATATAGATGCTTTTTGACTTATGATGGGGTTATGTTCTAATAAGCTCATAGGTGAAAACGCCTCAAGTTGAATATATATTTAATATTCTAACAAACCTACTGTAAAGTTGAAAAACTTGCCAGGTATAGTGGTATATGCCCTTAACCCCAGCTACTTAGATGGTAGAATGGAGAGTTATTAAATTCCTAACTTATATGTGTTCACATTCAGTTTATGAATCTTTTTTTTTTTTTTTGTCGGTTGTGGGGCTTGAACTCTGGACTTGGGTGCTTTCTCTGTGCTTTTCAGCTCAAGGCGAGTGCTCTACCGCTTGAGCCACAGCACCACTTCCGGTTTTCTAGTGGTTTATTGGAGATAAGAGTCTCATGGAGCTTCCTGCCCAGGCTGGCTTTGAACTGTGATCCTGAGATCCCAGCCTCCTGAATTGCTAGGATTACAGGCATGAGCCACCAGGTCCAGCTTTTTTTTGTCAGTTGTGGCTCTTGAACTCTGAGCTAGTCCTCTACCATTTGAGCCACAGCACCACTTCCAGTTTTCTGGTGGTTCATTGGAGATAAGAGTCTCACGGACTTTCTTGCTGGGGCTGGCTTTGAACTGTAATCCTCAGATCTCAGCCTCCTGAGTAGCTAGGATTACAGGCATGAGCCACCAGCACCCGTCTATGAATCTTTAAAAGTATACAATATTCTTGGGTGGGGAAGGTGGCTCAGTGGTAGAGCACTTGCCTTGCATGCATGAGGCCCTGGGTTTGATTCCTCAGCACCACATAAGCAGAAAAAGCTGGAAGGGCGCTGTGACTCAAGTGGTAGAGTGCTAGCCTTGAGCTGAAGAGCTGAGGGGCAATGCCCAGGTCCAGAGTTCAGTCCCCCCGACCAGCAAACAAACAAACACACACACACAAAAAGTATACAATATTCCATGTTATGTTATAAATTCTAAATATTCAATTTGCATAGAATTGTGTTGTTGGTTTTTGCCAAATTTTTGTTCCTTAGTTGGTTAAAAGTGTTAGATTTTTCTTCATTTATTGACATGATCATATAATTTTTATTCCTTAATCTGATGATGTGGAAAATTATATTAAGAGATTTTTGAAGGTTAAAATAATATTGTATTCTTGGTATAAAATGAACTTGATGATGCTGGTATGTGTATATATAAATGTGTATGTGTGTGTACATATAAATATTTCATATAAATATAGGCAAGTTTTTCTTTCCAATATTTAGGATTTTTTTGTAGCTATGTTTATTTGCAAGATTATACTATAAGATTCAATTTGCTGTTATTTTTGTCTGATTTTGATAGCAGGATTACATTATCTTTAAAAATATTTGGGATGCGTCGGTGCCGGGGGGGGGAAGGGGGGGCAAGGAGAAGGATTGGGATTGGGGGGGAGGGGGGAGGCTGGGAAGGGATGTGAAGGGTAAACCAAAGGAGGAGGGTGCAATGCTTGGTAAGAAATGTACGCATTATCCTGCCCATGTAATTGTAACCCCTCTGTACAGTATGTTCACAAATAAAATAAAATTAAATTAAAAAAAAATATTGGGATGCATTTTCTGTCATCTATTCTTTACAAAAGTTTGTATAAAATTGAAATCTGTTTCTTGAAAGTTTATCTAAGTTGTCTATAATTCTTTCTGGGTTTTTTCTTTTAAGGGAATAGTTTGAATTACTGACTTTCTTTAATTGTTTTAGTCCTACTAATGTTCTCTTTCTTTCTGTGTCAGTATTGGTAAAATACATAGTTTTCCCTGAAGCTCAAATGTCCACTTTGCTGGACATTTTTTATGTTATCCCATTATTAAAAAAATCTTTTGTGTCTAGATTTTTAGACATGTTCTTCATTTGTCTTAATTTCTTTTGTTACTAGGTTAATCTCACTACAGAACTGCATATATTATTAGTTTTTCTCAAAAATCAATATGTGGGTTTTAAAAAATTGTTTTACAATTTAATTTCCCCCTAAGGTATGTTTTGTTACTGCTTTCTTCTTTCTCTGAGCTTACTTTTGATGTATTTATAACTTCTTAAGTTAGATACTCTTTTCAGTAATTTTTTTCTTTTTTATAATTTATACTAGCGTAAGGATTTAATGGTATACATTTGCTTGAAGGACTTCATTAATTGCACCCCATAAATTTTATTTCATAGCATTTTATTATTCTTCAATTGTATTCAAAAGTATTTTGAAACCTCCATTATGATTTTCCTTTGGCTCATCAATTATATAGGAGCAAGCTCTCAAATATCAACCTTTTTGTTTTCTTTTTGTTATTGACTTAATAGCCTTGTGATTAGGGATCATAGTCTATATGATATTGATTGTTTGAAATTTGTTGAAATATACTTTGCTGCCTGGAATGTGGTCATTTTTTATAAATATTTCATGCATAATTTAGAAGAATCTAATTGTTGGATACTGCTTCTCTATAGGATATCTATTAAGCTTTTAAATTGTGTTGTTCGAAGATTCAAGTTACTTAGAGATAGGAGTTGAGATCTTCTACTGTGTTTGTAGACCTTTCTCCTTGCAGTTTCTTTCTCTCTCCTTTTTTCTTTTTAAACAGAATCTCAATATTGTACAGGCTGCCCTCAAACTCATTATATATCCTAGACTGGCCTCAGCTCCTCCTGCCTCAGCTTCTGGAGTTCTGGGATTACAGGTGGGGTCCTAGCCCCCCTACACCACCACCTCCTTCTTCTCTTTCCTCTCCTTCTTCTCCCTCCTCCCTGCTTCTACCCTTCTCTTTCTTTCCTTTCTTCTCCCCTTCCCATCCCTTTCCTCATCTTCTTCTTCCTCCTTCTCTGCTGATGGCTGATTCAAAACAGCCTCTGTCTTTTTACTAGTGAGACCAATCTAGTTCCATGTTTTGATTACTGGTATAATTGAAATTCTGATTTCTATCTTGATCTTCCTTTCATGTTTCCCACACTCCTCCTCTCTCATATTATTTTTTATTTGTGTATTTTTTTCCCTTTCGAAGCTGGAAGTTTTATGAACTATTTTGGTTATTTTTGATTTCCAAATTTTCTATTTTATGTTTGGCTCAATAAACTATAAAGTTCGCTGTTATCTTCTACCTGAGCAATGCTGGGATCTCAGGATGATTTAACTTTGGTCACTTCTTTCAGGCACATACACACACACACACACACACACACACACACACACACACACACACACACACACACTTAACCTTATTGACAAAGATGCGTACATTTATCACGTACAGCTTGTTTTAAAGTACGTAGACCTCAACAATACAGTGCAGTAGACTGTTGGTGCCTGCAGCACCATATGTGGTTCCAAGGATATCACCTGAAGGAAAGCCCAGAAGCACACAGAATGCTGGGCTGGGCACTGTCCTTGATTGGTTTTTTTTTCCACAGTATTCCCCAAGTTCTGCTAAAGCCATGTCATTTTTTCAACAAATCTAAAAATTTCACTTTCTCACATAATTAAGCACTCGTTTACCTTGATACTTGGGAAACCTGTGCTTTCGAGGAAGGCTATTTTCACAAAATTAAGGGCAGGGAAACAGCAGATCACACCGTGTCTTAAACACAACGAACAATACATCAGACTGACTGGCAGCTTCCTCCTGTGTGCATGAACTTAAATTTTTTGTTTTAAAAATTTCTGTCGAATTTGTTACTATTTTTTTTGACTCTGCTTGAGGATACTAAATTCTTGAACCAGGTAACCTTGCTGCACACTGTTATTACCCAGTCACTCTGTTGTGCAATAGTTCTCTTGGAAATATAATTTTTCCTTCACACAGGGTCATGTAGCACAGTTTGGCCTTCAACTTGTGATCCTCCTTTCTATGCTTCCCAAGTGCTGAGATTCCAGATATGTCCTCTTGCCTTGCTAGTGGATACAATTTTTTCTTTTTGATATTTTAAGTCTATCTGTTCCTTAAATAGATCTCATTATTAGTGGGGTTTTTCTTAATTGGCTGGTATTCACCTGTTTACAATGTCTTTGATACTATTTTTCTCATATTTTAGATTTTGTTTATGGACGCATTTTTCTTCTTTTTGAAATCACCTTTTAGAAGTTAAGTTAGAGGGGCAATAAATGATGCTATATTTTGCTTTGGGGAGAGTATTTTTATGTAGCCTATATTCTTGAAAGATGGCTTTTCTGAGTACACAATCCTGTGATCGTTATTTTTGCTTCATATTTTATAAATACGATTCTACTTGCAGCTGGCTTTCAGTGTTGCTATTAGATGTGTGCAGTCTGTTGGACATTTCCTTATAACTGATGTGTTTTTGTTTTCTTTCTTGCTACCTTTAAGATCCTTGTTTAGCTATTTATAATTTATTCTGATGCATATACTAATATTTTAATTTGTTCTGGTTAGAATTTGTTCTTTTTAACCTACAGTTCTCCGTCCTTTTTTTAAAAAAATCAGTTTAAGGGGGCTGGGAAGGTGGCTTAGTGGTAGAGTGCTTGCCTTGCATGCCTGAGGCCCTGGGTTCGATTCCTCAGCACCACATAAGCAAAAAGAAAAAAGCCGGAAGTAGCGCTGTGTCTCAAGTGGTAGAGCGCTAGCCTTGAGCTGAAGAGCTGAGGGACAGCGCCCAGGCCCAGAGTTCAGGCCTCACGACCGGACCAAAAAAAAAAAATCAGTTTTAAACTATTTTTTCTCATTTTTTTTTTGTTGTTGTTGGTTGTGAGGTTTGAACTCAAGGCCTGGGTGCTGTCCTTGAGCTCTTCTGCTCATGGGTAGTGCTCTACCCCTTTGAGCCACAGCACCACTTCCAGTTAATTTTTAAATTTAAAAAAAAATTTTTTTTTGGGGGGGGGATAGTTTTTTTTATTGGATGTATGAATCTCATGGACTTTCCTGCCCAGGCTGGCTTTGAACTGTGATCCTCAGATCTCAGCCTCCTGAGGAGCTAGGATTACAGGCATGAGCCCAGCTTCATTTTCCATTTTCTTTATTCACAATATCCCTAAGCATTGATGATACCTCTCTGTGTTGAATACGTTTTTATCATGTTTCCTAGCACAGTGCTAGGAAACACAGAGCACACACTTGTCGAGTGAGGAGCTTTGTGGGTACAGCACGCACACAAAGGGTTGGTAACAGTTGTGCTTATTGCTACAAAAGCAGAAGTTACAAGTTGGGGTGGAAGGTTTGACTTCTCCCAGGGGCTGTTAGAATGCTTTCCATCACCTGACTAAACACCCAAGAAAACCAGCTTAAAAGAGGCAAACTTTGTTTCAGCTCACAGTTCAAAGGTTTCAGGCCATGATCACCTGGCTTCTTTGATTCCAGGCCTGTGGCCAGGCAAAACATCAAGGCGGGGAGCCTGGGGGTGGTGCTCACTCTAGGGTGGATAGAAAGCAAAGAGAGGGGGAGAAGAGGCAGGGCCCTCAGACACCCTTCAAGGGCATTCCTCCAAGGGGGCTCTTCTTCCTAACTCACCATCAACTGAGGTCCAAGCCTTTGGGAGGATTTTCACACTCAGAACCACACACGAGCCACGGGGAAACATCCCAGATGCAAACTGTAACACCGAAGAAGGGTGTTTCTCAAAGAGAGATATGGTAGCTCACCCTGCGTACCCTCCTTAGAAGAAGAACATCTCCAGCTGCTCCCGTAACATGAGTCTGGGGAGCTAGCCTTTTAGCTGCCATTTCCAGAGCCCCACGAGTCCTTTCTTAGCACACAGCAGCCTTTGGGGCTGGGACTTGCCAAAATCTTCAAAGGTCCCCAAAGAGCCCTTACTCTGGTAAACAAACAGGGCATCAATAAACAGGGCTGTCTTGCTGCCCAGATGCCTGTTAAATTTATGTCTTCCCTCAACATCGAGTCCCTCAGCCAGATGTTGGATGGGACGCTCACTTGGTTTTCTGCAATCCCTGTTGCTAGTTGATGATGCAGTATTGGATGCTAAGTGGGGAAGTGGTGGTAAAGGGGCCAGGAGAGGTGGCAGGACACTGACAATGTTTTAAGGGCTCCCTCCAAGACTCATTTTTTTTCTTCAAGTGACAAGATAGAACTGTGATCTCTTTTCTGGCATCTTCCTTCCTCTCCTCCTCCTCCCTCTTTCCCTCCCTCCCTCCTTCCTCCCTCCCTTCCTCCCTCCCTTCCTCCCTCCCTCCTTCCTTCCTTCCTTCCTTCCTTCCTTCCTTCCTTCCTTCCTTCCTTCCTTCCTTCCTTCCTTCTTCCCTCCCTCCCTCCCTCCCTCCCTCCCTCCCTTCCTTCCTTCCTTCCTTCCTTCCTTCCTTCCTTCCTTCCTTCCTTCCTTCTTCCCTTCCTCTCTTACTTCTTCCCTCCCTCCCTTCCTCCCTTCTTTCCTTTCTCTCTCTCTCTCTCTCTCTCTCTCTCTCTCTCTCTCTCTCTCTCTCTCTCTCTCTCTCTCTCTCTCTCTTTTCCTCTTTCTCTTTCTTGCTTTATCTTAACAGAAATTTATTGTCTTAAGTTTCTAGAGGTTAGAAGTCCAGGATCAAGGTTCCAGGCAATTCTGGTGAGGTTACCTGAACATCAACCCTTTCTTTCAAAAGAGACAGGTGTGATGGATGGTGCTCTCAAGGTGACCTTGTCCTCACTTGTATTTAATTCTTGGAACATTAGCGGCAATATGGCTCCCATCTTTCCCTCCCAAGAAAATCCACTGGAAAGCCGAATTGTTCTTTGTAGATCATTCTCATAGCAACAGCATAGCAGTGGACACTCAGCAAGTGCTCAAAATAGGTTATTTTTAATTATTGTTGTTTACACATTAGGCTTAAGCTTCAACCAGAGCTATCTAAATGACATTCCCATATCTAGCCTGCCACATGTTTTTGTACAGCCTCTGAGCTAAGAATAGTTTTTGCATTTTTAAGTAGTTGGGACAAATAGAATAACATTCTTTGTCATGCAAAAATTCTATAAATCCAGATGTCAGCACCCATAAAGCAAGTTATATTGGAACACACAGTGTCTACTTTCTCATGCGTTGTCTGTGATTGCTTTTGCAGTATAAGGGCAGTGTTAAGTAGTTCCAACAGAGACCTATAACCTTGAACACACATTTATCTGGCCCTTCACAGAAAACCATTCGCCAACACTCTTGCTTGACTGTCTCATTTCTTGCAATCCACTGTACATCCTTGTTCAGTACTTGTGTCTGTAAAGTTCCAGATCTGTGAAGTCCATCTTGCTCACCAAGATGGATACAGGAGTGATACTTAGCAAAGTTCTGTTGAGTTCCTTACAACCCAGGTGTCTGAGATTCTCCTCTAGCTCTCGTGGTCATGTGCCATGAATGATCACATTATCATTGCTGGAGCTGCCAATTTGAACCAGTAGAATTGTAGTCTTGTGCTGGGCTGTTTCTGGGCCCCCCTGTGGCATGCCTCCAAGCCGCTTACATCTGCTCTGAGGGTATTTCTGTGGGCTCCCACTCCTAAGCTCTTAGCTGGGCATCTCTCATTGTCCCAGCTCCAGACCTTTCACTGAAGGACTCGTGGTCTACATAGGAAAAATGCATCATAGAAAAAAATACCCTGGACCCTGAATTCTGGGCTTCATGTATTTCAGAGCTGTATGTTGTGCTCATGGGAATCCTAACTGGAGAGCCCTCTCCAGCTACACTGTTGTGGGATCTGCCCACTTCCTATCTCAATGGCTTCTTGGACTGTTTCTCCCCAGGTCGGGTTGGGTGCCTCTGACCCCCTACTTTGCTTAAGAGAGAGGAAAATTCTTTCCTCTCTGTTACACAGAAACCTTCCTTAGGGAGATGCATTTCTGTTCCCAAGGGTAATTGTGGTTGTGAGAATAACTCCTGTTTTTAATCTCTCTTCTTGGCTATTTTTTCCCCTTGTGACAAAAAGCATAAGCAATTTCCAGAAGATGGCTTTGCTATTCTTTTAATTTGATGGCCTCTAAGACCCAAGCACAGGTCTTTCTCTTGAACTCCCTGTGACAAACTCAACCATGATCTGAGGAAAAACATGTTGGCAGTTTACAATCTGTGTTTGTCCCCTACTTGAGCCTGCAAAGTGGCATAAACCATCAGGGTCCAATTTCACAGCACAAAAGCCTACATGCACGATTGAATACATTTCTTTCATACACACATGTGCATGTGTATGTGGAAAATATAATCTGTATAATTTTATATAGCATATAAATATGTAGTATCTAAATACATATTTACATAGCACAGCATAGGAAAAATTTATTTACTATATGTAATATGTTGTTACTCTTGGACATTAGATCATGTGAACCTGTTGGTACTTTATATGTGCCTCAGGGTGATTCAGAGCTGAGGGTTCTCTGCTTTAGAATTGTTGATCTTAGAGCCAAGTGCTAAAGCCCAAAGCTACAGAAGGATTTGAGTAGGCTACTTGGCTTCATTTAAAAAAAAATTTATTGTGGAAATACCGTACAGAGGGGTTACAATTACATGGGCAAGATAATGAGTACATTTCTTATCAAGCATTGTTGCCTCCTCCTTTGTTTCCCCTCCCCATCCCTTCCCATCTCCCCTCCTTCACCCCCCCCCCCACATTGGAATCTCCAGTGTAAGCCAGCTCAGATGTTTGAAGATGATCTTCACAGTCTACAATAGGGACAAGGGAGACGAAGAGTGAGGATAAAGCCAAGTATGGGTATTGATGGATGACCTTCTCTTCTTGGAGAAGGCCTCCAACCATAGCCCTACCATGGGTGGGTTATTCTGGGATCCTGAGGCTATGGAGGTGTGATGGTATTACCGACACCTTCCTGTGCCAACTGGGCACGGCTGAAGGAAGTAGACACCCAGGAAGCTGGAGGCAGGCAAAGTGGGCTCACAGGATGAGAAATGCACTTTGATGTACTAGTGGTGTCCGGTGTTGGCCTTCAAGATTCTTCTAGGGGCAAAAGTCACAACCAAAGAACCATGATGCTGGTGGAGGTGGAGATTAAGAATAATACCTATTTGTGTCTCTGTTATTTGCTATTTTAATATTATAGGAGCCACAAATATATTGCACAGTTAAAAAAATATAGTCAAAAAGACAGTTTGTACCCTATCACTGAGATTTCATCAAAGAATATGGGCAGGGCATCTTCCATGGCTGGGTAGTAAGTCCTGAGAATAAAGGGAGAAAAGGGCAGAGAGAGGCTCTCCTTCCTGCAATTCATGAATACATGAAAGAATAAATCTGACGTTTTCAAATCAGAAGGGTAGGGGCTGGGAAGGTGGCTCAGTGGTAGAGCGCTTGCCTTGCATGCCTGAGGCCCTGGGTTCAATTCCTCAGCACCATATAAGCAAAAAGAAAAAGCTGGAAGTGGCGCTGTGGCTCAAGTGGTAGAGCGCTAGCCTTGAGCTGAAGAACTGAGGGACAGCGCCCAGGCCCAGAGTTCAGGTCCCACAACAGGGAAAAAAAAACCAACCAAACAAACAAAAAAACAAATCAAATCAGAAGGGTAATGAAGAAAATGGAAGAAGTTGGTAACTTTGAGGGAGGTTATTTTAGCATGAGAGGATCATTATTTACATTTGCAGGTATGTGTTTTTCAAGATCCTTTTCCCTCTGTATATCTGTCCTCCTCTTTTCACTAGAACAGTGGCTCATGCCTGTAATCCTAGCTACTCAGGAGGCTGAGATCTAAAGACTGAGGTTCAAAGCCAGGAAAGGCCATGAGACTCTTTATCTCCAATTAACCACCAGAAAACCAGAAGTGGAGCTGTGGCTCAAAGTGGTAGAGCACTAACCTTGAGTAAAAGGGCTCAGTGCTCAGGGACAGCACCTAGGCACTGGGTTCAAGCCCTATGACTGACCAAAAAAAAAAAAAAAAGGATCATGATGTATGTTGTTCTATAACCAGATTTTCTACTGAAAGTATTATGTTTCATATGTATTCTTCTGTACCATTATATTTATGGATGCAGAGCAAGTCACTCTGTAAGATGCACCATCTTTGCAAAGTGGGCCTGCAGTGGTTAGAGGGAAGTGGCGTCCTGGGTGTTGAAAGACTCTGGACTATGTCTTATGTCGCCGCCCCCTTCCGGGCTCACGCTTGCATGACCCCTTACTAGGACCATTGAAATAGGCTCTCACCTGGTTCTCCAGATCCACCTCACACTCTTCTGCCTAGGCTGCATGTTTCTGGTCATGTCACCCCCAAAGAATTGCTTCTTTATTGCCTACCTCCCCCACCCAACTCAAATGTCTTAGCTTTCTCATGAGATTTGGTTGTGCAGCAAGAAGATAGCATGGCTTGAATAGGCCTTGTGTGAAAAGGTGCTCACTACCCTGACTTAGCAGGGAAGTAAAAACCACAACCATGAAGAGGTGCCACTTCTCACTCACTGTTACTTCCTTTAGTCTAAATGAATCTAAATGTCGCTGCTACTTGTAACCCAATTGCAGTACTTCTCCAGGCCTGAGTTTTCCTCATCTTGAAGTGTTGATAACTGATCCCTTCCTCATATTGTAGTGGACATTTAAAAAGATGATGAATATAAAGTTTTTAAGGTGGCATCTGCCTGATAAATGTGAATAATAGGCACTATTTAAAAATACACTGTTGCCAGGCACTGATAGCTCATACCTGTGATCCTTGTGCTCAGGAGGCTGCACTCTAAGGAATATGGTTCAGAGCCAGCCCAGGCAGGAAAGCCAGTGAGACTCTTATCTCCAATTAAACACAGAAAAGCTAGATGTAGATCTGTGGCTCGAGTGGTAGAGCGCTAGCCTTGAGCACAAATGTTCAGAGACAGTGCCCATCTCTGAGTTCAAGCTCCAGTACTGGAACAAAAAAATGTGTGTGTGTGTGTGTGTGTGTGTGTGTGCGTGCGTGCGCAAGTGTGTGTGTATTTCTAAAGTTTTGTTTTTAATTGAACTTAATAGTTAAATATGCATGTATGGATTACAGTGTGATGTTTCAATTCATATATGCATCGATGTACATAGTATACTGTGTAATGGTCAAATCACTAGGCTTAGCATATCCATCACCTCATACATTTATCTCTTCTCTGTGGTGAGAACATTGAATATCCATCCTCCTAGTTGTATTGAATTATGGCAACATAATATGGTTAACGATGACTACCCTGCTTTCAATAGAGACCAGAACTAATTCCTCCTGACTAACGGAAGTTCATAGGGCCTTTGTCAATCCATGCCATTATTTTATTTGCACTCCACTTCATTATTTATTCCTTACTTGGCTTCGGTAAGTGTCTGCTTGGAGCCCTCATCACCTAGGTCTCTCAATTTACAGGTGAGGAGACTGGGACCCCAGCAGAGAAGAGGATTTAAGTCTGTCAGCATGAGACCCACCGCCTGTCTGGTCCCTCTCAGTTTCTCTTCATCAGTGAGTTCTCTGCAGACAACAGCACAAGACCAACCTGTAGGAGAGGTAAGGAAAGGGGGTCTGTTTTATGCAAGTGGTGGTTCATGAGTGAACATCTTTGCCAACGAGGCTGCCTTCCAAAAGAATCCTCTAATAAGTTTATATGCAGAGCGTCGAATATATCATTTTTTTGTAAGTTTGCTTCCTCGCTCCCCAGCCAGCACTGCTTACAAGGGAAGCCATCTGTCTGGAAAGGACTGGGTGGCGGTGTCCAGGAATGGTGGGTTGGGGGTCAACAGTCTGCTTCCTTTTATTCCCACATGTTCTGTCCTTCATTCTCTCAGCTGGGGGAGATGAGCAGAATGTGGTTAGAACATTGCTTCTTGTTCTTCAGTGTGCTTGCCCATTGTTCTTCCTGAGACTCTCAGCCCTTGGCAATGTGATCACTAAACTGGGAGTTGTGTGGCTGGGGACAGAGCTCTGAGGCGAAGAACCTGCTTAGCGTGCCAGATGCTCTGGGCTCCAACTCCAGAGCTGAAAAAAAAATCAACCAAATCAACTACCCCACCAACCAAACAAAAATAACCCCAAGGGTTACATTAAACAAGGGCTTGCCGCATAACATGCCTAAAAGCCAATATCATAGCAGCACTTTTGTGAGAATAAGAGCTTGGTTGAAGGTGGGCAATGAGAGGGAAGGCCTGCTCAAGGAGACACGGTGAAATCTGTCCTCCATCCACCAGCAGCAAGGGGTCTAAGTAGCCCAGGGTGAGGAGAAATAGGATCTGCTTGGCTTTCACTGGGGAGCTTTCCATCCTCCCATGATTCTGGTCTGGCCTATAACTTGGTTGCACTCCCCATTTCTGCGTAAGGCCTGGAAGGCCTTTTCCTCATTCTTTTCTTGTGCCCTGAAAACTAGCTTGCCTAGTAGTTTTTTTTTTTTTGTGGTGTTGTTTTGTTTTGTTTTTAAAAGCAGCAAACCCACGCTCTTATTGTCCAATTTCAGTGGCGTATATAAAAATTCTATGTAATGTCAAGCTTTCTCTTGAACAAATTTGGCATATTGTTTCTCTTGGCAACATCAGTTTTGTTGGGGAAGTAAGCTGGAGAGCCAAGGGAGACAAAGGAAGAGATCATTAAGAAGAGCGGTTGTTGGAGGCTGTCGAGTGAAGGCCAGGTTTCTCATTCTCCAGAGTCTGGCTGCATTGCTAGGAGACAGAGTACAGCACAGACCTGAGAGGCACACTTGAGGCTCTGGGATCCATATGATGGGAGACTTTTAAAGAAGAGGCATTGTAGACTGGGCAAGTAAGAGGTCTTACTTCTTTTCAAGTAAGGCCAAGGATGAGAAGAGAATGTTCCTGTTTATTCCTCTTGCCTTGTGGAGTCCTCTTCTCCTGTTGAGTTTCCGGCTTGACTGATGGTCAGACATGTGATGCAGCTCTCAATATAGACTGAGCCCCGCCACTTCTGAACCACTAGGAAAGCTTAAAACATACTTCCACGAAGATAGCAATAAATACAAGTTCCACTATTTCCTGCTGCTCCCTAATGGATCATCTCCAGCACCTCCCTCCACTTTGGAGACCATTGAACTAGGAAATTCACTTACCAGCACCTCTCTCATAGTGGCAGATACACGAGGGCTGGCTCACCTAACAATCCCCACCTTGCATTGGTTTCATGCTCTTTTAAATCCAAATTGGCACTTTCACACCTGCTGCAAAACGGAGTGATAAAACATCTGTGTTCCTCGTCGTCATCGTCTCTTCCTTTTCTCCTGATTGATGTTGTGGGTTTAGCTCAGGATTTTCTCTGAGCTTTACCTGCATTTACCTGATGATAAGCTCTTTCCCTCACTGCCTCACCAGCCCTCCCTCTTAGAGGACTGGGTCCTCTCACAGGTGTGCCGCAATTCACCCGGGCTTGTACGCAGATCCTTGTGCATTTCCCCTGCGCATTGATTAGGCACCTTTTTTGGTTGTAAGCGAAGGAAATCAATTTGAATCTGGCTTAAGCAGAGAAGACAATTTGTTAGCTTCCTAAACTGAATAGTTTGAAGGTCTGGCTAGATCCAGGTGGTCAAATGATACAACCAAGTTCTCTCTCTCTCTCTCTCTCTCTCTCTCTCTCTCTCTCTCTCTCTCTTCTCTCTCATTTTTTAGCTTTATCTTCTTTTCTTTATTGGCTGTGTATTGGTATGGTGGAAAAAGTCCTGGTAGATGTCCTTGGCTCCCTTCCAAGAAGGGGGGGGGGAGAGAGAGAGAGAGAGGAGGAGAGGAGAGAAGAAAAGAGGAGAGGAGAGAGATGGAAAGGATCGGGAGGAAGGGAAGAAGGGAAAAAGGGAGGAAGAAGGAGAGGGAGAGGGAAAGAGAGATTCTTATTTTGTCTTCCAGTTCTAACAGAAGTTCAGAGATTGGGCTTGTAAGTGTCCACTCCTGAACCATTTGTTATGACCAAGGAAATGCAATGCTTGGACTGACCAGGTCTTGTCCTATGGCCACACCTGACACTAGGATCCAAACCCTGCCTAATCCACAACGAACAAGAGTCAGGGGTGGGGGCTGCTATCGCTCAAGAAGTAGATGGGCACAGAGGACAAGCTCTCGGCCTTCCAATCAGGACTTTGCTTGCCAGAGATTCAGCCACAGGTTTGGATGGGTGCATTCTTTCTTCCACCTGGATTACAGCTCTCTCTGCAATGCAGCTGTGACCCTACCTACTCCGTAGGTCACCCACAACAATGACGCCCCCTGGCTTGAGTCATAGGCTCACAGCTCCCCAGAGGACCCACACTTCTGGCCAACTGGGTAGAATTTGGGGATTCCTACGTGCTTCTTAGGCCACAGGCTTCACTAGAACAACTCACATCAACTCAGTAAAGGGTGATGCTTAGGGTTCGTTTTATTAATACACATGTAGACCATTAGGAGCTTGACAGTTGGAGGTCTGAAAGGGAGGGAAGCTTCTTTGTCCTGAAGGTGTGTTACTGACTTGTTGATGTATGATCACCCAACAGAGAAGGTCACTTGATGTTTGTTTATTATTGCTAGGCATGGGGCCTGAACTCTGGGCCTGGGCACTGTCCCTTAGCTCATCAGCTCAAGGCTAGTGCTCTACCACTTGAGCCACAGCGCCACTTCCAGCTTTTTCTGCTTATGTGGTGCTAAGGAATTGAACCCAGGGCCGCATGCATGCAAGGCAAGCACTCTACCAGTGAGCCACCTTCCCAGCCCTCGCTTGATGTTTTGAGTGTACTGAGATTTCTGGCATAACCATCCCCTTAAAAAAAGAACCTATCTAGAGCCCACTGTGGCCCACCTCGTTAGCATTAACTCGGGGTGGTTTTAGAGGCCATCTATCACAACAAAGGTAGGTTTTGTTGTTGTTGTTTTTGTTGTTTTTGGTCGTGGGGCTTGAACTCTGGGCCTGGGCACTGTCCCTCAGCTTTTCAGCTCAAGGCTAGCACTCTGCTACTTGGACCACAGCACCACTTCCGGTTTTTTGGTGGTTAATTGGAGATAAGAGTCTCACGGACTTTCCTTCCTGGGCTGGCTTCGAACTGCAATCCTCAGATCGTAGCCTCCTGAGTAGTTAGGATTACAAGGGTGAGCCACCATCGGCGCCCGGCTAAAGATACTTCTAATACTTGGAAACTCCAATGGTTTAGGAGCTTCTCCCAGGAACTGGAGTTAAAGATCACATTCTCATTGTACCGTACTCTCTCTATATGCTGGATCCCAACTTCTTCCCAGGTCTGGAGAGGAACCACCAGCCACTGTTCACTTTCTCCTCTGGGGCCAGCATTTTTAGACCCAATTCTGGCGGAAGCTCTCAGCTTCTTCCCACACTCCATCAGAGACTTCCCAGGGGGTCTCCTCTTGAACCCAACTGCTCCTAACCCAGACCTGCTCTCTCTTTCCAGAGCTGTGGTCCATCTCCCGGGTCTGTTTCTTCACTGGAAAAATACACGATGTGCATTGCTCTCAACTCAGCTGAGATATTCTTTCTTCCAGGAATCCTTTCTGGAGGATGCTTTTTGTTTCTGTGGCTAGAATTCCCATCCCTTTCCTATGAGTCTTTCATTGTGCAGGGCTCATACTCTTCCTGTAAGGGTTGGAAAGATCAGATCCTTCTCAGCCTTGCTTTTGCAGCTGGGATATAATCTTATGACCTGGGATTTACAATCAGATCCTTACATTCTCAGAGGCAGTGATGCGAAGACTCAAGGTTAAAGCAGCAAGCAACATTTAAAGATTGGCTCACCAACCATCCTTAACCTGCCACACTGGGTGTTGGGGGGTGGCATTCCCTGTGCCCCGTGGGTACCACTCTTCTATTGTCACTGCCACCATGGTTGTAGCAAATGAGTCTTGCAGTGTAACTGTGAGCTGGATGCTTTACATAGGTCTTCTCATGGGTTCTTTAGTGGTGTCCTCATTTGGAAGATGAGATATACAGAGGCAAAGATAACCCCCTAAGATTGTGCAGCCTGAGAAATCACAGCTAGGACCTGCACATTCTCAATTTGCCATCTGAACCTCCTCTCTTAACCAATGCTTAATTCTTCCAGGCTCCTGGAAGACAGGGCCGCCTTCACATTGCTCCTATGACCTGGCATATGGCGGGTAATCAGAAACGAAACAAAATGAAACACCAAGTTCAGCTAGAGGAGCTTCACTGGAACCCTGTGAACACCTATAAGTTTCCCTCCTTCCATCCACCAGATACCAGCCTTCTCTCTCATGTCCCACCCTGGGGATTTGTGTCTCTTCAATACGGACTATTCCTTTACATACTTGTTCCACTGAACACCTTTTACCCATAGGTGTTGTAAGTCTCCTTCATTGGTCAGTTTCTCCTTTTTATCTCTGTGCTTAACTCGGGCCCGATTTCCATCTCCTTGCTGACCTGAGTTTCACATCTTTGGTAGAGTTTTGGCAGAGTTAGTTTTACCATTTGGAAGACATACTGCTGCATTTTTGTGGAGCCCTAAATATGACAAAATCCGGATTCTTTTTGGCATGATGCCTAGAGGAGTCAAAGGCTTTCTCAGATTTCTGGATGAGGGAATCAACATTGAAATGGCTACTAAAACAGCAGACGCTCGTTAGGGGACAAGAGTGAGGAAGTTATTATTTTGGGCTTCTCTGAGTGCTTTTAGCTTCAAGTGGTAGAAAAATCTATGCTCAACTGCTTTGGACCATGAGCGACTCCAGCATTTCATAGTCTAAAAAGCGCCTCCCCTGCCCCCCACATCTGCAGCCTTCACTGGCTTCCTCCTGGCACCAGGATGCCCACACTTGAGAGCGGATGGCATAACCTACATCTGTCTTCAAGAAGAAATACAAGTCCCTGCTTCCATCTCATTGGAAAGCAACTGGCCCCGGGGAATGCAATTACAGATGTGAATGCTGATCAATCAAGATTTACTCTGAGAACAAAACCAGTACTCCCAGCACAGGGAGGTGGCTGTTGGACAGCACCACCACCAACAGGCAAAGGACAACAGGGGGAGATTTTTATCAGAACATGGGTAGTGGGTTGGGATGAGGATTCGAGACAGGAGTAGTGGCTGAAGGCAAGTGACAGAAGAGACTGAAACTTTCCTCAAGCCCTGAAGCAAGCAGTGACTGCTGGGGACCTGGCACATGGTAGGTATTTTAGTTAGAAATTCTGATCACAGCAAAAACATTCCTCCCTGTAGTTACTTCAGCCCAAGAGCTGGGAGATGATGGGTAGCTTTCACCCCGTCCCCAGTATATTCTGGTAGTAAAAGATTCCCCCTCTCCCCTGTTGAAGAGGAACAGGTCTTGTTAACTGAGGCTGCCTTCCTTTTTGGCAGGAAATGTTACATTTTACTGAAGGGTAGGGTGGAAGAGTAATACTGACAGCGACCACTAGATAGCGCTATCGTTTTGGGAAATAGGCTCAGAAAGCGCTGGGCAGGAGGGTGGAGTTAAATCTCAGGATTTCAGGATTTTCTCCTGTCCTTGACAGATTAGACCAAATTCTGGACTTGGCCTTGCTATGTGATGACAGAAAACCTTAACTCTTGAGTGACCTCCTTGTGTTGTAATAATGGGGGCTGGGGAGCCAGGGAGGAGAGAGAGAGTGGTGTCAGGGAGTCAGAGTTAGCTGGAGGTAGGGGAGGGGGAGGGGGATGGAGTCACAGACAGGAAGTTCGCGTGTGCCACTGCCTAGTAGGGTGACTAAGAAATCAGCAATGCTCTGCTTATTTCATAAAGGGAGAAGAAAGGATTTTAAATATATGATGAGTGGGCTAGGTTTTGTTGTATATGCCTGTAGCTCCAACTGTCGGATTGAGGCAGGAAGATCTGAGTTCAAGGTCGGCCTGGGCTACACAGTGAGACCAACCATCATGGGTGATTGGACGGATGGATGGACAGGTCAACGGAAAGATGCTCTGAAAATCTTGACATAACTGCATACCAAGTTGTTGTAGTTCATTTCATCAGCATATGAGAACTAAAATGCCTACAATTCTTGTGACTTACTGATGAGGTAGATAGCATGAGACCAAGATAAACATGTACATGTAAGATTATAATTATGTTACATATTGTACATATAATCTATTTCTACATTGATGTATATGAATATATACTACATAATATATAAATTATATATTTGTATGTAATGTAAGTATAAATCTATATGAAATCTTGAGAAATATACTCTACCTCCAGTGGTGTGAAGTAGTGACCTTGTTTGTGCCTACTTAACCAAGTTATGGTTAAGCAACAAACCTGATGTCGGTGACCCAACACTAAGCTTGTTGCACAACAATAATTATTATTATTAGCATCTGAACACCCATGTCTACTGCTCCAATACTTTTCCAGATAGTCATGGAACATCCAGCTCAATTTTATTCAGAAGTTTTGGAAAAGGAATAAGGTGAAGAATTCTGGAGAGTTGTGCTGGACCAATACACAGAACAGGATCCTGGAGCTGGGGAATGGGTTGAGGGAAGGGTCATGTGGAAATAGCTCTCTCTGGAATGTTTCCCAGTCAGTCTCTGGATGGTCTTACTGCATATTAGGACAAGCGTCTGTGAGAGTTGGCAGAAACAACATCGCAGGTCAAGCTGAAGAACAAAGTGTTGGATTGCTTGCCCTCTTCCACTGGGATATCTAGTCGACCCAGGCCCCAGACTAGGTCAGGGCATTCGGGGTCCGGATGGGAATGTTGATCCTGCTCTGTAGCCAGGTGATATAATCTTCTTGGGGCATATGAATGATGTGTTCTCGCACAAACTGTGGGTTAAAGACAGTGTCAGTCTCTGAATTTAGTTTGAAAGCTGGACTCTATTCCCTCCTCAACCACCTCTCAAGATCATCCCAGACTACTTGTGGCCGATACTTGAAGCCTCAGCATGACTCCAACCAACTGAACATTTGTCTTTGGGAAAAGGGCCCCTCTACAGTTTCCTGCTTCTGTAGACTAATGTCAAGCCTTTCTTGTTGCTATTAACTAAGGAAGTTTTAAGAGGGGCAGAAACCCCAGAGAGATGCTTTTTTCCCTTCTCTTTTCTACTTCTTTCTTTAACATCTAAAGTCATTTGTCCCTCCCTTCCTTCCTTCCTTCCTCCCTTCCTTCCTTCCTTCCTTCCTTCCTTCCTTCCTTCCTTCCTTCCTTCCTTCCTTCCTTCCTTCCTTCCTTCCTTCCTTCCTTCCTTCCTTCTTTCTTTCCTTCCTTCCTTGCTGAGTTGACCACAGCTCTGGGATCACTTTCTAGGAAAGCTTAAGACAACAAAATATACTGTTCCATATATGCTCTTGCTTTAGAGACCCCCATGTACAGTTTTCATAAGTTCTGGAATGTTCTGTATGGCATGGGAACTTTTCTCTTACCCTATCTAGCATGAGCCTCCATAACTGGTGGGCAGGGGATGTGAACAGTTGCCTCAAGTTAGTTTTAACCTATTCTGCTACAGTCTTACCTGGAGAAGCCTCACAGGGCATGGGGAGTGGAGTCTGGACATCTGATTGGTCCATGGGCCAACCCTTCCCTTGCTTTGTGGTCTTTGCACACACCGTCCCATCTTCACAACCTGCCCTTTCCTCTTCTCAGCACTGTTCTGACTTCTCATCCTTCAAGTCTCAGCTACCTTTAAAGGTCACCTTCCCCAGTTGCCCTAGCTATTATAGATTTCCTGTGAATTCACCTTAGACTAGAGCACTTCTAACTTCATTTGCCTACAGAATCTCTGAGATCCCATTAAAATGTTGATTCTGAGTTGGCTGATGGAGTGATGGCTGAGATTCTCATTTCTCACAAGCACTCAGAAGAGCTCCGTGGTCTGTAGACCCCACTTTCCGTAGAACACTTTGGAGTGTTCCTTACTATGATTATCCATTTATTGACTTTTCCCCAAAGCTTGGGTTTCTAGGGGGCACCACGCACATAGAGTCTCATGTTCCTTGCGGTTGGAGTTGAACAGTGGCAGTCATGTGACAATCCCTCTCCTGTTAGAACGTGAGCTTCGTGAAGGTGCGGGGTCTGTGGGTCTATGGCTCACTGGCCTGGATGTTGAAGAAGTGGCTGGGTGAGAGCACCTGAGATTGTCGGGGGGAAGGGGATGGTGGCTACCTCGATAGCCACAGCGATGTCCGGGGAACACAGCTCCCAGACCCTCAGGTCCTGCAGCACCTTCAGGAGGATGTGGGGCCGGATCCTTAGGTCTAGGTTCTCACCAAACTTCTGCAGTTTTGCCAGGATCTTTTTGGCAGGGCGGAAGCTCTTTAGATCCTCAGGGAGTTTGGACAATAGGTCGAAGTACCTTCAAAGCCAGGAGAAGACCAGTTAGGAAGGTGCTGGGAGATGAACTGGAGCTGTGTGGGTTTTCTTCCTTCACTTTCTCTTTCTGTCTCTCATGGGGGAGTTATTGGATCTCCAAGAGGCTCTATCTGGGGGACTTTCCTCCCTCCTAAATTGTTAAGAACTCACAGCTCAAGCAAATCTTGATTTTTTTTTTTTTAGGTAGCAAAAGCCAGAACATGAGTGTGTTTCATTAGAAAAGAAATTCAGGATATACTTCTAAAGGATGCATTTGTAGTTGTTGTATCAAGCAGACAATGTAAAAAGCAATGTAAGAAAAAGGGGGACATTGGATTCTGAAGCCTCTCTTCTGAGAGTTAGACCAGGAGAGACCTGGGCATCTTCATCAGCTGCCTCCCCGGATGCAGGAGGTACCCACCCTCCAGACCATGAGGAGGAGGAGAGCGATGCCGGTCGTGGGGGTGGCCTGTGTGTTTTCCATCTCATTCTGATGAGCTGGAAATCACTCATTCTGATGAGTGTTTTTCTTCATCTTCTCTTAGATCTCCTTTCAGTCATCCTGCTGGGAGGGGGCTCTTGACATACTGGTTGATCCGACACCTATGCTGTATTGTAACGAGTGCAGATTTCCCTTCCAGAGTCACCCCTTCCTAGCAGTGTGACTTTGGGCAATGTCATTGATCGCTTTGCCTCTCAGTTTCCTTCTTTGTGAACTGGAAGTTAATATGGAGCATTCCAGATTTAGGGGGAGGATGAAAATGAGTAATTTATTGCACTGCGATTCTTGCCATTTCTCCTCCTCGGCTTCCTCCTCCTTTTATGTCCTCTTCCTGCTCATTCTCCTCCTATTCCTCCTCCCTCTTCTCATCTTCCTCCTTCTCATTCTTTTTCTTTATTTGAGACAGGGCCTTGCTATGTAGCCCAAGCTGGCATCCAACTTGCTACAACTTGCTACATTTACTAACCTTTCTTAGGGTATCATGGCACTCAGTTCATGTTGCTTTCAAAACAAAATTTTGTGCCAGTCCAGGGACTTGAATTCAAGGCCTGGGCCCTGTCCTTTTGCTTTTTCAACTCAAGGTTAGTACTCTACTCAAGCCACAGCTCCACTTCTGTTTTACATTTTTTTTTTTTTTTTTGTCAGTCGTGGGGCTTGAACTCTGGGCCTGGGCGCTGCCCCTCAGCTCTTCAGCTCAAGGCTAGCGCTCTACCACTTGAGCTACAGTGCCACTTCCGGTTTTCTGGTGGTTTATTGGAGATAGGAGTCTCACGGTCTCTCCTGCCCGGGCTGGCTTTGAACCGCGATCCTCAGATCTCAGCCTCCTGAGTAGCTAGGATTACAGGCGTAGCTGGATTACACCAGCGCCCGGCTCTGTTTTACTTTTTGGTGGTTTTGTTTTCTTTTGTGTTTTCCTCTTGTCTCAAAGAAAAAGAATGAGAAGGAGGAAGATGAGGAGGAGGAGGAGTAGAAGGAGGAGATCATTAGAGATAAAAGTCTCCCAGAATTTCCTGCTTAGCCTGGCTTCAAACCACCATCCTCCAATCTCAACCTCCTGAGTAGCTAGGATGACAGGTGTAAGCCTGTATTTGTATTAAAAAAAAGTTTTATAGGAGAGGGATCCAAGATGGCAGACTAGAGACGGCAAAATCAGAGTTCTGTCTGCTCAAGAAGAAACAAGCTCTAATCAGAAAAGGAAAGTTTTATATTACTTTTTAACCAATATACTATGGATGGCATATACTGTGACTTTTTAATACTTATATACCACACATAACCACCCAACCAGGGTACTTAGCATATCCATGAAGCACTTATCGTTTCTATGCAGTGAGAAAATGCTTCTTCTCTCCTAGTTATTTTGAAATAGACAATACAACATTGTTCCCTGCCAGTCACCCTACTGGGCAACAGAACACTGAGACTTATGTTGCTTTTTTTTTTTTTTTTTAATGGCTAAGTATTATCATCTTGAGGCTGGGACATAATGATCTTAGGATGTACCTGCCTAGTTTTGCAGGGATTAAATTATTTGGGGGAAATCCCAAATAATCACCTTGTAGAACCTTTCAGGTCTCTCTCTGCCCTGGGGAGCTGGCGACTGAGCTCTCTGTATCTGTAAGTCCCAATGAAAAGGTGAATAAGGGGAACGGTGCAGGCTGTGTGATTCATAGCTACCCACTGTGATTCCTGGCTGACTGTGCTCTGCTCCTAGCTTGTTGAGAGCCATTCTGCAGGTGGCCACAGGAGCTTAGGAGTGCACCCCCTCCGTGATCCCTAGGCTCGTGGGATGGATTGCAGGGCTGTAGTCATACCCGTCCACCCGCAGGACCATCGACTGTTCTGGTTTTGGGGGGCTCTTACCAGTGGTCTGCCATCTCATCTGCGTCCCCTTTCACGATGGAGATCTGGTGTCTCATCTTTGCGATGTCCTTTTGGAAACTGGAGACAAGGACAAAGGAGTGGAACTTCTGGAAACCCCTCTCTTCCTGGCGCCTGCGAGGTTGTGTGAGACAGAGGGAGACGCATCAGCCCTTCCCCCCACCCCCACTGTAATGTCTAGGCTGTCCTTTGAGGTCAGACTTAACACCTTTACTCCCTGAGGCCTTTCTTGGTGCTCTCAGCTGTCTGTGTGTGTGTGTGTGTGTGTGTGCGCGCGCACACACACACACACACACACACACGCATGTACCATCCTGGGGCTTGAACGAATGGCTTAGGTGCTGTCCCTGAGCTTCTTTTGCTCAATCCAAGGCTCTACCACTTGAGCTACAGCTGAACTTTCAGCACTTTTTTTTGGGGGGGGGGGTGGTGGGGTGGGAAGGGTAGGTTTATTTTATTTTATTTTATTAGAGGTATGAGTCTCGTGGACTTTGCTGCCCAGGCTGGCTTCAAACCACCATTCTCAGTTCTCAGCCTCCTGAGTAGCTGGGATTATAGGAGTGAGCCACAGCCTGGCTTCTCAGCTACTTTTAAAATTATGCCCTGGCTTTTGGCGCAACGTGAGATGGTGCTCTCCAAGGTCCTGAAACGAGTTCCTTGCTTAAACGAACCTGCTTTTATATAATCACATCAGACCCCTGTTTATGAAGCTCAGTGACTTTCCTTTTACTACTAACAAATTACTCTGTGAGCAACATGTCCCTCGCTCAGAACGCCCATTCCCTACTGCATTGTCTAGCTTCATCAGCATGCTTCAAGCTTCAAGCTTGTGTCTCTGAGACAAAGTTGAAACTCCACCACAGGAGGTAAAGCCTCTTATGATCTGGCCTCTGCCTGGCTGGCTCTCTGATTGTCTTGTAGGCAGCCTGGGCCCCTGCTGCACCTGGCTAGTGGCAGTTCCCTGCCTCCTGTTCCCTGCCTCCCCTGAGCCCTTTCAGGCCTCTGAGACTTTGCTGTTGCCTTCCCTTGGAACTCTCTTCCCTCTTAATTCTCTGCCGTGGCTCTTTGAGTTTAAGTTTACCTTTACTATGTCGCTGTGTAGGGCACCTTTGGCAAGAGAGTGCTGATGAGCCCCCTTTTATCATCTATAAAGTGGGTCTACTAGTGGCAGTGTAGGCTTGTGGTAAGGAGTAAATGGTGCGTTGTATCTTCTGTGGCTGGTACTTGGATCTCTGGAACACACCGACAAATACAGCCCCTGGGAAGCATGCCCTTGTCTTCATTCAAGTGAACATGTTTTTCCAAGAAAGACTTCTGGTGGCTGTTCTGGGTCAGGGATTGCATCTAGTTTTGTTTTTGTTTTTTCCCTCTGTTCTTTTTGCTACCCTATGTGGTTTCTCCATCTCCCCATCTCTGTCCCACACTAGACTGGGGCTTCTGGAGGAAGAGGGCCATCCTGTGAGGAGGAGGGTGCACAGGACCCCTGAGGGGTGGGGTGGTGGAGATGCTCCCTGCAGCCAGCAGTGGACTGGTTGTTGAGATGCTAGAGGAGAAGAGGAAAGATCCCAGCAGCCTCTGTTGACCTTCACATTAGGTTTAACTCTTGACATTTGCAGCTGAGCGTAATAGAGCCATCACTGCCACGCTCGCTCCTGCTCAAATTCCACGTGGCCCTGCTTGCCTTGGGGCTTTGTGTGCACTTTGCCTGCCACCCTCCTCCCACTCGCCCTCTGGGTCTTCCTAGTCACCTCCTGAAGGTGGACTTCCGGGATCACCCAGACTTCATTTTCCCTCCCTCCCTCCCTCCCTCCCTCCCTCCCTCCTTCCCTTCCTCCCTCCCTCCCTCCCTCTTTTCCTCCCTCCCTCCCTCTTTTCCTCCCTCCCTCTCTTTTTCTCCCTACCTCTCCCTCTTCTTCCTCCTTCCCTCCTCTTCCTTTTCCTTCTTCTTTTGGCAGTGCTGGAGTTTGCTTGTACCCAGGGCCTTGAGCTTGCTAGGCAAATGTTCTACCACTCAAATCACACCCCTTCCTCCCCTTTCCTCCCTCTCCATCTCTCTTTTTTTTTTATCTCTCCCCTTCCCTTCCATCTCCTCCCCCCACCTTCTCCTCTCCCTGTTCCTACCTCCTCTCTCTCTCTCCTTCCATCTCTCCCTGACAAAACACCTGTTCTCTTCCTGTGTGGAATGGTTATCAGCGGTACTTCTGTATTTATAGATGTATTCTGTTTCTGCCCATATCTTCCCAGGAGCTGCTCAGCTTCCTGAGGGCAGGGGGGAGTCCTTCCTGTCTCTGCTCTCGTCCCGGCACCTGGAGCCCAGTGGCCACACGGCAGACACAGGGTGAGCGAACTGGACGCACGTATGCCCTTACTTCATGAAAATCTCCATCTTGTCCTGCAGGCAGTAGCTGGCCTCCTGGGCTACGCTGTAAAACTTGGCCCTCATGAGGCTGCAGACCCCGCTCTTAGACTGGATGAAGTCCCGGTTCGTTCGGCTGTAAGCACAGGGGAGAAGAGCTTGGGAGCGGGAGGGTAGGGGATGCCCCATAGCCTTGCGGGGCTCACTCTGGCCTTGCTGGGGCCACCATGCGGTGTTGTGGGGATCTCCACCTTCACCCCGGAGCCTTCCTCAGTGTCACCGGGGATCTAGGGAGGATGGGTCTTCCCAGCAGCCCCAGTCTGGGTTCCAGACCCTTCTTCATGGAGCCCCCCATGAGACAGCAGCCAGGCGGAGGACAGCAGGACAGCCAGGGCTGGGGATTCACGCTCGTCTCCAGCATCCACCTGCGTTTGTTACCATGTGGTAACACCTCTGTGGCCCAGCCTCCACCTCTCTGTGAACCGGGCGAATGCCGCTGCCTCACCAGGATGCTCTTGGCTTCAGAGAGGCACCCTGCCAGCGACTGCATTCTCGCTCAGCCTCTCCGATGGCCTGTCCCTCTGTGCTGCCCGTGGCTCCGGGGAGGCTGGTCCACAGAGGGCCCTTTCCGTACCACTGGGGAGAGGCCCTCCCGGCTTACCCTTTCCACTTCTTCTGGACCATCTGGGAGTGGCTGTCCATGCTGGTGGTGCTGGACCTCTCGCTGCAACACCAAGGGATGGTTTTCAGTTGTCGTCATCTACGACTACAGCACGCGCCGGCTCACCTCCGGCAGTGGAGCCGGGAAGGCCGTTCAGTCCAGTGCCCGCCCCCACACGCTCTGTCTTCCTTCCTGCCGCTCTTGTCCTCCTCCCACCCACTCAGGCCCCACCTGCTTGAATGGTCGCCGTGAGTCCTGCAGACCTGGACTCTACAGCCCAGGGTGGACCTGCTTTGTGCACCATCACGAGTCCGTGTTCTCTACATGCTTCATCTGGAGGATGGCTTTGGTTTGGCCCTTTCCATTCTCCACTCTGTACCCAACACTTAACACCGGGCCAGGTGCCTCTTTGGGTTCTGTCTGTGCTGCCTTTGGTGTTCCTGACCTCAGGCTGCCTGTTAGTTCTATATGGGACCCTAGCTCTGATTTGGAGGTGGGCAGAGCTAGAGTCAGAGCCCAATCCAGCAGGCCCAGCCCATTGCTGAGCAACCCTCTGGCTTCTCGGCCTGTCATGGCATCTGACTCTTTCTGCTGTGGACCAACTCAATCCCTTGCACAGCAGTCCTGTCCTGTAGTGGTCCGGGTAGGGTTTATGGTGGGTGGAGAGGGTGAAGGGCCCTCCCTCAGCCTTACATCTCTCCTTCATTTTTTCCTCTCAGCTTCTCCTTTAGTTCTCCAGGTCTTCAACACCACAGCCTAGCACCTGCTCTTCCTCCCTGCCCTGCCTTGTTTCTTCCAAATATTTGGGCAAATGAGCGCTTCAGCCGTGTGGTCCCAGAGGTCAGTCTGTCTGTGGACTCCCGGATGTGTGCCTCACCCTTTCTTTGGGGCTTCTTTAGGCAGCCAGCAGCTCTGGTCTCCTCTTGGAGCCCGCCCGCACAGGAAGGGTCCTGGCGTTTGCTGCCTCTCCTCGAAACTCATGGAACTAGGTCTAGAGGTCTTATGCCCGGTAGGCCACAGGTGGGTGTCACCCTGCTTGGAGGGGACTCAGGGCTCCAGAATAAGATCCAGAAGGCCTTGCTTTTGGATACCACTCAACTGCCCCAATGCCTTCACAAGAATCTTTTGGGGAGCCGTGTTGGCTCAGAGGTTCCGCTTGTAGTAGTTCCATTTCTCCTCTCCTGGCACTTTGGTGGTGGCTCCGAGGCAGTGGGAGGTGAAGGAAGCAGTCTTGTTAACTGCTAATAAACAAACTACAGACGACCCCTTTCCCCTCCTTACTCTTTCCTTCCCTTGTCCCTCCTTGAGTTCAGCCACTGTCTTTGGTCAGTGCCTCTAAGCGTCCTCTGGTCTCAGGCCCTTTGCACACACTATCCCTTTGCTGGAACATCATAGCCCCCTCCCCCCACCAAAGAGTTGAGACAGTTCTTTGTTTAAATACTAAGTAATTCAGTCTTGGTTAGAACCCTCATCCCAAAAGTCCTCCCAGCTCTCCCTACTTTTTCTTCAGAACATTTCCATGGTCATAATGTTATGGCCAACGATGGGATTATTTGAGGGAGGCTTGACACCTTTATGAAAGTAGCAGCTCTTAAGCACGGGCAGATTTCAAGGGGCCCGCAGATGGAGATGGAGGCACAAGCTTCATCTTTTATCTTAACTATCCCATAACTGAAATGGAAACCATAGGTATTTGCATATCGTAATTGTGGGAGGTATTTTGAAGAATCATTTATGCTCAGTGCTAATCTAAAATTACAGTAGTTATTAGACCTGCTGTTAAGTCTTATTATATAATGCATTGCTTAAAGAAGCTCCGAGATTACTCTGTTCCAAATTGGGTTGTAATATAGTCATCTATATTGCTATAGCTATCTTGGTAATCCTTTGTAATTCATTGTTCACTCTTAGAACATTCTCTGGAAAGGAATTCAGAGGCTTCCTTGGACAGTTTAAGGTCCCAAGGCACAAAAGCAGTCCAGAAGTGAATCCACGAGGCAGAAATGCGTTTGCTGCAAAAGCCTTAAAACCAAGCCCTGTTCCTGTCACAGACAGACAACCTCCTCAAGCAGAGTGGGAGTGGGGATTCACTGAGGTGTCAGGCTTCCTGGCCCATCTGCGTGAGTCCACAGCTTCAGGCTGAGACTGCAGACATGCAGAATGAAATCTAGTAAAAGCAACAACAGCAACGACCACCCGGAAGGGGTGGTCCTGTGCCTCGCCCTCCCCCTGGCCTCTTGGCCACCAGACGACTTCAGCTCTGTGGAGTGATGGGTGCTTATTGGAGAGAAGATCAGGAAGGAAGGGGCTTGTTTTCTGCAGGGGTCACAAGGAGAGGGTTCTCCCCCGCCCCCGCCCCTTCCCATGGCCTGGTGCCTCCCCAGCCACCCTGTCGCAGGCTTTGGGGCTTCCTACCTTGACTTGACCGGCGTCTGTCCCTCCTTCAAGGCGGAATCGCTCTTGGTTTGCTTGAGCACAGACAGGATGCTGCAGGGCGAGGGGAGTCTTTTATTCACAGGGCCCTCAAAGGCAAGATGCTCCCACAGCAGCCAGTGCCCTGGATGAAGGGCTCCACTTCCCAGAGCCGCCTGCCACACTGTCACCCGGGCAGTGCTGAGCGCGCAGGGCCGAGAGCGGCACCCCAAGCCTGCGCCTCACACATGCACCCCCAGAATCTCAATCTTACACCCCCACACACCTCCATACCTCACACAGCCAAATTCCACACATGCCCATGTAGAATTCTACACACATACATGCAGCTAGAATCCTCCCTCACCCCTAGAAACACACATGCACTCACATTTGTGCCCATACCCACCCTAGAACCACACATGACAGTTCCCAGAATCACACACATGCCCAGTGGGATCAGACATACACATGCCCCTAAAACCACACATACGTGTGCATAGCTCTAGAGTCACAACATAACTCCTTTAGATTGCACATGCCACATAATTATACCCGTGCAGCAGAATTCCAAATACACACACACACACACAAGCATACACCTAGAATTAAATACATGACTCCTATATTACACACAGAGACACCAGATCTACTATCACTGTCTGAAGCAGTATCCCCTCGAAGTTCATGTTAAAAACAAAGAACATCCCCAAATCACAGCTAGCCAGCCAGGTACTGGTGGCCATAATCTTAGCTATTCAGGGAGCTGAGATCTGAGGACAGTGGTTCAAAGCCGGCCGGGATAGGAAAGTCCTTGAGACTCTTATCTCCAACTAACCAGCAAAAAGCCAGAAGTAGAGCTGTGGTGCAAGTGGTAGAGTGCCAGCCTTGAGTGAAAAAGCTCAGGGACGGCATCAGGGCCTTGAGTTCAAGTGCCAGGACCCGCACAAAAAAATGAAAACAAACAAAACCCAACAGAGCTGCCCTGGGAGATGGTGCGATGGTGCCGGGCAGTCTGGGGAGAGGTCCAGATGGCCATGGTTTTCACAAGGACCAGAAGCAGACTCAGGTCCTTGGGGACAGTTTGGGAAGCCCAGTGGAAGGTTTTGAGTAAAAGTCGTCTTTGTCAGGGCCAGCCCGGCCTGGGGAGCAGGGCTGGCGAGGCTGATTGCTTCCCAGGTTCTCGGCCCCTCGGCCCCCAGGGTTCCGGGCTGCCTGGACTGGAGCAGCTTCTGCGAGGACAGAGAGTGAACCTGCACCCCTGCGGCCCCTGCACCAGTGCACCCCTGCAGCCCCTGCGGCCCCTGCAGCCCCTGCACCCCTGCGGCCCCTGCACCCCTGCACCCCTGCAGCCCCTGCGGCCCCTGCACCCCTGCGGCCCCTGCACCCCTGCGGTCCCTGCACCCCTGCACCCCTGCAGCCCCTGTACCCCTGCGGCCCCTGCACCCCTGCGGCCCCATGGAGGCCTGGATGTCCACTGCCTTCGAGAGATGAGGGAGGGGTTTGCGTCCCCAGCCATTAACGAGGGGAGGAAGTTGCCCCGGCTCTGTCATCGCGGTTGTCTTGTCATGACATATGACGCTGAGGCCACCAGATGGGTCTCCAGAGAGCCAGGCTCAAGACAGGGTGAGGGTCCCCATGGTGCCGTAAACAACCCTGCCAGGGTAAACAGAGGCTCCCATGTCAGATGAATGTGTTCTCCCACCACATGCCATTTCCACAACACGCCTACTTGACAAGGAGAGTATCACTGAGTCTCCACTTCATTATATAGAGCGGGGGATCGGCTCAGAGAGGTAAAGCAAGTCACCCAGCATCACACAGCAATGATTGATGGAGTGGAAGTTGCCCCCAGTCCAGTTGGCTCCAAAGCCAATGCAGCGATATTACACCGTATCTTTTTTTTTTAATAGACAAGGAAACAAGAATGGAGGTTTAGAGAATGGCTGAGGGCGCAAGGTTTGGGACCCCAAGCTGGTGCTCACGCTCGGAGCTGTTGCAAAAGGGAGGTCTCACAGAGCCGATCGCTGCCAAATCAGGGGCTTCCTGGGCCAGCACTGGTCTGAGCGCCCCCAGGAGCCACCCCCAGCAGCCCGATTCCCATCCTGTCTGCGGTGGCAGGCCTGAATCCATCATTCTGGGGTAGAGGTGGGGCGTGATGCATGGCCGGCGCTGGCTGAACTGTAATTACCGTAATAACCATCACCCATAAGTCACAGCCCGCACCCCGGTGGGCCGCGGGCGATGATGAACCACTTCTACTGACTCATTTGTTTCCAGGAAGTAATTGCTTGCTCAGAGGGACCCACATTCAGCTGTGGACTGAGCTCTGCCCGAGACTCGGGGGGGGCCGGAGCCCCCCATCTCCCCACACCAGGCTTTCTCCTGGGAGGATGGCACCTCGGGTTTGAGTCTGGCACTGTTCCCCCCCGGGGAACCGGTTGCCCCCATTGCTGGCTTGACGCTTCAAAGGATGCCCGTGCACTTGGGATAAGAGCCAGGCGGTGTGAGCCAGGCGGTGTGAGGCCCCGAGGTGAGATTCCCCAGACCAGCCTGTGCCTCTCTGCAGCTCCCCTTTGGCTGCATTGCCAGTCAGGGGGGCCACGGCTCTTTCTGGCCCTCACGGCTCTTTCTGGCCCTCACGGTTCTTTCTGGCCCTCACGGCTCTTTCTGGCCCTCACGGTTCTTTCTGGCCACGTCTGCACGTGGCTGCCTGTTGACTCCTTCCTGGCCTTGCTGGAGCCTGGGCCTTGGACTTGGCTTGTCTTCCCACCTCATCCGAATCTCAGCCTCGCCTTTCTTACCAGGAAAGCAGAAGCAGATCCCATTTGCATCCCGCGCCAGGGCAATGCGCCTGTCGATTTGTTTAATTTTTTTGTGGGTCTGGGGGAGTCACCTCAGGGCCTGTGTGTGTGAGGTAAGGGCTCTGCTACTTGAGCCGCACTTCCCAGTTCTTCTGTTGCTTTTTCAGATGATTGCATGCTTTTGCTCAGGCTGGCTTCAGACTTTGATTCTCATAGGGCCTTGTTGAATTCCCGCTCCCCCTCCCCCCAGGCTGGCCTCAAGTCTCAAAAATACTCCTATTGTTACCTTCTGAGTTACCTGGGATTATAGGTGTGTAGCACCACACCCAGCTCTAATGCATTTACTATTTTTTTTAAACCTCATTTTTTCCAAGCTTACTTTCCCTAACATTTCTCCCAAGGACAATCGGTGCGTGCTCTAAACAGTCCATATGTGTTCACCCAAAGAATGAATTTTTAAAAATCTTAGGACTTCCCACAAGGAGCGGTGTCAAGGTCTTGAAATGAGGAAGATCTGGATCTGAGTCATGACGATACATACCGTTAACTCCCTGTGTGGCCTTGGGGAGGTCACTCAGCCTCTCTGAGCTTTGTTCTCTTATTTGTAAAATAAAGTTTATCGCACCTACCTTGCAGAGTTGCTCTAGAAACCCAGAGGTCTATGCACAGGAACAAAGTCAGTAGCTCCGAGTGTGTCACAGAGAAGACCCCCAATCACCAGCGACTGCTCTTGTTAGTTTTAGCACCGGGCGTGTCGGGGTGCGCTGGCTCCACCCCCCATCTGAGGAGTGAAGGGAACCCACCTGGGAGCTTTCCTTTGCATTTCGTTCTCCAGCAACATTGACCTTTTGGCATCTTCTCGAACCATCTCCAGAAGCTTCTGCAGATCTGTTGGAAACACGAGAGGTCATTCTTGACCTTGAGCCAAGGTGGCTCATGGCTGGGCCCAGTTCTTAGCCTGGGGGTTGAGCGTGTGGGGCGCTTGGGGGTCTCAGTCAGTAGTTGCCAAATGAATAAGCGAAGAGCTCGTGGGAAGGGGGGAGCCCGGGAGATGATGCGCTTGGTCTGGGCCTTGGTGAAGGTGCCAACACCAGAGCAGGCGTCTTCCACCCTGCGGCAGGTGCCTGTGGCCAGGCTGGAGCTCGAGCTCAGGTCTTAATAGTCATGCTTAGAAGACCCCCAGAAGCTAGAACCCGTGCCCTCCAAGATCACCCATGTCTAGCCTCGCTTGGATGTCATCCCTGGGGCGGTGTGGGGGGCGAGGGGGAGGAGGAGCGGGCTGCAGGAAGCATCAGCATTCGGCCGTTTTTGATTTCATTCCTGGTACGCTGTGCGTCGTTCTGTTTTACCTGAGTCTAACCTTTCTTTCTGCTTTATCACCCTCACATTCCCTACTGCCGCATCTCTACGAATCTCCTGTGTTGTGTGTGCGCACGCATGTGTGTGTGTGTGTGTGTGTGTGTGTGTGTGTGTGTGTGTGTTCAGAAGTCTATTCCTGTAAGAGCTCTGCTTTCCTCCCTCCTCTTGGGAGCCATGCAGTAGCAACCGACGCCTTGGCGTCTCTCTACCCCGCCGCTAAGCAAGCCAGCCCAAGGGCGTGTGGATGCAGCCCGGGACCGCGGCGACTGGCACGCTGGGCGACCTTCCCGCAAGGGCATGTGTAAAACTCCACAGTGGAAGCACCATGGATGCCTTACTTTTCTGCTTGCTGTGTGCCTGTGGGCAGGAAATGATGCCAACACAGGAGGAAAGGTGTGTGGGATCCTTGTGGGCCCAGATGCCTTGGTTACCTGCGGCCCAGCACACACTGGTCCACAGCAGCTGCTGAGAGGCGCATCTCTACCATAGTCACTCCTCGGAGGGGAAACCCTTCTCTTTTAGCCCCCACCCACACCCTTAACCTCCATCCTGTGTGTCACGGCCCTGACAAGAGTAAATTAATCTCCTAGCCTCTCCTTGGCTTCTCTAAAATCTCCTCACATTGATTTGGAATTCCTGTGTCTTGTTCTGAATGCTGCACCGTTTGGCCAGCCTCTCATTTTCAGGGCTGTGTAATGGCCTCTCATGGCCTGATCCCCTCCCCAAATCAATGACCCAGGATTCCCAGGAGTACACTGGGTGTGAGCAGATTGGCTACCTTGTAGGGCTCTGAATATGACTGGAGGTTCCCTACAGATCAGGGGAGAGATTTCTTAGTTAGGTGAGGGAAGAGGAAGACTGAGGTTTCAGGCGTAATCACTTCCTGTGGTGGGGTCCTGTCCCCAAAGTCTTCTAACAAAATTCCTGTATACCAGCAACAAACAAATTGAGAAAGAGATTAGGAAAGCAATTCCATCCACAATAACCTGAAGAACACTAAAACACCTAGGCGTGAACTTAACCAAGGAAGTGAGGAACCTCTGTTAATGGAAACTCTAAAACCTTGGAGAAGAGAGTTGAAGAAGACACCAGAAGATGGAAAGATCTCCCGTGCTCATGGACTGGCAAGATGAATGTCATGAGATGGCTATAGTGCCGAAAGCAATCTATAGATCCAATAGGATGCATATGGAGGCCTAAAAGATTCCGAGAAAGCAATCCTGAGCAAAAAGAACAATGCTGGAGGTAGCACAATATCAGACTTCACATTATACTCTAGAGCAGCAGTAACAAGAAGAGCCCAAAACAAACATGAAGACCAATGGAACAGCAGAGAAAATCCTGGAACCCTAGACTAAAATATAGCTACGGCCATCGAATTTTCAACAAAGGGGCTCCCCCAAACCCATAAATCTCTTCAACAGATGGTGCTGGCAGAGCCATTGGGAGCCTGTACGGAAACCAATCCCAAGTGGGTCAAAGAGCTCAAATAAAGACTTGAAACTTTAAATTGACTACAGGGAACCACAGGGAATGCGTTGGTAACCTTTTTTTTTTTTCTGAATAGGGCCCCAGTTGCCCAGAAAACAGGAAGAGGAGTCCACCAGTGAGGAGACAATTGCCAGAACCAAGAGACGACCCACAGGATGGGAGGAAATTTAGTTATTTTTGATTAGGGCTCACTTCCTTGCCAAGTACGCCTCTGGTCTGCGGTCCTCCTGTGTTGCCTTTCCTACCATGAGTGTAGCTGAGATGACGGGTGGTTGAGGTCTCTTCTGCATGAGCTGGCTTCTAACACACAATCCTCCTGTGCTCATCAGCTTCTGGCATAGCCAGGATGACAGGCGCACACCCTGAGAGAGTCTAATGGTCTCCAGAGCTGATTATTTTTGTTGTTGTTCTTTTGCCTGAGCTAGCCACCTCCCAGTCTCAAATACTTGGAATTACACCTAGGAGATATTGATGTATTAAAAATCCATATTTAGGATTCAGAAAGGACCACTTGTCACCATGGGCTGTTCCCTCGGAGAACACATAATAAAATGTGGTTCTGGTCTCTGCCACATCAAAGGAAAGGGATCTAAGAACGCGGACCAGCGATGAGGGACCCTGGGTGTCTCAGCGAAGTGTGTCTGGGGCCAGGACCGGGGGACTCTGGGAGACGCGAAGGCCACCATGCAGCGCGTGAGGGTCTGAGGTGGCACTTACGGATGTGGAGGGGCTCGTCATCTGGCTTGGTTGAAGAGGATTCGTTATCCTCAACGTCTTTGCTGCCAGTCGCCGGGGTAACCACGCTTGGGAGCTCATCAGAACCAGGGTTCACAGAGACCATGCTGCTCTGGGGAGAGGACCCCCCGCTGGTCCGAGACAGGCTGAGGGTGGAGCCTCGCCGGCTTGGCTTTCTGGTGGTGATGCGCATTATAGGGATTTTGAATTTCTTGGTCTGAAGGAAAGGGAAAGAGGGATGTTAGAATGGAAGGAAAAAGGTTGGAAGGAGGAAAGAAAGGGAGGAGCAAGGCAGGCAAAAGTGGAGGAAGGCAGAAAGGAAGGAAGAAGGGAGGGAGAGAGAAAAGAAGGAAGGAAGGATGGAGATGGGAAGGAAGGATGGAGGCTGGGAGAAAGAAAAGGAAAAAGAAGAGGGGGAGTATAATTAGGGGAGGAAGAAAAGGAAGGAAAGATGAGGGGAAAGGAGGAAGGGAGGAAGGGAGATGGTTGAGGGACAGAGGAAGGAAAGAAAGAAGAGAATTCCTCCTAAACATTGTGAGCTATAGCCTGGGTTGTGAGTGACCTTTTGTTATAAATCAAGGTCATTGAAAGACACGTGTTCTCGGGAAGGCATGTGTCAGAGCCTCTTCTATTGAACAGCGTGGAGTTGTCCACACTGTCATGGCGGGGAGCTCGGCATGTCTTGCAGTGATGTCTTGAGGCCCAGAACAGCCTTTGGTTGTTTCTTGAGCTAAACACCAGAGTCCACTTCTAACTGTAGAATAGCGTGGGTCTAACGTCTTTCGCTATACCTTGGGTTAGAGCCCACGAGGTGTCGATCGGCCTCACTGAGCCGACGCCTGGGCCAAAAGGGTGAAGAGAGGCATACGCCCGGCTTTCTGCAGAATGCAGGGTGGAAATCATTCTAGGCCTGATGTCTAGGAGTGGGAGCAGAGGAAGCAGACCTGTGTGCATGCTGGTGGTGGGGGTGGTCAGTTGTGGTGGGGACAATGTTGGGATGGATTAGGGAGGGGGGAGGGGAGTCCAGTGAGGAGAATGCAGATTTGAGAGCGGAAACAAGTTGAAGAAAACTGGTTATAGGTGTGTGTGTGTGTGTGTGTGTGTGTGTGTGTGTGTGTGTGTGTGTGTGTGAATTCAGAATGTGATGCCTAGGGTCATGTTCTTTTTAAACTTGCAAGTTTCAGAGCGGCTGGGCTATAAATGACACTCAATTAATCGCAACAGTTTCATTGGAGAACACTTAACAACGAAAGTGCTTGGGAGGCCCAAGGCTGGTGACATCTTTAGACAAAGCTCATCTTGGGTCTGGGAAGGTGGCTCAGTGGTAGAGCGCTTGCCTTGCATGCCAGAGGCCCTGGGTTTGATTCCTCAGCACCACATAAGTAAAAAGAAAAAAGCTGGAAGTGGCGCTGTGGCTCAAGTGGTAGAGCGCTAGCCTTGAGCTGAAGAGCTGAGGGACAGCGCCCAGGCTAGAGTTCAGGCCCCACGACCGGACCCAAAAAAAAAAAAAAAAAAAAAGCTCATCGTGTCCCATTTCCTAGGGAGTACTGCAGGCCACACCAGGTCTTAATACACACTGAATGGGGTAGCAGAAGTAAGATTTTGATTGTCTACCTTGTAGGGCCTTGAACGTAGCTGGAAGTTTCCTATAGACGAGGGGAGAGATTTCTTTGTCAGATGGGAGTGAAGAGGAGGAGAGAAGGGGGAAGACTGAGATGTCAGGTGTGATCACTTTTCCCATAAGTCTTACAGCAACATTCTACAGAAATGGCAGGACGCTTCACAAAGTGCCAGGCTGGGGGACCTGGGGTCTGCATTTGTTTTATCCAGAGCTCCAAAGAGGAACATGAGTTGCACAATGAGGGTTAAGAAGGGAAAAGGCAGTTCCAAGAATTCGCATATTCTCTCCTTAGATAAATTAGCAACATGGTACGAGATTCTACCTTCGTCTGGACTTTGCAGCTAGCCAAGAGCTTGCCACTGGACAAACACCCTACCCCTCACCCCTCGCCATCCCAGGGAAGGAACGCAAGCAAAGGCTGCCTCCTTCCATCTCACCCGCCGCTGGATGAGTTCTTAACACTGGGAACCAGGTTCTTCAAAGCAGTATTCTCTTTGAAAGCAGAATGGATGGCATTACCTGGTAGCCTGGAATCTTGCAATGAGCACTGGGCTCAGCCGAGGGCTCTGGAATAAGTGAGCCTGGCCTGCCTAAATCTCCTCATTTGTAAAACAGAAGAAATAGACTGCGGTCATCTCAGAAAGGATCTGTCGCCTTGTGCCCCCAAAGTTGCCACTCATTAAAATTCAGTTAACCACTCCAGCCAGGAAACCCAGAGTGAAGAGTGACACTCCGGAATAATGGAGAGTAGCAGAGACATAAAATGCAGGAGGACATGGCAGGCGGCTTCAGCATCTCGCGTGCCCTTTATGGAACTGATTTTCTTCGAGCTGAGTTAAATCCCCAGATGTTTCGCTTTTTTTAAATAAAAATTCCACTCAGGATCAATGTGAAGCAGCTGCTGGGCTCTACCATGGTAGGGACTGATTTTGGATGACAGAGATTTCCCTAACTGGTTGCTGGCACTGTCAAAGGAGCAAGCCTTGCAAGCTGAAACCCATAGGGAGACATATTTATCTGTAGAGGGGATTACACACTGCGAGAGTTTTACTTAATAGGGTTTGGGTTTTCTTTCTTTCTTTCTTTCTTTTTTTTTTTTTGTTGGTTGTGGGGCTTGAACTCTGGGCTTGGGCACTGTCCCTGCTCTCTACAGCTCAAGGCGAGCGCTCTACCGCATGAGCCACAGCACCACTTCCAGGGTGTGGGTTTTCTTAAAAATAACACACCGGAGCCGGACGCTGGTGGCTCCTGCCTGTAATCCTAGCTACTCAGGAGGCTGAGATCTGAGGATTATGGTTCAAAGTCTGACCAGGCAGGAAAGTCTATGAGACTCTAATCTCCAATAAACTACTTAGAAAAAGCCAGAAGTGGTGCTGTGGCTCAAGTGGTAGAGTGCTCCCCTTGAGCTGAAGAGCTGAGGGACAGCGCTCAGGCCCACGATCGACAAAAAAACAAAAACAAAAACCAAACACCTATTCGTGTGCAGAAAAGAAAAAAAAATGAGCCAAAGCTAGGCAAAAGGTCTTTAGCTGTGCCAGGGTGCGTTTTGCCCCAGACCTTACGACTGCTGTTTTGCTCCTCTATTAGCATGGCGTCTGGGGTGAGAGGAATATTTGGATTGGCCAGAACATAGCCTGGAGTTCCCTGCGCTAGAAGAGGGGAAGGATTTCTTGGTTGCACAGGGGAAAGGGAAAGGTGGGGGGAGAGGAAGAGAGGTCCTTCTCCAAATCCTCAGTTTTGGGGTGGAGAGACCCCAGTTGGGGGAGGAGGAGGAGGGAACGTATGGAAGGTGTTGCCTAATGGGAAGCAGGTTCCGTGTGTCCTTACGCAGTGTCCCCCGACCCTCCCTCCACCCCACTCCAGCGTGCCACGGTCCAGACTGAGTTTGACCTGCAAACGTGCTAGGGAATGCTGAATATTCCGGAAAGACATTGTTTTCAGGCGTGTGGCAGTGCCGCCTGTCTGTGCATCTCTGGAGATGGAGGCGCGCAGTGTCTCCATGGCAACCTGCTGTGATAAGGCAGCGACTCTTAACTCTCCAGGTCTGGGAGCGTGCTGATCAAAGAGGGGGACGTGGCAAGAAACACATCACGGCGGGGCAGCCGGGAGGAGGGGTCTGAAGGGCTCAGCGTTTAACACCCACATCAAGATTAGCTGTCCGGGCTCTGTGTAACTTTGTGTGAGTCACTTAACCTCTCTTGGCTCCCGCTGGCTCCTTCCCAGCAGAAGAGAGGGAGAGTGGCCCGTGGTTTTTTTTTTTTTTTTTTAAGAAGGCAGAACTGGATAATCATACCCGAGAGAGCGTCTTTGGTAAGAGCTCGGGCCATTGTAAGTGCTGAGAAGTGGCCTCTAAAGTTGTACAGTCATAGTTAAGGCTATTCGTATAAAAACATTCTCCTGTTTTTAAAGGCCTCCTTTTCCCTTCTCTTTCAAATTTTCAAGTGCTGAGGTTTGCATCCATGGCCTTGCACATGGTAGTTAAGTGTTTTACCTCCAGAGCCCCAGCATGTTGTTTTTGAAATTTGGCACAGGCAGCCTGGACTTCAGACTCAGGATCGTCCTGCCTCTGCTTCCTGCGCAGCTGGGATGATAGGTGTGAACGGTCAGACCCAGCTTCCCTGGGTTCTCTCCTAACACTCTGGGGCTGGCAGAGATCGAACACCGCATCCATTTTGTGAGCCAGGGACAAGTTCAGCCAACACTCCAGACGTGAGCTGTGTCTAACGTCTTATGTCAACATCACCCTTTGCTATGATGATGATGATTATCATCATCATTAGCATGCTTGTTTGTTGAATAGATGAATGGGAAGGTTTGGGGTTTAGGAATAACTGGATTGAAAAGAATGGATTTCATGATAGCTCAATAGTAAACACATGTTTCAGCTTGATAAATCCTGTTGAATCACTCACTTTTTCCCCCCTGATCTGTGTGTGTTGTGTATGAGAGAGAGAAAGAGAGAGAGAGAAAGTAAAAGAGAGCTAGAGGGAGGGAGAGCGGGAGGGGATGGAGCGAGACCATTTCCTACTGGTGACATCTTATTAAGCCGCTGCTCAGCAGCCCCCCTCCCTCCCACCTCTGCGAGTCATGTCCAGCCAAATGTCATTTCTCCCATAATCCACAGATAACCATTTTAATTAAAATTTACAAAAAAAAAAAACCCCTCCCCACATCCGGCAGTATGTTGTCTGGCTTCCCTTCTGAAAGCTAACTTAGCTTAAAAATAAAACCAGAAACACTCCCTCCCGTTTCCCACGGGAGACGGGACTGGCCCAGGGCTCTGAGGAGCAGCCGCTGGGCCGGCAGCCCGGGTGGAGTGAGGGGCAGCCGGGCCGGGCCGGCAGCCCGGGGTGGAGCCAGCCCGGGGTGGAGCGGCAGCAGGCAGCACTGGTTACCTTCGGTGCCGTGACGAAGTGCTCCCACCTCTGCCCCATGGACTTGTCCTTATTGATCTTTTTGATTGAGCTCTTGCTTCCTCCTGGGTCCCTGAGTGAGAAACAGCTTAATGAGTTTTCCATTGGCAGAGCCTCCGTTTATTACTTTTTTCTTTCTTCTTCTTCTTCTTCTTTTTTTAAAGAGATGCAATACATTGAGTAGAAATGGTAACTAGCTCTTGGATGAATCTCTCCTCCCCACCTTTCCCATCGTGTATTTGAGAAGAAGCAGGAGGGGCAGTTCTTAAGCACTATTTCTTTGTCAGAGCTGGGTTTGAATTCAGGGCCTTGTGCTTGCCAGGCAGGCTCTTTACCACTTGAGCTGCACCTCCAGCCCGCTAGCTGCACTTTTCTGGAGTGGAAAAGCCCGCCTAGAAGGTGGGTGGGGCTGAGGGAGGTGAAATTGGTTTGCATGTAATTTGCATCAATTTGCATGTTGGACTTGGGCCCTGGGCAAGTCTGCTGTTAATTCTGGGGTGAGCAGAACAGTGTGTTCATTTCTGAGTCTCTTGCCTTTTCAGGGACAGCTCTGAGAAATACACAGTGTTTCTGGGTGGGGTTGGATGGAGCAGGTGGGGTGGGTTGTACAATGAAAATTATTGGTGTGGAAAAAATTCTCTATGATGTTCTGTGTGAGTTCTCGTGAGACGGTCTCAGTCATGGAGCCATCAGAATCCCATTTTGCAGATGAGGAAGCAAACTTAGGGGATGGAAGAGCTTGAGTCATTCACCCAGAGTTTCAGGTCTTCTCTCCTACATAGGTCTCCCACAGGCCCTGGTGCCTAATTTTCTTACAAAGAAATTTTTTCAGAAAATTTTCTTCCTAAGCTGGGTGCCGGTGGCTCATGCCTGTCATCCTAACTACTAAGGAGGCTGAGATCTGAGGATCACGGTTCAAAGCCAGCCCAGGCAAGGCAAGCCTGTGAGACTCTTTTATCTGCAATAAACTGCCAGAAAACCGGAAGTGGTGCTATGGTTCAAGTGGCAGAATGCTAGCCTTGAGCTGAAATGTTGAAGGACAATGCCCAGGCCCAGAGTTCAAGCTCCACAACTGACAAAAAAAAAAAAAAAAAAGTAAAGAAAAGAAAAATTTCTTCCTGAAGTGCTATCCTCCCCAATGAAATAAGCTCCAGGATCTTGGATAAATAAATAAAGCCTGGATCCCTCCTTCCGGGGTCAGGACCTTTCTGCATAGGACTTTGAACCCTAGCAGGTTCATGTTATTGACATGACCATGTTCCTGTGACTGAAACCTCTGGAAGCAGATACGTTGCCAAGCATGCAATCTTGGGAAGGTGTTGCATGTACGGCAAGGAGCTGGGGTAGCATCTTATAACACAACACGAGTGTGTCTGGAATGGAGCTTGTGGATATTTACACTAGGCGAGAGAAATAAAGACTCTTAAGTAGCTTCAGGTCAAGTTCTGGCAAATCAATTTGGCTTCTTCTGGATTGGCTACCAAATGAATGATGAGGAAATGGAGTTTTCAGAGCCTTTAGATTTTTGGATTCATGACTGTGGGACATTAGGTCTCTATTCATAACAGAGTGGGAATCTTAGTGTGATTTCTCAACTACTGCTGATCGTCCACTGATTGATTCATTGGCTTACCAGTCTTCTTTCCCTCCCTTGGTCCCTCCCACCTTCCCTCCTTCCCTCTTTCTGTCCCTGAACCTCTTCATCCATCTATCCATCTCCTATCCATCCAAATAATCACCTGTCCATCTGTCTACTTACCCACCTTTCCATCTACTCATTCATATACTCATCCATCCATGCATTCATCCATCCATATATGCATCTACCCCCCATTCATCAATCCACCCGTCCCTGTACTACTCTACCCTTCTTCCCACCTACCCATCTCTCTGTTCATTCAAATATCCATCTTCCCACCCATCATCCATACACTATATACATCCATGCCTATATACCTTTGTCCTCCATCCATTCATCCACCCACCCAACCAACCAGCCATCTCTTCTTTTACTCCTTTTTTTCTTCAAAAAGGATTTTAGATGGCTGGGACTCTTTTAAGCATTTTACTGCCCTTCACTAGCACAGAATAAGGGCTTAAGGAAATGAGTCAAGCAGGCCCATTTTGATGGGGGGCGGGGGGGAGACACTCACATGGAGTCCAGACCTGCCAGGGGCTGCTGGAAGTTTGTGGCAGGGCAATGTGCTCAGCTGTAAGGGGGGGAAAGGTGATTGCGATAAACTGAATTGAAGGCTAGCATCTCCTGTTGGGGAATCACCCCCTCAATCTGTCGACATTCTACAAAACGAGGGGCCTCCTCACCAGCTCAAAGCCACAAGAAACGCGAACCTACCCCAAGGTGGAGGTTGGGCTGTGGAGGGTGGGTATGAGACTGTGTCTCCAAGCTTTTTGTAAGACTTTATATTTGATTACACAATAAAAAGCCCTCTGAATAATTAACAGGGAAGCTCATTGAAGTGGGTTCTGTCGGCATGTCCCCAGAGTAATCAAATTAGGGAATATTTAAAATCTAGCCAGAGGAAGAAGAAGCAGTACTTCGGTCTTATAAACAATATTTAAGCTAGCAGGCACTTTTGAAGTCTGATTTAAAGCTCACCGACGGGAAGCTTTAGCGGGTTCTGTGTTGGAGTGTTTCTTTCAAGACCACAGGGCCTTTTGCTTTTCCCTTTGCTGGGGCAGCCCCTGCTGAGCCGCCAGCCTTCTTCGTGAAGTTCAAAAGCAACCCCTTTCTCCTTTTAAAATTAAATCTGGTGCTAGCCAAGCTTTCAGAAATCTTAAATATTCAGGTCCAATCCGAAAGATGGAAGTTTTCCACTAATGCCTGTCTTCCAAGACGACCCCAAAAATCTATTGCGACTTTAGGCGGCCGGCTAAATGAGCTCAAAACGCCGAAAAATCCCCGCAGACCTTCAAATGCCCAGAGCCCTTGCTCTGCAAAACCATTGATAAAGGAAAAAGCCTGGTTAGACAGAATCAGTCTCTCTGATGTTTCATTTTCAGTAGCAAATAAACCAAAAGGGAAGATCAATAGGGGAAGGAAGGAATAAAACCAGCTGCGCAGTGCCATCCACCGCACCCCTTGTGGTGAAGGGCAGGGCCCAGTTGGCATCCCTTCCCCCAAGGCCTGGTGGGCAAATCTTTACCGCTGCCCACCAAACAATCTCAGAGACAGCAACACCTGACTCCTCCCCTGCTCCTTGAAGTCAGGAATAGCTCGCGACTGGCTTTTGTTCAAAAATACATGAGCACAAGTGACAGGTGGTGCTTTGGGGCAGATGCTTTACAAGCTGGTCCTGAGGAATCAGACTCCTTCTTCTGCTTCCTTGATGGCAGAAGCTGGTGTTAGGATGGAGCGCTCTGCCGGCTTGGCTGGCGTGTGACTGTAATGAACAGAGCGCTGGTGCTGGCCATGGAGGCCGAGCCAGAGCTGAGCTCGGTATTGTTAAGTTGCTGAGATGCGGTTTGTTCAAAGTGTGAAACTTTGTCCAACAGTCTCTCTGAAGATCAGAACTGGAGAAGGGCTACTGTGGCCCTGGGGAGACCAATTGTTCCTCTGCCACATCAATTCCTGTATGTGTGATTATTTATTTATTTTTTATTTTTACCTAAGAGCTCTCATCTTTCTGGGTCTCAGTGGCCCTATCTGTAAAATGGGGAAGGGTGATATTAGCAGTGTCGGAGAATTGCTGTTCAGATAAGAGAAACAGAGTTGATTAAGAGTTTGGTGGGTGTTTTGCACAGAGAACTGAATACCATTCGGCTATTCACAACAATAGCAGACGTGGTTTTTTTTTTTTCCAGCAGAGATCTTAGTGTGGTTTAGAGGAGGAGATGATGGCTGGGAATGAGGCACGAGGGCAGCTCCAGGGGGGAGAAGAAGCTATAATTTTCGGGCCATAATTTCCCTGTTCTGCCGTCTGTGAGAAATCAATGGGAGAGAGCTCTGAGCAGTCTCATCTCTTAACTCTGTCTGTGGAGCACATCTTGTTCCTGGCGGTCACTTCAAGATGTCTATCCACAGATGCAATCAGAGCAATTTTCTCAAATACTTCACTCTTACCTTTTTCCCAACTCACATTTGGGGTAAAACGTCTGTTTCTCAGAGGCTGATTTAAGATGTGTTCACATGTCTGTTGTGGCTGAGGGGAAGAAAATGCTGGTTTGGAGCCAGGAAAGAGGACAGGCATCCTTTAGGGAGCTCCGTGGATCTCAGGGCAAGATGGCCACGTGGCCCTTCTGACCCGAGTCCTGCCACACTCATTGTCCCACTCCCAGGTTTTGCGCTCGAGAATCAGAGTGGAGGCTGTTAGATCAGATTTCCTGCCAATGTTCCCTTCTGAGCAAGGCTTTCCTGGAGGATTCAATTTAAATCAAAGCCCACTGCCCGGCCGCTATCACTCTGCCTATCAGCTGCCTCATGACAAATCCTGCTTATTGCAGTCCCCAGGAAGAACGGGTCTGATCGTGTCTGTCGTTCTGGGATGGCTAGAGGGGTGCCGGGGGACTGGGCAGGCCGAGTTCTGTCCGGAGGCCTGGACTCAGCTAGGTCCATCTGATGCCCACAATTTTGCTCTCAGACACTCAAACTCTGTCTGGGTTTTCAGACGACTGGGGAAAATTCATGGGATGGTATGAAGATAAAACATCAGAGATAGTGATTTAAAGAGAGGCCATCCTTCCACTTTCCTTGCTGGCTAAAGAGGGTATTTTCTGGTACCTTTTGGGGGAACTTAATCCTCCACTAACCATAATGATCAATTAATTATGTGTTATAATTACATATTATGATGTGCTAGATCCAGATCAGACCGGCTCTGAAGGACTGATGTATATTTCTTCCCAAATCCCAGTTCTGTTTCATCATGTTGGTGACTGTGAAATCAGCCACAGTGAGCTGTTCATACCAGCCTTGAGGAGCCGATTGTTAAACACTAGCACATCACTGATCTCAAAATTAAAAAATTCCCCGTTGGCCAGGTGCTGATGGCTCACACCTGTTATCCTAGTTATTCAGGAGGGTGAGATCCGAGGATCTGGTTTAAAGTCAGCTGGGGCAAGAAAGTTTGTGAGACTCGTATTTCCAATTAAGTATCACAATGCAAAAACAAAACAAAGCAAAACAACTGGAAGTGGGGCTGTGGCTCAAGTGGTATTGTGCTAGCTTTGAGCCAAGAAAGCTCTGGGACAGCACCCAGGCCTTGAGTTCAAGCCTCAGAACTGGCGTGTGTGCGCGCGCGCACACACACACACACACACACACACACACACACACAATTCCCCACAGAGAGGCAACATTGCACGAAGGGAAACAAACCCCAGCAAATACACTGCCTTTCTTTGTACCTCCTCCTGGATTGTGCTATGGTCTCAGCTCAGGTCCCTGCTTTCTGCAGAGATCCAGACATTCCCAGGTCTTTGTAGATTCGGCCCTTACATACATCCCGACCTACTTTGTGGATGTGGTCCTTACACACCTACATTCAGGGTGACTACAGTGCCTTCTCGCCACCACGAGCAACTTTGGCTCCTGTGCTGAGCACATTTTCACGAATAACTGAAAGAAATACAGATAGTCCTTTCCCCCTCAATTCAAATCATCCATGATGTGCTTTCTTTGGTGTGGGAAGATGGGCGTCCACATGTCAGAGGCAGATTCTGCTGTTGGGGGGGGCTCGTTGAGGGGGTGAGGGGTGGGGGGAGATGGTATGCTATCGAAAGTCTGTCGGCTCAAGGGCCTTTTTCCTTAAATCCAGCGATCAGCTGTGAACACAAATTAGACGTTGTTTTGACCTTGCAAGTTGCATTTCTCAGAATCTAGCCAAAAGAAATGTTTGCAGCTGGCCATAAAAGACAGGTATAAGGATGTTCTGTGAAGTATTACTCAAAATGTCAAAATATGGAACCAGCCTTGGTGTCTGTCAATAGAGAAATGATTATCTGAATTATGTTCTGTGCACACAATAGAATGCCCTGCTGCGCATTCTTTTCAATATTCAAGGAATGCGGAGGCTTTGTGTGGACCAGCACAGAAAGATACCTGCGCGAGTCACCGCCCAGGGAGAAAGTCACGCCGAGACAGTGTGCGGGGCATCGTGAGCCCATTTCTCTTTAAAAAAATATGTGTGTGTTTGAATATATTTATAAAGGGAGAGTATTAGAAAGATTTGGAATTGTACCCCCTTAGACCTTTAAAAGGGCTTTGCTCTAAAGAAAGGGTTTCGACGAGGAAATAAAAAGCTTTCATACCGTGTATACACTTGTGAATGTGTTGAAGATTTTCCTAAGAGTAAATGCTATCCACATATAACTTGGGACAGCTTTGTTTTAAAGAAAAATAAATAACGCGTAGGAAATGTTTAAAGGCTGGGTTTAAAAAATTCAGGAAACCGTAAATATATTTTGGAAGTAACTGGGGTGCCGTGGTGGAGCCCCCCGTGCCCCTCCCCCTCCAACCCCCCCTCATCTGTCTCCCAAGTCCCTAAACTCACTTTATGAAAAAGTTCCCTTAGCAATACCTTTTCCTACATTATTGGATTTCCACAAAAGAAATAGATTACTGTTTTTTTTTAAAAAAATAGTAAACCAGGGATTCAGAAGCAACTTGCAGTTGTAATGTCATCCCAAACAAACATGGTAAATACGTTGGTTACTATCCTGTTTATGGATGCATGAATTATGTTTGTTTTAATTTGAGATTAGCCTTCCAGGGCTCGGGTAGCAGAGACAAAATAGAACTATGAAGAGGGACTTGGGGAATGAGGAAGAAGGTAATTACAACCCATTTGCAGAGGAAGAAGCCTGGATCACGGGGAGGCGGGGCTTCATGAGCTACACCTCCAGCTCAAGTGCCAACGTCTTGACATGTATGCGTATTCCCTGTCCCACCGGTGTGACAGTTCAGTTCTTGCATCAGAGCTTTTGCCTGATGCTTCCTTCTGGTGGTGACACCCTAGCACTTTCCTTGGCTTAGACACCATATGGTGGAGTGTCTGTCTGTGTTAACTCAGTTAAACTGCTCTAAGGACCTAAATACTATAGACCCTCTTGGGTCCAAGTGGAGAACTCCATCCTAATATAAAACGACAGAGAAAAAATTAAAACAAAGCAAAGAAAAACAAAACAAAGCAAGAAATTTTTAAAAAAAAATCCTCTCAAAATAAAGAGCAAGCACAAAGGAAGGAAGTGGAGCGGTGGCTCAAAGTGGTGCAGCGCTAGTCTTGAGCAAACAAAGCTCAAGGAAAGTGGGAAAGTGCCCAGACCCTGAGTTCAAGCCCCATGACTTGAAGAATAAAAGAGAGGAGGAAGAATAAAAGAGAGGAGAAGAGGAGGAAAAGTAACACAACTAAAAAACAGCATTGGGGAGAGACAGCGCTCCATGAGCGAGCGTCAGAGAGAAAGCTAACGGAGGATTCTGCAGTGTGCTGTGCATTGCGTTGTCACTTCCCACGGTGTAATTGCTCTCATTCTGGCAGATTGATTCCAGTGTGACATCCCTAAATGTGTCCCAAGTTGGCTCTTGCAGGTCCACAAGAGCTGCTCCAGTGCATCCTGGTTTGACTCCCACATAGAACTCCTAAATTAAACCCGCCCACCAAACACAGAAAAGAAAAAGCCGGGACCCATGGCCAGGAGCCCCTCCCTTCCCCCCACACAGAGTGTGTTCAGTTTATGGCGGCAAGAGGAAGCCTACTTGGGATTCCAGCAGGTGATCACTGGTTTCATGGTGTGGTGGGCGTGGTCAATGGTCAGGGCCTCCAGCAGCCAGTGGAGGGCACAGAGCTGGCGGAACAGAGGCTCCCTGCAGAGAGAGAGAGAGGGGGGCACAGTGAGATCCTACTGGACCCTCTCTCCTCACAATAGCTGCCACAGACACGAGAGCTGTGCTGTTCCCAGAGAGCTGGCAGCATGGCCAGGCGGGAGGATTTTGTACACCTAGCGGGAGAGGTGATGCGTTCGTTCCGTTGTACAGATGGGGCTGTGAGGTGCACGGGGCTTAGGGCAGTTGTGCCGGGAAGATCCCTGGGCTTGGGATCTGAAGCAAGGTGATTCTATGCCCAGCCCTGGGAGTTTGTGTGTACTGAGGAAAGGCAATAGAACTGAGGAGGGGATCTCATGATGTCCTGGTGTCCACCTATTTACTTAACAAATTAACTAAGGACGCAGTAAAGCCTGGAAGCGTAGGGAAACTAGGGAGCGAACTCTACATTTTTTTTTTCTTGAGGTCAGCAGTTGGACACACTACATTTAGTGTGTAAGTTCTTGGCCTGAAACTGTGGCTGGGCAGTTGATAGGTCTGCCCATGTATTTCCCAAGGCTCCTTTCTCTCCAAACTGCTTCTGGGAGACAGAAACTGTCTGCTAAACCTGCACGGAGGACCTCACACAGCACACAGCTGGCCAGGTGCGAAATTCCCGGCCCAGGGCTTAACTTCCAGACCCCTGACAAAATCTATCCAAACCCTATGCTGGTGCTGAACTCATTGTTTAGAAGCAGCCTGGAAGTTTATTCCTGAAGAAAGCTAGCTTTGACCTCTGTGCTGTTCCCCTTTTGGCAGATCTTAATGATAATGATGAATAGACATATGAATATATTATTTGAAAATGTAACTGAAACATGATTAACAATATGTCTAACCTGTATTTTCTGACTCTTTTGGACACTTTGTATGAACCATCTACAGTGAGTTGGGTACTGATGGGTTTTGCTTTTTTCACATGTAATTCCCCCAGCTGGGGTATGAGTTATCATCCCCACTTCAGAGAAGGGGAGATGGGTTCAGAGAGCTACAATCACTTTGCTCAAGGTCACCTGGCATCGTGGTGCTGGGGTTGGTGCCAGAATGAATACCCTTAATGCTTATGCTGCCCACACTACATGAAGGTTACTCTTCCCACCTCCTCCGTGAGGAGTGAGTCCCCTAAGGACTTGTGAGGGTTCAGACTGGGGTCTGATTCACCCCAGCGTCCACTCTGATGGGCTGTCACCCAGTGGTCACTCTGACAGAGGTGGGGGGGGTCATGAGAGGGTTAACTCACTGCAGGCCTTTGTTGTTTTTCCTGGAACCAAGGTGTCATCCTGGAAGCTGCCTTCCCCCCGCCCCCCATGGTCTCTCACACTAATAGAGGAGAGACCTCCATTACAAAGCTGCATAATAGCTCTTCCTTGAAAATGCATCCTGCCTCAACCGACATCCCTAGGGGTCCAGAGCCTGAGCCCGGTAGGCCTACCAAGGAATTGCTCCTCCCTGTTTCCAGGAAGGCCCCGGCTCAGAGGCGGGGCCTGCACCCTGGGGTCAAGCATGGAGCCGACCCAGTCCCCGACCCTTCCCCCTGTGTACTGGGGGAGCTGTGAATGCCTGCGAGGTATGAAGCAAATAAGCACCCTTACTCCCTCCCTCCTTCCCTCCTTCCTTCCCCCCTTCTCTGGAGAGAATTAATTTTCTTTTACAAATCATTTGCTACTAAGTCCCTGTTCTCCCTCACTCCTAATCTAAAGGATCTGGAAGTCCGGGCCCCTTCTTTTCGTGTCTCTCTCTTTCACCTTACGTCCTCTTGGGCTCTGAGCACATGATTGTGCCAGATTGTGCCAGAATACGGTCAGTGGTCTTCATGGGCCATGCGCTTGGCCCTGGGTCATGGCTATAAGCACCTCCATCTACTCCCATCACCACAACCCTAGGAAGGCAGTAGGAGAGACCCCTGCTCTGTGTATCTGCAGGCCTGGGATGTGAGGGTAGGGCCAGGAAATCAACACAGGGAGTTAGCTGTGGGGGTGGGGTGGGCTTGTGGACACCGCCACCTGGTGATGCCAGACACTGTTTTAAAGCTCAGCATCCTATCAGTCTCCACAAGGGAGGTGTGGGCCACCAAACCTGTCCAGAATCCTAAAAGCCGGTAAAATGGCAGAGTTGAGACCTGAGTTCCGGCAGTCTCAGCTCTCGTGTTGGGGTTGTCTCCTGGGATGGAGTAGAGCTGTACCTTTTCATCAGGCAAGCGTCCCATCCGATCTATCCAGACCTTGCCATCCGACCCCATGAGTATCTATTTTATCTTCCATGAAACAAATAGGAAACAGAAAACAAAACCAAAAATGTCCCCCGAAACATCCTTGATGGAAACAGCAGCTTTTCCACAGGGCTTAGGTGCCAGATCAGAAGTGTGTCATGTCTAGGATTTTATCAGATTAAAACAAGAAGGGTTTGCCCACCTTTGCAGTCCCTGAACTCAGAACGTTGGACGAGCCCCCTTCACTCCACAGCCCATGCGCCTGTGCTGCCCATCCCCCTCTGCCTACCAGCCAGACGCAGTGGGCGTAGAGAGCAGCGCTGTGCTCAGGGAGTCAGACAATGCGTACCAAGCCAGTCCCAGCATCTGCCAAGTGGCCAAGGGCGAGTCCAGACCTGAGCTGCTCTGTCAGGAAATGCTGTGAGGGGAAAGCCTCGTCCTCTTAGAGACTGAACAGGAGGCTGCGTTTCACCCCCGGATCCCACCCCTGCCACTTTTCAGGCTATAGGTCGCGTGTCCTCTGACAGGACTGAATTGATCCCTACGCAGTCATTTCAGAATGACTGGTCTATGTGGAATCAATCACTTGGGGACTGGAGGGGCTGACCTGGCTTCCATCTATACTAGCTGACAGGATGACTGAGAATCGAAGAGTTCATCAGCAGGGCCTGGCCGAGGCCTTTTCGGAGGGTCCTGCCTCTCCATCCCTCTCTGCTTAGGATGCCTTGTATTGATTGGGCCATGCTAGTCTCTCCCTCACTGCCTGAGCCTGGGTTCAGATGGCTGACATTCTTGCAGCAAAAGCTTGGGTGGGGCCTGCATCCTTGCAGCCCCGTGCCTCAGGAGACCTGGTGTGCCGAGACCCCTGTTCTCCAGATCCTCCCCAAGCACTGTGAGAACAAATTTGCACTCGCCTACTGCATGTCGAGAGACACAGTTTTCCTAACCTCCAGTGAGCTGACCTAGACCAGAGACACACAGCTAAGCTGTGGACCTAGAAGCAGGAACAAAGTCCTGCATATTGTTGTTGTTATTATTATTAGTTCGCCCAGGCTGGCCTGGAACTACGATCGTCCCAGTTTCCGTCTCAAGTGGCTAGGATTATAGGAGTGCGCTATTCTGCCAGCTGCTTTCTCTTATTATTATTATTGTTTTTAATTATGCCACGCTGAACAGCCTTCCTGGCTCCAGAGTCCTTCGGGCTGGTGAAGGAAGGGTCCCAGCAACTCGTTGAGTGGGTTTCATGTTGGCTCCAGGTTAGAACGGAGCCAGGCGGATGACGCAGGGGGGTTGGGGGGGGTGCTTACACGTGGGACTCCGACATCAGGGGGGAGATGATACAGCTGTGGATGGGGGTGAACGGGCGCAGCATCCCACTGGCTGCCAGCTTCTTGTACTTCTCCACATCTGAGGCACTGCTGGAAAAGCAGACAGGGCACAGCATGAAGGCCGAGGAGACACTGCAACTGCCCTCTCTTGCTAGAGTTCATTTGGCCGCTAATACAAGGTCGTCCACCGTGGGGAGCCCTGGGGCCCAAGCTGCAAGACCAGGAACAGGTTAAGGGGTTGGAAGGCGGCCTGGGCAGGACTCGCAGGGCTGAGAACTGGACCCTGGAAAGGTCAGACAGACAAGGCAAGACAAATGTGTGCGTTACTACCCTACGTGTGTTTAAGCTAGAGCTGTTTGGACACGGAAAGCTTAAGGCCTTGGAGATAAGATGAATGTCTGTGTGACGGTTAAGTGTTTACCCCTCTCCTCTGCGCCCTAAAGATAAGAGAATCAAGTGTCACTTTGTGGACAAACTATACCTCAGGCTAATGGTTGTAATCACGAGATCCCTGCACCTGCCTGTAGTCCCCTCCCCTGCACTGGACTAGACAAATAAGCTTGCTAACAGGAGCTGGGGGTTCAGAAGCTGGTGAGCGTTAGAGCCCCTGGAGCCCCCTTTCCTTTTTCTTCTGCCCTGATCTCCCGTTGTGCAGACCCTGGATGTGGGTAACAACGACCCACTATACACCAGCCATCATCCCTCCCTGAGGTGATTTCGCTTTACTATATTTTCAGATAGGCTTTTTTTGGCGGGGGGCCTGGGCTGGGCTGGACCACACTCTAGACCTTCATCCTCTTGTGCGTAGCTGGGATGACCCGCACATACTGCTGTCCTTGGGTTATTAGTTGAGAGAGGGTGCTGTTAACGTTTAGCCTGAGCCGGCCACAAACCATCACCATTCCTTTTAGTTTTGTCCTTGAGCAGACAGGACTGAGGGGAGAGACACTAGTGTTTTCTTAAAGAATTGTACAAGACAATGTCGATGCTATGATAAAAAGCCCGAGCCAAAAAAAACAACCCCCCCCCCCAAAAAAAAATCTTTAGGGAAGAGAGATTTATTTTCAGTTCATAGTTTCAGTCTACCATGGCATTGGGCATGGAAGAAGAGCAGTTTATTTTATGGTGGTCCTAAGAAGGGAGGGGGGTGTAAGGAGGGAGGGAGGGAGAGGGAGGGGGGAAGAGAGAGACTCTTCTCATATATTTCCCCCTCTTGCCCTTGTTTCTCTTTTTTAATCGTGGGGGGCAGGGGTAGGTGTCCTCTCTTGAGCTATGTCCATAGCCCTTTCTATTGTAGTTTTTTTTTTTTTTTCCAGACAGGGTCTCTGTTTTTTACTAGGCTGAACTGGATATTTGTCCTCTGACCTTTGTCTCCCACTAACTGGGATTACAGATGCCTGACATCAGTTTTCAGCTTATTGGTTGCCATGGGGTATTGCTCACTTTTTGCCTGGATGGGACTCCAGCTGCGATCCTCCACCTGTCAGCCTCTTGAGTAGCTGTGATTGAGGCAGGAGTTCCTGAGCCATGTGAGCTGTGTGCCTGGCCTTTCCCTCTCTTGTTCCGTCAGAGCTCCCAGCCTCCACAGCACGGCCCCGTTTAGGAACAATCTCCCTTTAGTTCCTTCTCCCTGGAAATGTCCTCACAGACTCGCAGCACAAGCTAGGGCTGCGCTTTACTAACTGCCCAGGCCCGTCTCACTCCAATCAGCCAGCAATCAAGATGAACCACCACAATTCTCAACTGTGTTTCTAGGAAGGGCAATTTAATACGGTAAGAGCGATGTAATAGCATATTTCGGTGATTTCCCCACCCCCACCCCGCCATCATGGAGGAAGTCATCTCAGTTCCAGAAAATAGCCTTTTCTTTCTTTTCTCTCTCTTTGGTATGTTGCATCATAGGATGGATTTTTTTTTTTTTTACTTATGACAGAATTCAATCTGCAGACATGTTTTAATCAGCCTATTGTGTGTCTGAATGCATGCATGTGTAATTGAATCAACTGTTCCCAAAGTGGGAGATTTCACATAAAAATGAAAAGCGCATTGGCTGGTCAGATCTGGAGAGTTCTGAGGAATCTGGGCCTGCGTGCCCACTGAGAGCCCTGCCTGCTTCCAGGGAGGCGTGTGCCTAGGCTCCAGCCCCGTGCTTTCCAACTCCCTCCCTCTCTTCCTAACTGTGCTACCTCCCTATCTGTGGATAAGTGTGTGTAGATCTGAGGGATTTGATGTTCGAAGCCAACCCAGGCAGAGAAATTCGTCAGAGTCCATCTCCAAAATGACCGGCAAAAAACTGGACTGGAGGTATGGCTCAAGTTGTAGAGCACCAGCCACAAGCAAGCACAAAGGCCTATGCTCAGACCCCAGTACCACCTCAGTGAGGGGAATGGGATAGAGGGGTCCTGAGGAAACAAGGCTGGCCTGGGAGTGAGGGGTGGGAGGGAATCCTGGGGTCATAGAGTTGATTGAAAGATGGCACCAAGGCAGGATGAGAATCTGACTGGTCTGATTCCCGCTTTTACCCACTCCTTATTCAGCTTCAGAGCTGAAAAGGAGACAAACAAACAAAACCCACTAGCAAATACATTTCTGTGCCCTATCTTACTGCTCAACCCTATCTCCCAGTGAGCTAGAATACAATATGGAGAAATTAACCTAGTGTTTACACTCCTCACTCTCTGGTTTTACACCTTAGCTCAGCCACAATAATAAAATAGATTCTCCCCATTGCCTCTTTCACCTTTTCAGCTGAATCTGCAGCTGAGAAAGGAGGTCGCCGAGCACGGTGGGGGAAAACTCGCAGCCCGCAGGCTGGCGTCTTCAGGGACTTGCTTGATTTCTCTTCTCCCCCCTGCATAGTTTGTCAGATCGAACATTTTTGTCTGAAAGAACTTATTCTCTGCTGTTAGATCCTGGTGGTGGTGGTGGTACCAGGCACATGAAAAGAATCTTGTTTTGCTTTTATAAAGCTCACGATCAAACACTTGGTTTAAAAAGTACTTATAAATGAGCACTTGTAGTTTTAATACCTTTGTGATTGGAGTCATATTTATAGCAGTGCAGCTCGTAGACAGGGGCTGCTGTAGGCCCATAGTTAACGATTTCAGATAATTGAGGCCCAGAGAGATTAAATTCACTTTACTGTATAATAATAGCAAATAATTATCGAGAGTGCCTTTTATGCTGAGCTCTGTGCTAAGTATCATTTCATTTAATCCTCAATGCTTGGAAGCACTCATTCCTATGGGAGGCTGGGGAAAGGAAGGCTGGGAAAGCTTCAGGGAATTAGTCCAAAGGCCGACAGCTGCACAGGGAAAGCCAGGACTTGAATTCAGATCTCAGCTGGGTCCCAGGCTTGTGTTTTCCCTGTGACGGGTCTTTGTATGGGCAAGCTCTCACGGCTGCATTAGAACACTTCACGCTCTCATTTCATGGTTACAGTGCTGTAATGGCAAGCAGTTTTGTTTGAATAACCAACCTTGTACAGCTCCTAGAATCTACTTACTAGATAAAACATCACCGAACCAATGGGTGATCCTGGGCATCTTTAAACTTATTCAGCTAAAGAAACCACGTCTCCCACACTAAAACCTCAGAGATGGGAAAATTGTGCTCTGTGACCCTGGATTAGAAGTCCTAGCAACCCAGGAGGCTGAGATCTGAGAATCACGCTTCAAGGCCAGCCTGGGCAGGAAAGTCCATGAGATTCTCATCTCCAATGAACCACCAGAAAACCGGAAGTAGCATTGTGGTAGAGTGCTAGTCTTGAGCAGAAAAGCTCAGAGACAGCACCTAGGCCCTGAGTCCAAGCCCCACAACTGACCAAAAATAAATAAATAAATAAATAGAAGTCCCTTCCAAATGAGTAGAAGGTTCCATGGGGACTGTTGTTTAAATGTAGGGGCACAGGAGCCTCTTGGACAGACACCCCGTCCCCCAGTGTGGGTGGGGTGGTGCAGTCTGTTCATCTGACCACAGCTCCTGCATTCAACAGCCCTGAGTCCATTCCCTCGTAGGCCCTTGCCGGCCGGCCAGCGGTCACCAGCCGCTCTGGCCGCTTCATCCACTCACCCCAGCAAGTTTTCGCCGTATTGTATTTCTGAGTACTTTCTGGCTGGTTGGAATTTATTCCTTTCTTCCTCCTCCAGCTTCTGAAGCAGCTGCAGTCTTTTCTTCATGGCCGTTTCCTCTTTCAGTATGCTAAAGTACCCACGGCCTATCTTCACAGACTGGACCAATATGCTGGGAAGAAGTGGGGGAGACGAGGGGTGGGGACAGAGAAGCAAAGATGAATTGGCTGACGTCATAGCATACATTACTTAAGACAAGATCCTGATTTCCGGGGGACCAGCCATTCCCCAGGGCCACTCTCATGCCCACAGGACAGGAGACCTTCCCACGGCTCAGATGCCAGAGTCAGTCAGACTCTGAGCTTGTGCTCAGAATCACCGGCTAGGGGAGACTGTGGTAGAGTCATTTGTTTCCTTCATCATCCTGTTGAGTTAGCATAACGGCTGCCTCTGAGCTCACAGGACTGGAGACCCTCACGCATGGGAAAGGCCAGCAGGTTCCTGGACCTGAGGACCAGCAATGGCAGAGAAGCTAGCAGAGAGCCAGGACGCCTGGTCCCGCTCTTTGATTCGCCTAAATGCTCTCATATTTGTGAGTCTGTCCATAGGTGTCTCAGTTATCACATGCAAGGTGCCAAGTAACCTTTGTTGGGGTTTTATCATCATCATCATCATCATCATCATCATCATCACCATCATCAATATTATTATTAGATCCCCAGCACTACACAACAGAACACACGAAAGCTCTTTGGGCAATGGCAAGTCGTTCTTGGTGCTGTAACCAGAGGATTCCCCTGTCCACAATCTGCTCAGGGGACTAGTGCTGAAAGCCATCGTTCTTCTAGCTGTAGATACAAAGAGCGCCCAGGCGCCCAGAGCTCTGTGGCCAACTGCGCACACGGGGACAGGGAGGAGGGCTGGGGCCCTTTGTGAACACTAGGGGCCAGGTTTTTCCATCCCTCTTCAGCCAAGGCGGCCAGCCTCCCAGCCGCTTCCTGTCCGGGACGGGCCTCCATGGTAGAGGGGCAGGCCTGGAAGGGGCGTGGGGCAGGCCTGAGCCTCCCTTGCCCGGCGCATCTGTCTGTTCTTGCGTCCTTCAGACTGTGGGGCACTCCTTCAGCTCCCTCCTGAGGGCTCCCCCAGGATCACGTCCATTTAAAGACGCTTCATCTATTGGCAAAACCCCCACGTAATTCCCCGCATTTTGCCTGCATTCTCTTCATCGCGATTGCCGATCACGGGCCATGTGCCTGGGGGGGGGGGCTGTTTCCAGGGAAGCGCAGTTTTCGCCTTCCGATCTGTTCACCAGAGGCCTCCCGTTCACACGTGGGCGCTCGGGGCAGGATGAAGAACTCCCCTGGCAGACATCGAGAGGTGATGGACGAGGAGCAGATAATGAAGTGCTCCAGGCGAGCGGGGGAGGAGGAGGCGGCAGATGATAAAATGGAGAAGTTTCCTTGCTCAGTGCAGCTTCTCCTGAGGCGAGGCTGGGAGCCAGCGTGCTTTTGTCTTCGGGGGACACATGTTCTTGCATGGGAGAATGTCAGAGCAGAAGAGAGGCAGACGTATTACACTTGCACCTACTTAAGGGGTGCTTGTGACATCTCAGCACCCGGGTGCAACCTGTACTGATCCCATCAGTGTGACTGGCTCATCCACGAGGAACAGCAAAAATCCTCTCTACTACTACTTTACCTTTGAGTGGGACTGGGGTCTGGACTCAAGGGTCTCATGCTAGCTAGGCAGTTCGTCTGCCGCTTGAGCCAGGCCCTTAGCCATTTTTGCTGTAACTTGTTTTTTCAAAGATGGATCTCTTAACTCTTGCCTGTAGCCAGTCTCAGACTAACATCCTCCTGCCTACAGCCTCCAGTGTAGCCAGGGAAACAGGAGTGAGCCACCATGGCTTGCTTGTTGAGATGAAATTGCAATGACTCTTTGCTTGGGCTGGCCTCCAAGCATAAACCTTCCAGTTCTCTACCTCTTGAGGAACTGAAAATGCTAGTTGTTTCTCTGAGATAAGTTCCTGTTCACTTGAGGTTTTGTTTTTGCCCTGGCTGACATCAAACTTTGACAGTTCCTGAGTAGCTGGGATTCTACAGGTATGAGCTGCTGCGCCTGGCTTCTCTCAGCTGCTTTAAAATATTCAAGCATGCCGGGCGCCGGTGGCTCACGCCTGCCATCCTCGCTACTCGGGAGGCTGAGATCCGAGGATGCGGGTTCAGAGCCAGCCCTGGCAGGGAAGTCTGTGAGACGCTTATCTCCAATAAACCACTCAGAAAACCAGAAGTGGCGTTGTGGCTCAAGTGGTAGAGCACTCGCCTTGAGCTGAAGAGCTGAGGGACAGCGCCCAGGCCCAGAGTTCAAGCCCCATGACTGACATAAATAAATAAATAAATAAACAAATAAGAATATATTCAAGCACTTGTTTTCAACCCTAGCTAGCTCACAGTGCATCTGGAGCTCTCGCTCCTACTCAGCCACACTCCTGGACCCATTTTCAACATCCTCTTTTCCATTTCTCCTCTCTCCAGACTAACCACTATTCTACTTCCTCCTCCTATGAGGTCAGTCTTATCTTTTTTTGGCTTCTACATAGTTGGGGACCTCTGTGTGTGTGTGTGTGTGTGTGTGTGTGTGTGTGTGTGTGTGTGTGTGTGTGTGTGTGTGTGTGTGTGTGTGTATGTGTGACTTGTTTCACCTAATGTCTTCCAGGCTCATCCATAATGCTAGGCAGGTTTTAATTCACTCAGAGCCATAACTTCTTCATCTTCCAAAGAGGAAGGTGTTCATTAATTCCTGCCTTAGAGAGCAGTTGGGAGAACTTGGTGAGCCGGTGGGCGTGGTAAGTTTAGCACAGTACCTCATACACAGGACCCAATAGCTAGGGCTATTTTTTACCATTGCCAACTTGCTTAATGTCCAGAGAGGTCCACGTCAGTGACTGGCAGATGAGAACACGGAGGGGGGCTTACCTGAATGGCGAGGGCTGCAATGGCTGCGGAGGGACAAAGAACGCCCTAGAAGCCAGGAGGGCTTATTCCAGAATGTGTGTCTCTGTCCACCTGCTGGCTCTTAGCGCAAGCACATTCATGAAGGTGAGTGGATTGAAAGGCGAAAACTGCTCTTCCCTGGAAGTAGCTCCTTTCTCTCCAGTGGCCTGGAAACCAGCATTCTCCTCATTCACCGTCCTTCCCCATGCTCAGTGTGGGATGGACGCCCCAGGGTCCTGACTTTGGAATCGACCTCCTTGGGTGATGGATTGTGAGCAGATAGGACTTCCGTACCAGCATGGGATGGGCTTTCTGGGTTGGCACCAGGAGAACCAACCCCATGATCTCACTGGACCTGGAAGGGATGCATGACCCCAGCCTAGATCAGCCAATCTGCAGTCAGTTTATGTGTAAAAAAGGTGGGGCAGCCGGTTACAGTGTACAGTGAAAACAGCTCGTGAACATTGCCCATTATAAATTGCCCATTGTTTTAGGAACCAAGTAAGAAAACAATATGCCAATTACACTGACAGAGTCCTATATCATACTTTATACTGGGAGATGTTGAAATATAAAAAAAATGCTTCTTAGACATGATAAACTATATTATTAATAAAGTAAGAGTAGAGCTGGTTGTCAATGGCTCATGCCTGTAATTCTAGCTACTCAGGAGGCTGAGATTTGAGGATCCTGATTTGAAGCTAGCCCAGGCAGGAGAGTCCCAGGACTTCTTATCTCCAATTAATCACCGAAAAGCCAGAAGCAGAGGTATGGCTCTAGTGGTAGAACACGAGCTCTGAGCAGAAGAGCTCAGGGACAGCACCCAGATGATGAATTTAAGCCCTAGGACTGGCACAGAAAAGAATAAAAAAGGAAGAAAGTAAATAGTGTATTATTACACTGCACACCTGAGAAAGGGTGGCCTACCACAGACCTTGGAGCGTAAAATAATGAACATTCCCTTGTGAGCCGTAGAGAGCATACTAGATGAGCTGGCTGTCTCTGCGAGAATAGTTCTTTCGGGGACGTTAGAGCTCCCACACAGCGGGCCCCAATTAGGAGCCAGGCGATCAGTCCTGACCAGCACGCCTCCCTCCAGTGCTGCCGTCCAGCTGCTGGCTCCTCCTCAGAGCATGGCCCAGAGCTGTCAGCATCGTGTGGAGGCTCGTGATCATAGAAGAATCCCGCTCCCACCCAGCCCTGCGACCCCCTCCCTCCCCAAGGTGCGTTCTCACAGGGTCCCCAGCTACTCATGGACACACTGAAATCTGAGATACACTGGTCAACCCGCCTCTTTTTCCTTCCTCCTGAAAGAACTCTGTCCAAAAAGGTATCTTCCAATTGCCTTTAATAGATGCGTCTTCTCCTTGCCGTAAGCTTTTAAAAGTAAAATTTGGACATGTGTTGTCCACCGATTTGTCTTGAAAGTTTTTAAAGACTGCTTGGATTGGGCTGGGGAATGCTGCGGTATCCTACTTAAAAAAATAACTAAATCAACATACTTAGGAGGCTGAGATCTGTAAGATCAAAGTTCAAGACTCCATCTCCCAAATAATCACCGAAAAGCCCAAATAGAGGTGTGGTTCAACTGGTCGAGTATCAGCTATGAGAAGATGAGTGCCCTGAGTTTAAACCCCCAGTACTTACAAACAACAACAACAAATAAAGCAAAAAAGGGGTGTGGGTGTGATACAAGTAGTAGAGCACCTGACTAGCAAGCAGGAAACCCTGAGTTCAAACCCTAATACCACAAAAAAGACAAGACAAGACAAGAAAGAATACTGTCCTGGGCTGAGAGAGTAAGGTATGGTGGCTCATATCTGTCATCCTAGTACTTAGGAGATGGAGGCAGGCGGATCTCCAGTTTGAGATCCGAGTGAGCTACAGATTGAGTTCGCCACTGGGCTGGGCTACAGCATGAGACCCTGCCTCAAAAGACAAATGGGTAAGCAAGCAAGCAAGCAAGTAAGAAAAAAGACAAAGAAGAAGACTATTTCTATTGGACATTCTGTTTGAAATAAGTCTCCCACGGTCCGACTCAGCCTCCATCCCCAGGCACTAAAGAGAATGAAGACTGAGCAGCGCCTGAAGGGCTTGCGAGGAGCTAGCGGGTATTTGGGGGTGGGGGTGGGGTGGCAGGCCGAAGAGCCTTTCTATCATGGTGTGTGTATGGGGGGGGGAGTTATTGGATTAACTACTCTAAATCACTTTATTAAAAGCTATCAGCCCAGAGGTATTAAAAAACAACAACAACAACAACCCCAAAACCCAAGGAACTTTTAATGTCGTTCTGGCTCTGCATCCGGTTGGTTTTCACTCATCTTCTACCTCTGCGCACAAGAAATGTGGATCTACCCAGCCCAGGGTGGTTTAATCACACAGAGGTGGTTAAACACTGCTGGCCGGCACACGGAGACCAGGTTGTCCCGGCCTTAGCGGTGGGGATTGCCTACATGGGAAAGGTTCACTTCACACACACATTTTTTTTTTTACCGTTTCCAAATAATGACAGATAAATCGGTTGATTCCCAGTCTGTCGAGGCTTGTAGATGCCATGTCCTCTGTCTGGCCCACACCCGGCTCTGTCAGCCCACCCAGACATATTGATTTCAGGGAGGGCAGCCCAACCGCGTGCGTGGACGGAGCTGAAGTGTCCGCCGTCAACTCTCAGGCTTTTCAGGGATGCCGTATTCCCAGGCGAGTTAATAACACAGCCCCAGTTCAAACGCACCCGAGCAAATAGTTTGCATTTAAATTCCCGCATTAGAATGCCCTGTTTATACAATAACTTAATAAATCTAGCCTGGCTGCCAAATTGACAAGAAGGTAAGAGTCATTCATTAAAATGCAAATGCAATTGAGATGAAATTTGGAATACATTTATTACAGTAATTGAACCTCAGTCAACTGTAGTCACAGCACAGATTTTTGAACTGCCTTCCAGACAAAAGGACACGTTGTGTTGTATCCTCCTCCCCCCTTGCCCCCCACTTCCCAAGTTAATATCTTTGTCAGCATGCAAATTAAAGCCGTTTCCTGCGTGCTAACAAACCTCAATGTAGGATCTCACTCTTCTTTATAGGACAATATTGCCAGAGATAAAAGGTCAACTCTACACACAAAAGATTGCCCTGGTCGCGCATTGTATACACAGCAAATTGATTGCAAACATATTCTCAGTGCTTATTACAAACCACTTTCTTATTGAATCATCTCTGAACACTTCCTTTATCAACCCTTGGGGTCGGGGGAGGGGAGGAGGGCTGCCTAGTGGGAATGCCCAGTGTTGGGAGGTTTTGCCAAGTTGGCACCTCACCTCACAGATCAGAAGTTCCAGAAAGATCTCTCAGCACAGAGAGCAGCACCTATGAACGGGGTTTCTTTGGAACCTTGATCAGGTGGCAGAAAGATGCCGGGGGACGGTGACAGCCATGTAGAGAAGCGGACCTTCCGTGGAGAAGGGGGCTGTGGAGGGACTTGGTTCGGCTCTCTCTGGGTCCCGTGTGGAACCCATGTGCTATTTCTTAAGTCTGCACCTTGCAGACCACTGTCGGTCTAGGGCATTTCTCTGTTTGGTTGTTCTAGAACATTTCTCTATCTGCAATGAATACACTATTTAGAAATTGCCACAGAGTCCATAAACCCAACGCCTGCGAATGGGAGCTTGTGCCTGCCTCTGTTCCTCTGTGCCCAGTGAGTCGATGCCAGCTCTACCTTCCTACATTTGTCTGGATTGGGTACCTAACTCGCACTTTGCATTTCTGCCAGTTTAACCTGTTGCTTCACCATGAGATCCCACCCACCCCCGTCCCCCGCCATCTTGGGAGCCCAGGAAGGACCAGGGCAACTAGTAAACGCCTTGTGACCAAAGCTGAAGCGGCCCCTCGGGCAGCCTCCTCATGCCCATCTGGTCTTATTGGGACCAGGAGCCACTCAGCATCCTGTGATAACAACACTGGGCCTTCTTAAAGATCCATTGGGGTTCAGTTTCGAACACAACTACCTCGATCGTACATACCTCTTGTCCTTTCCCTCAAAACATTTTCCTGCTTAAATCCAAAATTTATGTCCGTATTCCTGACACAAGGTCAGGGCTCGTGAGTCCCTTGCTTTCCTCCTCGTGGCTGTGTTGGGTTTAGACCTTCTTTCTTTGCCGTTCCCCTGTGTTTGTCTCTTTAAATGATGTGTAGGGAATAGGAGGCAGAGCCCATTCATTTTAAAACTCTTAAGAGCTGGGGCTTTTCATCCCCAAACTTCATTTCCAGACTTGCTTCCTGCTGCTACCACCCTCGCCAGAAACAGCCATTTTGCAGTCTCCTAATTTATTCTGATTCCTTCTCAGCCTGTTGTCCCCTGGCTGGCCGGGGCTCTTTCTAAGATGTGTGACTCACTACTCGGGTCAGGCCCTCCAATGACTTCTCACAGTCCTCGGGTCCAGTCCTCCTCCCTTCTTCCTCCTCTGAGTAGTACCATCCTCTAAGATTTGTGCTGTGCCCTAAACCACTCATCTAGCTGTTCCTTTAATCAGTCTACGCCTGGAATTGGACATGCGTTTCCTTCTCTCTGTAGCATCTTCTCCGTCTTGTTTTTCTATTTGTCCTTCAAGGCTTGGCCAAATAAATGCTCCTCCCCTATGGCCCTTCCTGCCAGCCTTGGCCAAGTGTGCCCACTTCCTGTACCCAAGCACGCTCCATTCATCACACTCTGGCGATGCCCTTTTGACTCGTCTGCTTTTCCTGCTAGACTGTGGGTTCCTTGAAGAAAGGGTCTGGGAAAGAGACCGTTGGCACTCACTGGTTCTCTCTTCCTCCCACTCACCCTTGTTCCGCTTGCCCACCAGATACCCAGTTCCTGGCTTCCTCAGTGACAGCTATGTTGCCTTGGGCATCTATCCATGTGTCTAGATAATTCAGCCTCATTTCTCAGTTGTCCTTGTTCAAACTGAAGCCAGCTTCCTGATATATGCCCTTTATTCCTGTCCCCCTTCTTCCTGCCTGTGTCCTGAAAGTCAAGGTGTCATGGTGGTAGCAGCTCCAGCAGCCTTTGTGGAAGCATAAGCAGCCATAAACAGATCAAAAGCAGACATAAGGATAAGCAGATCAAAAGCAGACACTAAGGACAGTGGATTAAATCTAAGATGGGACCTGCTTACTGGGCAGTCACGAAGCTACCGTGACAGTCCTGGATTGTCCTTCTCTAGAAAGTAAATGGTATTCATGAGTTAGAGCAGCTCATTCCTCTTTTTACTCTACCCTCATTCCCTCTCTTGGCTTCTTAAGACAATGTCAACAGGTTTTGTTGCTCTATTTGCATATACACTTATCATCTTCTTTGATGAGTTCTTTATGTTGCTGAAGCCACTGTGACTGCAGACCTTGATTGCAGTGCAGTAGAATACAGTTTCAGTGTTTCTGTCTGTCTATCTGTCTGTCTGTCTCCTTGACCAAACTACTATGATTTCTGCACTTAAAGTGTCATCACCTTGCTAAGCATGGTGGCTCAGGTCTGTAATCCTGGCTACTCAGGAGGCAGAGATTAGGGGAAATCAAAGGACACTGGCCAGGGAGGAGAGCGATGTCTGGTGATTGCTGGAGGGAGCTGGGCCTCGTGGGTGCCATCTCATCAGACCCTCCTGACTGCTGGTGAATGAAAAACCATTATCCCCACTTTGCAGAGAAAGAAACGAAGGCTCAGGAAGTCACACGTATGGACTGCAGGGTTAGTGGTTGGTAGGGCCTGAGTTTATACTCGGCCAGATTTCCACGAGGAAATCTGGTTTCACTGGTTATTTTTTTCCTTGTCAGTTAGCCTCTGCTGTGATCTTGAGAGAACCAGGTAACTGCTTTGAGATGCAGTGTCCTCACCCAGAAAGTTGGGCTAAATGTGGCTAGCATGTTGAAAATCATCTATGAGAGGCAGTCAGCCCCGTGTGCAGTAGATTGGAGGTGTCTAATCTATGGCCACAGTAATTTCTCCTCTTCCTCCTCCTGTCCCTTCTCTTTCCTCCTCCACCCCTGCTCCTTCTCCTCGTCCTTCATCACCATGCGTAATGCTGTTACAACCCTCTTGCTTCATACACTGGCTGTGAGACTCCCAGACTTCTGGCACCGTGGTTCAGGTGGCAAACTTGGGAGAATTTCTTCTGAGGGTGCTGGGAAGCACAGTCTAACTAGACCGCAATTATTTTGGGATTTAGTAAATTGCATTATGAAGTAATTCATAAAGTTCTGTGATCCTTCCAAAAGTAGTGCTGGTAGAGTAAGTGCTTGATAATCATGTAAGTAATGAAATTTATTAAGGCCAGGGAATTAACCTCTGCTCTACTGAGTAAGAAGGTACATGCAAGAACCTTCTAATTATTTTTAAGGGGTTTGATTTTCTGGATTCTTATTTTATTTAATCTCCACCTCAGATCTCCATCAAAGAAAATGAAGAAGGAAAAGGAGGAAAGTGGAGAGGAGGAGAAGTTGGATGGGAAGACCCTCAAATGCTGAGTGGGTGTTTCGGAAGGGGACTGTTCTGATGATGGTGAATCGCAGTCAAGCCGAAAGGTGCAGGCTGAATGGGGTGTCCATGAATGCCCGGTGAGTAGCCAGCTTGCAGCTTCACTCTGTTGTCAACTTGCTATGCAATACAGGCAAAACTATTGACTTCTCAGTTCTGTTAGCTAGGATTAAATAACATTGCCTCTGTTATCGCTGCCACCACCAACACCAATAGTATTTATCACCACCATCACAGAATCACCATCACCACCAATATCATTTCCACCATCACTAACAGCATCACCACCACCATTATCACCAAGCTCACCACCAACAGTACCATCACCACCATTATCACCACCACCATCACCAACAGTATCACCACCATGATCACCACCAACAATATCACCACCATTATCACCATGATCACCACCAACAGTATCACCATGCCCCTCACCAACAGTATCACCACCATCACCACCATTATCACCATGCTCACCACCATTACCACCACCAACAGTATCACTACCACCATTACCAACAATACCATCACCACCATCAACAGCATCATCACCACCACCGCAAGTAAAATGTTAAGAATGACCATTTACCCAGGCTGTACAGCTATGAATCACTCTAATCCTAAAGCAGTCCTTCATGACATGCATAGGGATGACTGGCTCCAGTTCACCATGAGGACGTAAGTTCGGACGACTTATGCAGGATTACCAGCTGCAATTGCGGGGGATGCATATGGGCTGGCCTGCAGGTCTGAGCCTCTCTCCTCTCAGGTGGTTTCTATATTATATTAATGTTGTCATTTACTACTATTAATATAACACATGATATTACATATGTCATATAGAAAATAGAAAAATACAATATAACATGTAACGTATGAATAATACTATATGTTATATTATCTCCTCAGACTTGTAAAGGATGAAACATAGAGAAAATAGAATATGTTGGAAAGGTTTATAAAAATACTGCATGAAATATGCAAAGCACAGTGCTCGATTGAATATTCACATTGCTTGAGTCGTGGGGATGGCTGGTCCTTTCTCTGAGTCCAAGGCCCCAGTTAGAAAGAGCAAGCAGGCCTCTCGTCCATGGTTGAAAGTCACACTGAGGAGCGGCGCTGAGGCGCTGTGAAGTGGCCCTGCCCTCTGCCCTCTGCTAAGCTGATCTCTTGACATGAATCCCCCGGTGCGGGCCCCACGTCCCAGCGCCTCAGTTCCGCCTCTTTTCCCTTCTCTTTGGCCTGTAGCGAGGATCTAATAATATTTTTGGCAATCCGTGTAAATACCCCGGCTCGTTGACTAAGTGAGGAGGAGAAAGAGGGTTACGTTATTTGATCTCCTGTTGATGGTCACTTCTGTTCTTACCTAGCTCTAAAATTAGAGACGGTGCCTGCCAGCGCCTTCTCGTGATCAGCCATTCCCCTTCCGTAAGGGCCCAGCCCGAGTGTCTTTGCTGCCAGCAGATCCATGTATTCTGCCCCTTTTTGAATACAGTTCATTTCCTTCTTTCCCTCCTGACATCTTTATTGAGTGCTAACTATGCATCAGGCCTTGTGCAAAGCTGAGGAAAGATGTGATCGTTGAGATGCGGCCCTTTCTTTACATTTGGCATGGATGACAGGTGCAACCCACCATACCTAGCCGTTAGTTGAGATGGAGCCTTGAGACATTTCGTGCTGGGACTAGCCCTGAGTTACAGTCTCCTGATCTCTGTCTCCAAGGTGTGGTAGGATTACAGGCTTGAGCCACCATGCCCAGCTCCTATGCTGCTAGACTTAAGATCAGGGGCAATTTCCCAGTCTCTCTGTGTGTCAGAACCTGATGCAGGCAGGTGCTTACTGGCACCTGGGGATTGCTCCACAAAATACCACTGGGCGACTAAGTTCTTGAATATAAAGTCCTAATTAAACACATGCCTACTTTTCCTGGGGGTCTCGGCCTTGGCGCTCCCTTACTTGGGTGTGGTACGTTTGCATTCGGTTTTTGATGGAGCGGTGCCCGGACCCAGATATGCACGAGCTGAGTGATACACACACACAGGCTAGAGATGCCGGGCAGCCTCCGGTGTCCACACCTGTTTATAGATTCTCCGCTGGGAAGTAGCCTACCTTGGGGTTCTGGAAGGAAGCAATCAAACGCAGTGGCCTTGCAGTTCACTGCTCAGGGAGGAAGATGTTTCTTTGCTCTGATGCGTTCATGGGCCTGCCTTCTGCCATGCCTGGCCTCCACGTCCCCAAAGGGAAGAGGGCAGAACCAGCATCTAATATCAGGCCGTCGGACTTGAATTCATGATAGAACTCATGGGTTTTGCAAGCTTTTGGGACCTCAGTGAGCGCGTGTGCGCACACACACACACACACACACACACACACACACACACACACACACACACACACACACACACACACACACACACACACCCTCTTACAAGTCACCTCAGACCCTGGAAACATCTTGAAATGCAAATACAGCGACGGCAATCTGAAATGGTGATGCTGTAGGGGGGAGGCGAGGTAGGGGAGGGGGTGGGGGGAGGGGAGGCCCGATCAGGCCTGCAGCATCGCCTCCCTGCCCCCCTGCTCCCTGCCCAGTGGACGTCTACACCCGCTAACAGGTGCCTTGGCTCAGGGCTACACTTTAATTAGTGTGAGTCAGCATTGGTACAAGAGGCCCGGATCTCTTCAGGAAGAAGAATAAAAACCTGCCAAGTGTCAACAAACCGTTCTATATGCATCCCAATTAGGGTGATTCTGGAAGGCAGCCGAAGCCCACCACAGCTCTGGTTTCTAAGCAACTGCGATGAGAAGTTCTGAACCTCATTGGAAGAGGGAGCATCGCCAAGTCTGTCTTGTTAGGGAGCCGAAAGGGCCTCTTCCTGCACCCCACCCTTCGTCTAACCCGTGCTTGACTACTGAACCATCACTTTCAGACGTAGAGCATGACCTGGGGGTGGGGCGGGCACGTGGAAGGAGCTAAATACACTTGAGGGCAGAGGCTCTGCGGAAAGCGAAGGCGTGGGTGGGGGAACACATCACCCCAATGAGAACTGTCCCCCACGAACCGCGTTCTGAGTCCCCAGCCAGCCTCTGGTGTTCCTGGTGTTCTCTCCTCTGATCCCTGCCGCGGCCCCGCTGGTCAGGGGCTCACATTCCAAAGATGGGAGATGGGGGCTTGCAGGATCCAAGCAGCTCGCTAACGTCACACAGTGGAAGGTGGCGAGGCCGGGACTGGGACTCTGTCGGTTTGAATCCCAGAGTCCTTCTCTGCCCTTCGGTAGCTGTTTACCAAGTCCAGCTTGATGATTCAGTGTTCATAGTGAAATTGTCCCCACAGTGGCGCTCCCATGAGCCCTTTCCCCCTCCCCCTCCCTGCCTTTGCTGCCGGTCAGGATCTGCCCGCTGAGCAGTGCCGTCCCCAGGCAACCATATACATCAGATCAGATCTCGCATGGCTGCAAGACTACTGCACCCCAAGACCAGTCGGCCCTCGCCCCTCCTCCGGCAATCCCCCCCTCGTGTCTCTGGCTCCTGGGACTGTTTTAGATTCAGAAACCACCTTTGTCACTACTGTACCCCTGTGCCCGCTGTCAGCCTCCAGGTGGGTACCCACCCCCAGAAAGCAGCGAGAGGCAGACCGACTGTCACTTTTCAGGTGTGTGTGTACAGATCGCAGGCTCCGGCCTGGATGATGGGCGACACTGCCCACCGGGGCTAGTGAGCAAATGGAAGGGGAGGGGCTGCCGGTGTGAGCAGGAGGAGAGTGCGTAAGCGGGGAGACTGGCTTTTTCCAGGGCACACAGACAACACTTTTCAGAGCAAGCCTGGCTTATCATTTTAAGCCAGACAATGGATATCAGGATAAAGGTTGTTGCTCAGGGGCTCTTCTGCTTGATGGATGTGGGGGTGGGGTGGAGGATGGGCTGCTGGCTGGAGACACAGAAGTTCCCCCTGGAGTTCACAGTGGCTCTGCTCAGTGAGAGGAGGCTTGGAGGGGCCCACGCTGTAACGCAGGCGAGGGCTGGTTACCTATCACTGCTTGTCCTTGCCACTCTACATTCGGAGGCACCGGGGCGGTGCCAAACCTCTGCCCAGAACCTCTGCCAAGGTTCCACTGACCAGCGTCAGGGAGAAGCTGCTGTGTGACCTGTCTGGTCCCCAGCACTGAGCTGCCATGTCTTGTCTTCCTTTCCTGATGGGGTTGGCCTTACACATCCATTCCTGGCACACCAGTGCCTGGCACAAGGCAGTCCCTTGTCCCTTCTGCCTAGTTCTTTCTTACTGCCAAAAACTTCCAAAGAAACTTACAGGAGCCATGCAAGTAAGAGGTAAAGGAGACTTCATACACATGGGGACAGACACCAACACAACACAACACACAACACACACACACACACACACACACACACACACACAAACACACACACACACACACACACACACCTTTTTGTTGTTGTTGGTTATGGGGCTTGAATTCAGGGCCTGGGCACTATCCTTGAACTTTTCTGCTCAAGGCTGGTGCTCTACCACTTTGAGTCACAGCTCCATTTTTGGTTTACTGGTGGTTAATTGGAGATAAGAGTCTCATGGACTTTCTTGCCTGGGCTGGCTTTGAGCTGCCATCCTCAGATCTCAGCCTCTTGAGTAGCTAGGATTACAGGCATGAGCCCCCCAGTCCCCAGGCCCCCTCCCCCACCCCATTTTAAGGCCTGTTAGCCACCTTAGGCCCTGACTCATAATACACTCTGTCGTTCCCCCACCCTTCTCGTCTCTTCCCTTACCCTCTAGCCCAGCTCTTCATGCTCTTGTTTTCATCTTTGTATAACTGCTAATAAAGCGTTATTCAGTTGTAGGGCCACAGGGCCCCTTGGCGTGAGACTATGCGAAGTGGCAGTCCCCATCCCCAGGGATCTCAGTGAACTTCGAGCTGTCTCAGGGCAGGGGAAAGAGATTCGAATTCCTCTGTAGCTCATCGTTTGACTCATATAACTTTTCCTGGGTTAAAGACTATCTTACCAAACAATGTGTTCATCGGTTTCTTTAACTCTGCGCTCACATTTTTGTCAGGAAACTTTTTTTTTTTTCCCTAAGATGTTGATCTGACCCTGGACAAGTACTAAAGCTAACCCATGCTCAGATGTGCTGTAGTGCACAGCTATGCATTCTCTCACCCCAAACTCTGTGCCTCAGACACAGCCTGAGGGAACTTGCAGAAACTCGTTTCTGAGCACTTCTCAGGCCATTTGACTTGATGTCTTCCTTTTTTTTTAGCTCAAGGCAGGTAAGTGCTACTCCATAGTGCTAAACCTCTCCTGCCGGTTTCCATTCTCAATTTACGGAAGATAATGTTTAAGCCAATTTCTAAGGGCCGTAAGGTAAGTGTAGCCATGGTGGGCATGAGGGTATTATTTTGGCTTTAGGGGAAACATTCAAAGGGTATGTAGATGCCTCAACAGAAAAAAAAAAATAATGAGTTTCATATGAATGTTTCAGCAAGGAAAAGACCAGAAAACTTCTTTGGTTAGGATTTGGCAGCTTCTCTGCTAGATCATGAGCAGGCCCGGGGCATCCTGGACCCCTTAAAAGTCTCCTCCCTGATGCAGATAGCCTGATGTCTGCGTAGCTATGACCATGTGGGTCTCAGGGAGACGCCCGCAAAGAATGGCCAGCAAGGTCTCTACCGTGGCAGAGGGCCCTTCTCTACAGCGACCCCTTGTGTCTGTGCGGAGCAATGGCAGTGTAAGGGCTATTAACTCCTCTGCTGGGTGTGGGAGGTAATCAAACTCAAGAGGAAAGCGAAGGATCCTAAGAGGGAGATGCTCGATTCCCCGTGTTACACACACTTGAGGGCGTGCGGGGCCACAAGAGAGATGTGACTCGGTGTTTGTGGCTCAGTCCGTGTTACAAAAGAGACGCTGCGTATGGTGGGATTGTTCCTTCTCCCGCAGCGGTGCACCGAGGGACAGGCTCGCCTCTTCTGCCGGCTTTCCTTATCCCACTGACTCAAGTAAACTGTAGCACCTAAAGTGTCTGAGCCGTATGCTCTCTGCCGTCTGGTTTTCCAATTGGATTTTCCTGTTGTCAACTCTGGCCCATTGAATCAGTAAGGGAAAAAAAATCATAACTAATATGAGTGGATGGAATCCCTGTGGCTGGCCAAGCGTCGGGTTGAGGCATGAGCAGCAGTCATTGGCTGCTCTGTGTGTGTGTGTGTGTGTGTGTGTGTGTGTGTGTGTGTGTGTGCGTGTATGTGTGTGCATATAATATGTTGCAGTAGCCGTTATGTTTTATTGTTATCCCCATTTTACACAGGGGAATGAGGTTCAGAAAGATGAGGTAATTTGATCATGTTGGAACCGTAGTAGGTGGAAGAGCCAGGATTCAGACTGGTCCCAAGGCTATGCTCTGTCACCCTGTCGGTCAGTACGGCAGGTACTGGGGAGTTGGAATTAGAGATGATTCTTGTTCCTGGGCTCTTTTGGAATGGAGCTAGGGGGAAACGCACACCTGTTGAAATATATTTACAAGTGTTGATTTTGGAATAACAGGGTTTACGCTGTCTGCTGTTTTCTTGTCAGTGTTGCTTGGTGCTGGTGTGGGCGGTGGGATGGATGAGTGGCAGCAGCACCGTTTCTCTCTCCGCGGGCTACAAGGCGATATTTTGTCTGGCAGCCCCGGGTTGTGCTCGAGGATCACACGCATGTTCTGAGGGGTAGCCTGATGAGCTTGTAGGTTTCCTGGATTTTAAATAGCATTTTATTTTACTGTTAGACGAAAGTGTAGCCAGCTATAGAGTGTTAACTACCATCACAGAGATGACATGAGCAAAGAAGATGAGTCTGCCTGGAATGGAAAGAGTGATGGGCTGTAGGCACTGGCAGCAGACTCAGCAGAAGGAAAGCCACCGGAACAGTTATGGATGGAGAGGCTGGCGCCGCAGTGTGGAGCTGGCCTGTGCGTTAAAGGCCTGGTTCCCCGGTTGGCACGCTGGGAGGTGGTGGGGTCCTCGCGGCAAGTGTGGGGTCATTGAGGGTGCGCCCTTGGAAGGGATGGTGGGATGCTGGTAGTCGCGTCTTCCTCTTCCTCTGTCCCTGCTTCCTGGCTGCCAGGAAGTGACGAGCTTCCTCAGCGTGCGCTTCTGCCATGCCACTCCCTCACCGCGGGGCCAAAACCAACCCTGGTCTGAAATCTCCAAAAGGAAGCCTTACTCTCCTTAAGCTGGGCGTCTCTGCTACTTTGTTAGAGTAAGAGAGGGAGAACTAACATGTTAGCAGCAAAGGAAAGGCTGAGCCCAGCGTATTGCCAAATCAAACCGAGACTCGAAGAGGCCTGACTAATGTCCTGACGTAACTTGTGCCCATCTGCGCATTGTACAATAGGAGAAGAATACATTGCAGACAACCAAGAAGTCTGATTATGAGAAGTTGATCAGATAAATGATGCTCCTTCTCCCTCCCCCAACACAATGGATTGTTAACCATAGTAAGGTTGCTGTGGTTTATTTTCATCGGGATTATTTTGGCTCATGGTTTTCTTGAGATTTCACTCTAATCACCAATATAGTAATTATGTTTGTATGAATATTTGATATTAAAGAATTATTGTTCTTTTAGCTGTGGTAATAGTCCTAATAGGAGTCCTCATCTTCTCTCTGTAGTTTTTAAATTATTTACAGATAAAATATATAACGCTTTGAAAATAATGTGTAAGTAAAGAAAATTAGCTGAATAGACAACCACTGACCTGTGTAATTAGTGTACATGTGAAGTTTCATTATACTATTCTGTTCAACTTTGTGGGTCGGGTCATGGGCCTGAACTCTGAGTCTGGGCGCTGTCCCTCAGCTCTTCAGCTCAAGGCTAGCACTCTATCACTTGAGCCACAGCACCACTTCTGGCTTTTTTTTTTCCTGCTTATCTGGTGCTGAGGAATCGAACCCACGGCCTCATGCATACAAGGCAAGCGCTCTACCACTGAGCCACCTTCCCAGCCCTTCTGTTCAACTTTGTATTTAAACATTTTTGCTAAAATGTTTTTAAAAAAGGAAGTTACAGGCACACATATATTGAAACTATGGAAGATAATATTTTGCTAAGAAAAAAATAGGCAACTAAGTAATATATTCAAAATGGTTCTTTCGTAAACATATACACATCTTTTTATATGTATGCCTAGAAAAATCGTTGCATGTTGTATCCATGGGGGCAGCAGTTTAGTTTTGCCAGAGTGTATTATTTGTATACTGCTGAAAGTTCCTTATAAGGTGAGGCTTCAGAAACTGAATATCTACAGGTATTGAATCTATACATAGCCAATGATACATAGCCAATGATACCTTCTAGGTATAGTCCAATAGAAATGCATACATATATTCAACAACAGCAGAAGTACATGAACGTTCACAGAAGCTCGGTTCATAACAGCCAGATGTGGAAACAGCCCACGTGTGTCCACCAAGTGGTGTCCATGTGATGGATGCTACCTACACACAAGCCGAGACAAGATCTCACAGGCCCAGCTCAGAATCACAACACTGAGCAAGGAAGCTAGATACAACAAGTGCCCGCTGTGCACATCCATTCATGTGAAACCCCAAGCAGGAGTAAGCTCAGGGTTAGAAGGCACCATAGGGATTTTCTTTCTAGGCCTCGAGGGCTAGGGCAGGAACATGGTGAAGTTTTCTGGGCAGCTGTGATAATGTTCCTTTGCTCGACATGGGTGGGAGTTGTGTGGGTGTGTCCATTTCATGAAAAAAAATGGTTGAGCTGGGGGTCTAATGATAAAGTATGCTTTCCTGTATTACGTTGTATTTCAACGGCAAGTTTCAGACAATCGCAGAGCTTGTGTTAGTCAGCTTTCCCTGGCTGTGACAAAACACTTGAGCAGCCTATGGCTGCTTGGGCCCTGTTGCTTTGGGCCTGTGATGAGACACTACATGGGTGGCAGGAAGTGCCTGGTGGAGGGCGGGGCAGGAAGTGCATGGCAGAGGACAAGACAGGAAGTGAATGGTGGAGAAGGTCAGGGAAGAAGAGAGAGAAAGAGAAGGGAGTAATGTCCCAACATCCCCAGGCATCTAACTTCTAAACTGACCCCACCTTCTGAAAGCTCTGTCCACCTCCCTTAGGACCTCAGACTGCAAAGCCTTTAACATATGAGCCTTAGGAGGAACACTGAAGATCCCAAACCATAGCCGAGGTCACCATGCTCAGTGTCCTCTCTGAACAGACTAGAACCTTAGTATGCAGCCCGTGGTTACGTCTGTTAGAGCAATGGTTCCTCTAACACTCTCATAAGAAGAGATTTAAAGTTCATACTGAAATCTAGTCGTCATAGTGGTATTTGTAAGTGGTGGAGCTGGGGTTTGAACCCAAACGGTGTGGCTCTCCAGGGCCACATAGGCTCACGAGATAAACCTGGCCTCTGCATGCTGTCCTAGCTCCGTTCCTTAGTGACTCAGCCAGCTGCCTGGCCTTTTGGGGGATACATCTAGCCGTTTGTGGTTCTGCTTCTCTCCTCAGCCTGATACCTAGAAAATGCTAAGGGGATTGTGAAGCATTTATGCATTCGTGCAACAAATATTAACTAGGCACCAAGGATGTCCCAGACACTGCAACACATGGAAAATCCATTAGTAAGCAACGCGGAAATGGTCCCCATTCTTACAGAGCCTTTGGTCTAGTGTAGGAGATGGACATTATTCAAATAGCCAACCAGAACTGTCGGACCACATACATTAAGGGAGAAGTGGAATGTGGAACAAAGGCCTGGGAATGCATGCAGTTCTCAGCGGTGCTTCTGACATGCCCTGCCATCCTGGACAAGGGCATTCTTCTCTCTGGTCTCAGCATCCTCATTTGGGACCTGGAGGCCTTACACCGGAGCCTCCGTTCCCAAAGTGGCTTCCACTGATAGCCATACCTTGGTTGTACATGAAGACCGATGTTACCATTGTCAAGTAGTAGTTCCAGTTGTTTACTTATAATTCTCTTGCTCCTTTTTTTTTTTTCTGGACACATATTCCAGTGGATGCTGGAATGTGCCACCAAGACTCTCTCCCCTCCCCATGGAAGCTTTTGCTTTCCTAATTGCTTGCTGAGGGCTTATAGCTCGGCTTTTTCCCAGCCCGAGGATTTCCCTCAAATACAGGGGCAAGCTTGCATCTCATCAGCAGCTCCTGCAATTTTACCAAGATCTCATCCTCTTGCCTCCAACTGGACATCTGGAAGGAGCTATGTGAGCTCTGGAGCACGTGGGAGGGAGGTCGCCTGAAGAACTCTCGTGATTGTTTCTCAGCTCAGCTTCTCCCTCTGCCCGATCCTGCTTCCCATCTGATAGGTGCTGCTCCTAAGAGCACTCCCAAAGAGCCACCTCCCCGTATGTCTCCACCTTGGACTTCGTTTTCTGGGGAAACTGACTTATAACAATGAATGCAGAAGCAAGCCTGGAGGTCACTTCTATAAGGGATTGGTGAGCTGGGCCAGTCACCAGCCCACCCTCAACGAGGATCTGATCTAGCAGGGTGCTGAGCCTATGGGCACTGGCTCATGAGAGCTAGCTGTGCACGTCTGTTCCCAGCTCCGCGCTCGGTGCCCTCCCATTAGTGGTTTGAAATTGGCCACCGAGGGAATATTTACACCAGGGAAATTAGCATACACTACAGCTCAAGACGTGTTTCCCTCACTGAGGAGCCAGAGAGTAAACACTGACCAAGCAGCTCTCTAGAAGCAGATGGAGTTCACACAGCCCCAGACCTGCTGTAGTAGTTAGGTTGTCAACTCTTTCTCGAGTGGTGGAATGGGGTGGGCTATCTGGGAGAGTAAGATGAGTGCAATAACTCAAGTCCGTACTTTGCAGGACCCAGTTGCGGTGGAGTACATATTGAGCCACTAATCACTGTCAGCCATTGTCTCTGAGAGAAAGAAATCAATCCGAATCTTGGAAGGTCTGTTCCCCAAAGGGATGAACTTATTATACAAAGCAGGTGGATGGCAGAAGCAAAAACAATGGTCAGCATCGGATATTGTTATTCTGTCCAGATCCCCTGTCCAGACGGAAACAGTGACTCCTTCACTGGTGGAGGGACTGGTTCCCGGCTGAAGGCCTGTGGCCGAGTCCCTCCCTCGAACCGCACAGGTACAGAGGTGGGACCTCTTTGGGTTAGCCTGGGATGTCTGTGAGGGCCATTCCTACTTCCCTAGCTTCCCTGGGGACTCTCCAAGGCCTCTGAATAGGTGGGTCACAGTTCAAATTCTGTGCTACCCGACTGCAAACTTGCAGCTCCCAGCCTGCCTCCTTAAAGCACCACTTACACATATTCAACGCGTTAGTGAGTGGATGTGTGTTCAGATTTTTTTCCTGTCTAGTGTTTCCCTCATTGGGCTGGCCATCCAAAGGTCCTATCTGGTCTGTCATATGGCTAGAAATGGAAGTTCCTGGTTTGATAACTAGGGAATTCCTGGCTACCTACACTTAAGTAGGTTCCTCTACTATTGAACTTTAGAGGGCTTTGAAATACTACTGTGAACCAGGCAACTCTGAGGTGGGAAAGCAATTCATAGCACGTCTGAAACCCTGTTTCCTCACAGTCTGTTTTGTAGGATGAGTACTCTGGGCAACATACGCTTGTCAACTTTGGGCAAAAATGACTTGTTTCCGAATGCAGCCAGGAGCTCCCTCTGCTCATATCTGGGGTGGTTTTGAAGATGACAGGAAAAGAATAATTATCATGTGTTGACAGTATTTTATCTCAGAACATTTCCCTGAGGACCTTATCTCTCTCATTGGTAAAAGAACGGGCCAAAGTCTGACCTGTGTGTCTCCTCCTCTAGCTTTGATCTCTCTCTCTCCTTTTCTTTTGTCTCATCTTGTCTTTTCTTCCTCCTCCTCTTACACACACACACCACACACACACACACACACACACACACACACACACACACACACACACACATGTGCACAAAACCAAAGGGATAAATTTCCTTAGGACTACATTTACTTAACATTTCTGTTAAGTTGCAGTTCAGCAATGGAATTAACTCATTTCTCCCCGTAAGGAGAAGAGCCTATTTATGCTTTGTGGAGCGAGGACCCGTTGCCTGTCTTCGGCGGTAGGTAGCAAGGCTTTTCCTGGTACAGGGTCACCCAAGCCTCTAGTGGGAGACAGTGGATTGACTGATGCATGGGATGAGAGGCCCGGACTCCCCGGCCTGGCTTCTGTTTTTAGCGCATTGTAGAGGCTGAGGGAAGGAACTGGCACAGAGGAAGGGACTTTATACATACTGTCTGTCTTATTTGGTACACACAGACACACAGACACAGACATAGACACACACACAGAGACACACAGACACAGACACAGACACAGACACACACACACACACACACACACACACACACACACACACACACACAGACACACACACACACCAAAAGGCACTATTCCCATCCCATGCAGAGAAACTGAAAGCTCTTTGTCTCCATAGCTCATGTGCTTGGTGGCTATCCATGAGTATTTTCAGATGTTCTAAGGACAACTGGCATAAAAACAAAGCTCGCCTTTTTGCCCCTCTGGATATCTTCCTACATTCCTCCCCTATGCCCTCACGGATTCCACAGGGAAGCAGCCCTGCTATCTTCCCATCCCTTTCCCTCCGTCAGGAAGCCGAGGTCATGATGACTGGTTTGCTCCTGGCCACCCATAATCCCAGTGCACGGCAGGTAGAGTTGGTATTTGACACCAAAGCCAACGATAGACTCTCAGCTACATTATGTGAACCTTTCAAGCCCGGCTATCAAACGAAGCATATTGCTTTGCCATCTGGGAAAGAATTTCCAAAAACAAAAGTTTTGTAGAAACCTGTATGCAACCCAGAGTTCAAGAGTTCAGGATATTTGGATGATTAAGATTTCAAAATGTGATCCTCTGAGTTCTTTCTTTCTTTTTTTATGTGTGATTCTCTGAGGCAGCCCTAGCCACAAAGAAAAGAATAAAACAGATATTTTTTTTTCCCCTTCCATGGAGCGACTTGAGAAAAGCAGAGAAGAAAACTTGCCCTAAAATGATGGCTAACTAGAGGTATCAGAGACACACAAAGACATCAGAAACAGAGAAGAGATGGAGAGAGCCCCCGGGTCACATCCAAGATGATAAAAATGCAATTAACTTGTGCCAGGTTCTTCTAGCCCATAGCAGTGTCCCTTCCGTTGGGTATGTGGCTGAGTTTATCAATTCCTGGCTGAGGACACAGGTCACCTATTTGTCTTTATGAAACACACGGGGACTCATTAATGGCCGCTTGCTGGCTGCAGGGTGCAGGAAAGCCGTGACACGAATCTCTCCCTCATCGGTACAGTTCAGAAGCTTTAACCATGCCTACATCCGTGGCACTGACAGGTATCTAAATCTGTGATCTTAAACAATTCTGGGGATTTGAGAGCAGCCAGTCTGTCTGAGGGCAGCAATATATTTTTTCCCCCAACTGTTTAAATTCACTGATTAAAAACCTAGCCTTATCCATAAAGGCATCTGAGTTGAAGTCTATTCTTTCTGATCTCTAAACCTCAGTTTGGGTTAATAGAACGCCATTATAGATTCCAAAGTTTCTTTGAAATGTTGAGCCTTCTGAGTGAGAGATATTAATAAGTTAAATCCTATATCACAGTTCTGATCTTGGAATGCGGGGCTGAGCTGAGATCAAATTTGGACGTTAAAGGAAATAGTGCTGAAATCCATTAGTGATGTCTGCCAAGGGCACAGATGGGAGGAGTAGGGGAATCTGTACCACATGTCTGTTATCCTCATGGATGGTTTCAATTCATTGAGGCTCATGGATGGTTTCAATTCATTGAGGAGTTTCAACCATTCTTATCTCAAAAATGTTTAGAAGCCCCCTTCACCTCCCAACCCAGACACAAATGGTGCTTCAAAGTAAATGCCATTAGCATGATTAAATACTGTTCACTCATAAACTAGCCCCACAGGTGAGATGGGAGGATGACGGTCTTACACGTCCTATTGATTTCCCTGCATTTCGTGAGCTAGAAATCATATGGGCCTGTCTTCTTGGCTGGTGAGCCAGCCTGCCTTGGGAAGGCACCTTGGGAAAGAGCGGGACGCGGACAGGTCTCATGGGAATCCAAGATCAGAAACTTCCTGGAGAGAGAATCTGGAGACAGTGTCCTCTTTAGAAAGAAATGCATCAACAAGACCTTTCCTGACTCCAGGAAAAATGTAAGACACCAGGCAATACACTTTTCAGCAAATGCTTGTGGATGCCCAGCCCTGCGCTTCACCCCAGAGACAGGATACGCCAACTCTGTCCCAAGGCAACGCAATGGCGACACTGGAGGATGCTCATCCGAACCATAGCAGTGGGTGCCTAACTCAATAAAAAAAGTCAAACAAAAACTGCTTTCTTTGCTAAAAAAAAAAAATGTTCATTTGTTTACTTATTTATTTTTGGTGCTGGTCCATAGGCTTGACTCAGGGCCTGAATGCTGTCCCTGAGGGATTTTTGTGTGTGTGTGTGTTTCCCCCCTCAAGGTTAGTGGTTCTGGGCCCTTTATTTACGTTCTCTTGCCTTGCTTCCTTTGTCTGCCAAGAACAAGCATCACCTCAGATGTGCTAAACAGGTGCAGGCTGGCCTGACATGGGTGGAGGGTGACTGTGCATCCCATCAGTGATTTCTGTTGCAGGTATGTTTATTTTCCTTAGGACATCTGCAATAGTAAGTGCTGGCGGCTTGGGTGGAAACTTTATCACTAGCTTCAAGAATGGACCAAGACGTGGGCTGATCCAGAGGACCTCACGTCAGCAGAAGATCGGCAACTTAGTTCATTACATGCTGCTGAGCGCCACCGAACATCTGGTGGAACAGGCTAGGAGAAGGCAGTTAAGGGTTTTATTCTCTTTAGCATCATGTTAAATTGGCCATGAAGCCAGAGATGGTGCAATTGAATTATAAGAGGGCTGGAGTATTAAATAAAAATCCAGGAGACAGTCAGGGTGTTTGGCTCAAGGTGGGATAGACTCTAATAGGAAGTGAAACAGATTTTAACAAAACGTAAGTGGAAAAGACAACATCCTCTTTGCTAATAATTCGCCTCATTTAATGCTGGGATTTGGACTTGGGTGGGTGTCTATGTGCGGGGAGGTTGTGGGTCTCATAGAAATAAATGACTCTCCTTGGGAAACAGAGTATTTTCTTCTGGAGGAGATTTGCTAATTCCATAAACGCTGGTGAGATCCAGGCACCTGGCCAAGTGGAACATTTCACTGTGGTTTTCTTGGTTTCTTGCTCGTGATTTTCCTTTCTGGCCATTTTCAAAATTCTCTTTCATGTCCTGCTTAGTCTGTCCATCTGATGAGGAAGTTAGATTCTGGCCTGTTCCAGAGTCAGGGTCAACATGTCTGGCAGGAGCGATGGCCTCTGCTTCTCAGCTCAAGGGTGACAGAAAAGCAATTGTCCACATTGCTTTTTTTTTTTTTTTTTTGCCAGTTCTGGGGCTTGAACACAGGGCCTGGGCACTGTCCCTGAGCCTCTTTGTGCTCAAGGCTAGCACTCTACCACTTGAGCACCAGTGCCACTTCTGGCCTTTTCTGAATAGTTTATTGGAGAGAAGAGTCTCACGGACTTTTCTGCCTGGGCTGGCTTCGAACCATGACCCTCAGATCTCAGGAAGTGGCTAGGATTACAAGTGGGAGCCCGGCCTACATCCCTTGAGGCCTCTCCAGTCTCCTGGGCTGGTGGAGACTTCAGCCTTGGCCCTTCTCGGGGCGTTTAACAACCAGCTCTCGGAAGGGTAAGGGTGGATGATTTACATGTCATAAACATTCCCGCCATGATTGATTTTGAGCTTCAACATGACGTTCATGAACTCAGAGCTGGGAGGGGATCTGCTGCAACCCTCTGTAGTATTTCTGTCACACACACTCTCTGTAGCCATCAATAACCTTGAAAGCCTAGGTGACAGCAAAATGCATTGAGGCATTGGGAAAGGAGGGGTCTCTGGTGTTTATGATCTGTGTCTTTGTATAATTTATGCAATTACAGACATGACATTAAATTTTTGGCAACTGCTCTGCCCAGTAAGTGGCTCACACATTTCCTGAAACTTCAACAACGTGTTCTGGGTGCGTGCTGGCTCCCTGTCTCTTGTGACCCTCCTTAGGCCTGATCAGCTTGCCTTGGGCAGGTCTCTGGGGCTTTCATGGATCCAGCCGTCCTGAGAATCAATGTCTTTATCAGCTGTCTGTTGGCAGGAGGCAGGCATTGTGGAAGACTCCACTTCTAAGACCAGAAATTTTGCTCTGTCTTTGAGCGAAGGCCTGGTTGGGTATCCTTTTCTTCAAGACAAATCCTGTTCAGCTGTTAGGAATGGACATAGTTGTAACGGCTGTGCAGGGCAAGTCCCTGTTCTGATTGGTGTGCGCCATGAGAATCAGCTGGTGTCATGTTTTGGATCTCACCTCAGATGCAGCTTTCCTGGGAAGCCTGGGCTGTGTTCCAAATACCACTGTGGAACAGGATCCCTCTTTTCAGCCTCCTCCTCCTCCTCCTCCTCCTCCTCCTCCTCCTCCTCCTCCTCCTCCTCCTCCTCCTCCTCCTCCTCCTCCTCCTCCTCCTCCTCCTCCTCCTCCTCCTCCTCCTCCTCCTCCTCCTCCTCCTCCTCCTCCTCCTCCTCCTCCTCCTCCTCCTCCTCCTCCTCCTCCTCCTCCTCCTCCTCCTCCTCCTCCTCCTCCTCCTCCTCCTCCTCCTCCTCCTCCTCCTCCTCCTCCTCCTCCTCCTCCTCCTCCTCCTCCTCCTCCTCCTCCTCCTCCTCCTCCTCCTCCTCCTCCTCCTCCTCCTCCTCCTCCTCCTCCTCCTCCTCCTCCTCCTCCTCCTCCTCCTCCTCCTCCTCCTCCTCCTCCTCCTCCTCCTCCTCCTCCTCCTCCTCCTCCTCCTCCTCCTCCTCCTCCTCCTCCTCCTCCTCCTCCTCCTCCTCCTCCTCCTCCTCCTCCTCCTCCTCCTCCTCCTCCTCCTCCTCCTCCTCCTCCTCCTCCTCCTCCTCCTCCTCCTCCTCCTCCTCCTCCTCCTCCTCCTCCTCCTCCTCCTCCTCCTCCTCCTCCTCCTCCTCCTCCTCCTCCTCCTCCTCCTCCTCCTCCTCCTCCTCCTCCTCCTCCTCCTCCTCCTCCTCCTCCTCTGCTTCCTGCTCTAGGCAACCTTCCCTTCACCCATCCTGGAGCTCCACAGCTCCAGCATCCGCCTCCAGACCCCTCCGAACTTCGTTGTAAACATGGCAGAAACCGATCTGGCCGCGTCTCACGGGGAGGGTCCTTGCAGGTCTTCATCTTGGATTCAGAGAGCCACATGCAATTGGCTTCCTTTTGCTCAGTGCTTTGTGTGAGACTCCAGATGGAGCCCTGTTGGCCTCCCGGAGCTGTGAACATGGTCCGGCAGAATTATTTCGGCCTAGATTTTTATGTGCTGGGGACCGGCAGACGGTGTGGAGGTTCGTGTCCTTGAGGTCTGAGGTCAGGGCTGGGAGGGCTGGTGGGGGGCAGTTTCCCCCCTGAAGCTTCTCTTCGCAGCGTGCAGATGGCCAGCTCCTTGCCGTGTCTTCTCATGGCGCTTTCTCTGTGTGTCCATTCCCGACGTCTGTCCCTCATTGCACAAACACACTGGTCAGATTAGATCAGGGCACTGCCTTTCTGTTTCGTTTTACTTCCATTAGCTCTTAGTGGCTCTAACTCCAAATAAAGTAACCCTGGAGATTAAGGCTTCAAAATAGACGATTGTTTTTTTCAGAGCCAGGGAAGGAAGAGCACAGTGTAGTTCATAATAAGAATTAGACACTTGAAAGATGATTGGTCCAAATGAATATATGCTTTAAGTATGAGATACCCTGGAGTTTTTTTTTAATCATTCATTATTTTCTACTTGTTTACCCTTCTCCATTGTGTATGGAAAACAGAAGGGTAAAGAATAGTATTAACTGATTTTTTAAAAAAAATCCTGATTATATGTTCGTTGACAATGTTCTGGATACATTAGGTTAAATTATATTGTTAGAATTGCTTTTTGCTTGTTTCTTTGTACCTTTTTAAAAAATAATGTAGCTAGTCAAAAACTTAAAATTATATCGATCTACAGCTCATACTGTGTTTCTATTGAACCGCAGCTGTCCAGGGGCGCTCAGAGAGCAGGCAAGCCCCCTTTTTGTATTAGAGGAATGACTTCCACCCTCTCAGACCTTTCCCACCCGGCCCAGAGGCTCTGTGGCCTCTTCCCTTCCTCAGCCTTCCACACCTCCTCTGTGGAGTTGTACTGCTAGTCAGAGGCAGGGAGCCCTGGGTGGATGGGCGTGGAGGGACCTCTGGACGCGTCTCCTTGCAGCCCTCATGGCTCGGAGTGAGAGATACCGGTGTATCAACTGTCCCCATCGTTCACCTGTCCTGGATCCTCCTTCCAACTCTCGGGACAAAGATTGAGCAGAGGAAAAAGATTCCGTCTCACAGCCCAGAGATGGCTTAAAATAAGCTCCCAGACCCCGGTTTGCTCAGGGCATTGGGGAGGCAAGGGATGGAGAGAGGGTGGGGAGGGACTCTCAGGGCCACGGAGAAGCCATTTCCGTGCATCCCCTCCCTCATTTCACGGGGAGTGAGCGGAGACCTGGGCAGTGTTGGTGTCTGACCCCTGGTCCCCCTGACCTGCTGGGTTCATTGCATGGGCTGGGAGTCAAAAGGGAAGATTTTTTTCCTGGAATGTATCAGGTCCAGGAAGGAAAGCAGAGGGAGGTCCCAGGGAGGGAGCTCTCAGGAGACTGACCTGAGCAAGGCTGTGGAGGAAGGTCTGGTTCAGAGACACTTCCCCACCCCCCACCCCTGCCCCCGATTTTGTATGGGGTTACCCGTGTGTGGTCATCCACAGCCCGCACCCCCTGCCATCATGTGATCTTAGGAGCCAGCCCCTGTGGGGGCCACTCACCGACTTCGCATAAGATCTTTCTTGAGGTTCACTATTTCCTTGTTGATGTACTTGATGCTCTTCAACTGCTTGTCTTGGGCCTGATGGGAAGACAGGAAGCGAGAGAAAGGAAAGGAGCGTTAATGCGATTGTGTCCGGTGGAGTCAGGTGGTGGAGGCCCCGTGTGCTCTCCCAGCGCGCATCAGCCGGCGTCCCGTCATGACAACACATGCCTGGGTAATCAACCTAGGAAGAGAAAAGGCTTATTTTAGCCCGTAGTTCTTGAAGTTCCAGTCCGTGATCAGTTGGGAACACTGTTCTAGAGCAAAACTGCCCACCTGTAGGTCAGGAAGTGAAAGAGAGAACAAGGACAGAACCCGGCTCCCACCGTCCCAGGACCCAAGGGCTTCCTGCTAGGCCCTTCCTCCTAGGCCAGCTCCTCCCCAAAGCACCCCACTGAGGCCTAGCGCTCAAGATCCAAACCATAGCAGCACCTGCCCGGGATCACCAGCCCAGGCCGCACAGCCTCCATCGCTACCTCAGGAGAGGCCATGAGGGACCCAAGCTCTGACCTTGATTCTGACCTGGGACAAAATACCCAACATTGCTGGGCCTCAGTGTCTTCGGTGGACTAGGGGAATAATTCCTACCCCGTTGTGAGGATTAAATGACGTGCCAAATTCCCACCTCATAGCAAGCATTTAATAACCAACAGTGACTTACTAGCATTACACTTAAAAGCAGATAATTAAATGTTAAAATAATTATTATCATCAGAGTCATTGGCAGCTGATTTAAAGCGCTGACTTTGGCCCTGGTAAAGGCCCCCATGGACATCCCCCCCCCACCCCCAGGGCAGGACTTTAGGAATGGATTATCTCTACAATTCATGGGGTGTTCTTTCCCCTCCCCCTCACCTTAACAGGTCATGGGGTGAGCACCACAACCCATAACCTTATCGACCAGGGGTTGATACCTAGTCCGCACAGGGAGTTACATTAACTATATTTTAACATCAGAGCCACTTTTCTCAGCCTCCATTTTAGAGAAACACTATTCAGGTGATAATGGGGCTGACAAACAATCGCTTATGTGCAGTAATGTCATCGTGTGACATATTACTCATGCACAGTGCACAGTGATGTCATAGCATGACACATGTGAATTGATGGCCTAGTGTGACACATTGCTCATGCAGTGATGCTGGTGTCAGCAAGCCTGCTGTGCTGCCAGTGCTCTGAAAGTACAGCATAGCCAGGCACGGGTGGCTCACGCCTCTAATCCCAGTGACTCAGGAGGCTGAGATCTGAGGGTCACAGTTCAGAGCCAACCTGGGCAGGACAGTCCATGAAACTCTAATGTCTAATTAACCACCAGAAAACCAGAAGTGGAGCTGTGGCCCAAAGTGGTCGAACTCCACCCTTGGATAAAAAAAACCCACACCCACGAATAACCAAAACAAAAAAAAAAGTAGAGCACATAGAATTAAATACAGTATATGCTGCTTGAAACTAAGCGGGTACATTATTGGTTTAGGCATTTACTCTATTGTACTCTCATTATTTGAGACCACACGCTTATAAAATGTTGACTACGTGAGGGCTGTGTTGCCAGCAGCCCCACACACTTCACGTGTATCCGATTACATCATTGTCTCGTGTGTTTGATTTAGTCTGGTGTGTTTTTGCTCATCATGGCTCTAAGAGTAACATACACACACAAAATCGTGTCACAGTAGTGCAATAGCGAGAAAACAATTGTCATCGTGGGGAGAAGTCAGGTCTATTCACGCAAGGCCATACGAAGGATGTGAGTTTTAATGTTATGGCTTAATGTTGCCATAGATACTTATTTATGGTTGTTGGAGAGCGGCAATGGAATATAATTTTATGTGAAAATACAAGTTATAAAATGAAGAGAAGCCGGGCGCTGGTGGCTCACGCCTGTAATCCTAGCTACTCAGGAGGCTGAGATCTGAGGATTGCGGTTCAAAGCCAGCCCGGGCAGGAGAGACTGTGAGACTCCTATCTCCAATAAACCACCAGAAAACCGCAAGTGGCACTGTAGCTCAAGTGGTAGAGCGCTCGCCTTGAGCTGAAGAGCTGAGGGACAGCGCCCAGGCCCAGAGTTCAAGTCCCACGACCGACAAAAAAAAAAAAAAATGAAGAGAAATCTGATCATGGAGAACTTTAAGATTTATACTGATAAGATCTATAGAAATTTCCTACAAATGGTGTGCTAAAATTTTTTATATATAGGCAAGTATATGTGTAATGGTATGATAACCTAGAAGGTAAATAGAGCGAATCATTAATAGAGATGTCCTATCAGGGTGTTTGAGTTGTTAGTAATTAGACTAACTTTTTGCTTGGCTTATTCTTTTCCCTATTCTTCTATAATTTACATATATTAATTCTAACAAAACAGTAATGTTCTTCGTGTTTGTACAGCGGTTTTGAACAATTCTTTTGATGCAGGCAAAAATATAAATGTTTAATGCTGACTTAAATTGAGTTGTCTAGGGGCGTCTGGAATGATGTAAGTTAATGGTTCATTTTAAGCCACTGTATCAGGCGAGGTCTGGACAGGAAATTGGAGCTCATGAGGGTGGGGGTGGGTCTGGTACAGGAAATTTAATTCTGGGGAAGAGTTACATAGGTATTGGAAGAGGTTCTTAGGGCTTTTCCCACAGCTTAGATGCATATCCAGAATGGAGATAATTCTCTCTTAAAATCATTACAAAAACCCATTGTGTCAAGTCATCTTTCTGCCAGATACTGAAAAAGTAACACTGCAAAGGGAAAAAGGCTTATTTGGGGCCCACTTTTGGGCATTTCAGGCTGTGATTGATTGGCTACCTTGTCTGGGGCCTATGGGAAGCCAGCTCAACACAGGGCTGGTACAAACACACACATCTCCAGGCAAGGCAGGGAAGAAGAAATCAAGGACTGAGACCAGACCCACAATTCCAATGAAGCCACTCCCCCAACGACCTGAAGACCTCCCACTGAGGCCATGCTCCCAAGGAATTGAAGGCCTCTCACTGAGTCCACACCCCCCCAGAACCTGAAGACCTCCCCCTGAAGCCACGCCTCCAATGACCTGAAGACCTCCCCCTGAAGCCACGCCTCCAATGACCTGAAGACCTCCCCCTGAAGCCACGCCTCCAATGACCTGAAGACCTCCCCCTGAGGCCACGCCTCCAATGACCTGAAGACTTCCCACTGAAGCCATGTCCCCCAATGACCTGAAAACCTCCCACTGAGGCCACACCCCCAATGACCTGAAGACCTCCCACTGAAGCCATGTCCCCCAATGACCTGAAGACCTCCCACTGAAGCCACGCCCCCAATAACCTGAAAACCTCCCACTGAAGCCACACCCCCTAATGACCTGAAAACCTCCCACTGAAGCCACGCCTTCCAATGACCTGAAGACCTCCCCCTGAGGCCACGCCTCCAATGACCTGAAGACCTCCCACTGAAGCCACGCCCCCAATGACCTGAAGACTTCCCACTGAAGCCATGTCCCCCAATGACCTGAAGACCTCCCACTGAAGCCATGTCCCCCAATGACCTGAAGACCTCCCACTGAAGCCACGCCCCCAATGACCTGAAGACCTCCCATTGAGCTCCATCTCTTAAAGGTTCCACCACCTCTCAGTGGCCCCTAGCTGGGAACCCTGCTTTTAGCAATGTGAGCCTTTGGGGGAGTCTACACTATAGCAGCCATGTTTCTAGGGTGTGCAGACCCTTCCCTTCTCCCAGTTTCTTTCTCTGGAAACTATCCTGTGTTCCAAACCTTTGAGGGCCATTTCATCCTCCATCAGAACCTAACCTGTCCCGTGTCCCATTTCCCCAGGTCCTTATGTACCCTGCTGATAGCAACACGTCTTCCTACCAGGGAACACATTTCCCAAACAGTTCCACACTCAAGATTTTATTCTGGCTGTGAAACTGACTAATGGAAAATCAGGGGAGGTTTTTTTTTTTTTTTAATTTAGGATAAAGACCAAGCATCATATAATTTGACCATCATTTCGGTGATGTTTTACACTCTGCCACTCTTCCCAGCTTGGTGACACCAGAGCTACCTTGGGGATGGCTGGCTTTGGCCTCCTGTCCCTGCGGCCCCTGCTCCCCCCAGGATGTGTCATTCCAGCACAGTGACGACTCCATTCTTTGTTTCCTGGAAAACAGAGTCGGGCCTCTGCCTTCCCTACAAGCATACGTGTCAGCAGCAGCCTTTCTCTGATTTTCTTTCCCGAGAAATCTTGAGAACTGCCATGGGCTGTTGGATAATGTATCAAGTTCAGAGCTGATAAATGTGGGGAGGGGGGTGAGTGTGTGGACTCCCAGAGGAGCCAGAGGTGCGGATAGTTTCGTTTCTGGCAAATATCCTCATATTTAATATTCATGAATTGGGGCTGCTTCAACAGTAACATCTGGAAGTGATTTTGTGTCACCAGCAGAGTTGGGAAGTGAGAAGAGATAGGGATGAATTGGAAAAGTTTTGTTGTTCGAAGAACCCGGGTTTGAATCCTGGCTCTGTTGTTTGGGCGTGAGTTGCATGCACTTTTGGAACCTGAGTTTCCCCACCTGTAAAATGGTGCTAATGGTAATTCTATAGATAACAATGTGTTCACCTGTGTGCCATCCTATGGGTGTTATTATGATATGATACTGTGATTGTTATTTTATAGGGGAACAACTAAATTGACCTATCATGGAGTGGAAAATCCTGGATCTGAACTCAGGTTCAAGCAATATCAAAGCATGCCTTCTCCCTCCTTTCCCTTCCTCCCTCCCTCCCCGCATTCCTCTGTGATGACAAGTTTGGGTATGTAGCCCAAGCTGGCCTTGAATGCTTGATTTCCTCCCCTGCTGCAGCCTTCCCCGGTGCTGGGATTACAGGTGTGAGACACTAAGCCTATTCATATCCGCTGTCCGGTTCTTCCGCCCTGACCCCAGTCCTGCTTTGCATCCTGGGGACTGGGTCAGGCGAGGAGTCTCTGCCTCTGGATTTACAGACCGAGCCTCCCTCGCTCATCTGCTGAATATTGTTGGATTACATCATAAAGATTTTTATAGGGCACACAAGCAGAATGATTTGTCGAGGGTCACGGCGGGGGAGAGCCAGTGTTCTACATATCTGTTATTCCTCTGTGGTTTATGAAGGGATGCGCCAGGCCCATGTTTGTTATTTCTTAAAAACAATCCTACATCCTGGAATCAGATTAAGATGGAAACGAATTCCTCTTCAATGTGCCCGGGCTGATTCAGACATCAGGGAGCAGCTGAGCAGTGGGGAGGGGAACAGACTGTTTGGAGAGAGATCAGCAAGGAGCAGGAAGAGGCCTGGCAGATTCCAGACTCACTGTGGAGAAGCTGTGAGAAGCAGAGTGAAACGCATGACACACAGGCCGGCAGGCCGGGAGGATGGGCAGAATGCGGGCGCTCCGAACACCCACAGTGATTAACACCCACAGTGATGCTCCCTCTGGCTTTATCGCAGCAATGCGGGGAGACCTTTACTCCTGAACTTGTGACCACTCCCTCACGCAAGCTCTTCATTTCCGGAACCGGAAATGTTCTCTTTGTGGAAGGCAGAGGGCATCCATCCTTCAGATGGAATCAGAAGAAGGGAGCGTGGGTTCTGCAGGGTGGGGGGACTGGATTGTGTGTGGGGGACTGTCATCGGGAGAGGGAGGGGCCCTCTGCGTTGGACTGAGGAGAGGAGCCACTCTACAGCAGAGGTCGCCAAGGCCGGCAGACGCTGAGAGGCAAGGGAGCAGGGGTCTCTGGGAAGGAAGCTCTTGACGTCCAAGTTGTGCCTCTGTGCCTGAGCTCCCTCTGTGTCATGAAGGAGAGAACTTGATGAAGAGGTCCCTTGCCTAGCAGACTTCCCTTAGTTCTCAAAGTCCAACTCCTCCCCAGCACCGCACGCGTCCATGGGAACCAATTCATGCCTCCCGCATTGCCTCGCATTTCTTCCCCGTCCTCACCCCTATGGCTTGCGGGCCTTGAAGTGACCTGTGTGTGCCAGGCTCTTTCCAACCACAGGATCTGCTGTGGTGTCTTCCCAGGAAGCTCGGAAGCCATACACTTCCACTTGTTAGCTCTGACTCACCTTTACCTCTACTCATTTTCACTCGTGTAAGGGTGTTCAGGATTTTGGTCAGTCATGGTGCCTGAACTCTGGGCCTGGGCACTGTCCCTCAGCTCTTCAGCTCAAGGCTAGCGCTCTACCACTTGAGCCACAGCGCCACTTCCGTTTTTTTTTCTGCTTATGTGGTACTGAGGAATCGAACCCAGGGCCGCATGCATGAAAGGCAAGCGCTCTACCACTGAGCCAGCTTCCCAGCCCCGGGTGTTCAGATTGGAGAGATAGGTCATTCACACTTTAGTCTGAGTGCATGGAATCTCTCTTTGGGGGGTAGGGTGGTGAGTGGGAAGGAGTGAGTGTCCAGCTCACCCCCAATGGTCCAATTTTTAGCATATTGTCAGCTCTGGGCTTGACATTTTACGCAATCTCATCTGCTTCTCCCAATAACCGAACAGGACAGTGGTTAATAGACCCTTTTATGAAAGGAAATCCGGAAGTACAGGAAGTTGTAAGGTCACGTAGATGGCCAGTGGTGGGAGCCAAGCCTGGAGCTGTCTCCTTGTGTTTACAAACAACCCTGGTCATTTGATCCTCCCTGAGTAATGCTGAGCCTTCTGATGCTTGGTGCTGGAGGGGGAGACACTATGGACCTGCTTGTTGTTTTAGTTCCTTGTGTCCTCAGGAGGAAGTTTGTTTCCTGAACAGGAAGACAGGGCTTGAGGAGGCTCTGGGGATTTGCTTCGGAGGGCAAGGAGCTTTGGGACGGGAGTAAAGTTGAGTTCTGAGCCTGAGACACCCCACGTGCTTTTGAAGGATGGTTTCTTGGTTCTCCTCGTGTGATGTGCAAACGCAGCCATGAGTGTCTGTAATTTTCGCGTCTTGAATCATAAGCCATACGTGAAAAGCATAACTTGAGAGAACAGGATGCTTCCAAGGAACTCCTTCAGGGCAGACCGCGGCCGGAGAACACCCACGCTTGCTCAGCAATGTCGCAGCGTGGCGTCACAACAGTAGGTGGCGCTAGATGCCAGAGCTTCCAATCGAGCCCTCCTTTCTTCAGATCTTTCTCTGCCTCCCTCTGCTCTCACTTGATTGAAATGGAAATTGACTGCTACCATCCAGGAGCGCCCCCCACCCTTCCCTCCACCCCTCCCCAGTCTGCCCTGGGACTAAGTTGGCATGCCAGCAGCCAACGTGCTATCCACTCAGTTAAAAAAAAATTAATCAAGTGCATTAATCTCATAAGCTCTTTTGAAAGACTAGATAAGGAAGGGCCAGTGCGGCCTAGCTATCAGACACCTGCAGCCCCTGAGAAGCCACAGGAATGGGGGGGGGGCTGCCTCTCAAAGCCCTGGAGGAGCCCTGGGAGATGACAGTGCGCCCGTTTAGTATCGAGAACCTTGCCAAGAGCTGTCCTGCTTGATAATTACAGCAGCACTCCCGTCCCCGGAGTCTAGAAACACACTAGGCTTGAGAGGGCACACAGCCTCCACCCAAGTGCCACGAACGACATAATTTCATTGTGTGTGTGTGTGTGTGTACCATTGTTTCTTTATTCATTTGTTGCTGGCCACCGAGTCTGATTCCATATGTCAGCTCTTGTGAATCGTGCTTCAGTAAGCGCGGGTGTGCACGTGTCTTTCAAGCACGCTGCCTTCATGTCTTTTGGACACATACTTAGGAGTGGGGTAGTTGTATGAGGACCTTCAGATCCATGCTGACTTCCATCCTGTATACACACTCATTTAAATCTCTACCTGTGGGGTACATAGGGGCTCCCCCCTCCTCCTCCTCCACATTGTGGCCCGCACTTGTTATTTGCTGTTGGGACTTTCTTAGTTGGCGCGTCTGCATGGGTTTGGATAGAGCCTGCATCTGATCATTTAATGTTTGCAGTGCACTTGGCCATGTGGCCTCTGGTCCTGGCACTCTTCCCTTCCTGGATGGGACATTCACACCAAGGGTGGTCAGGAACTTCTGCGGCGGCGGCTCCAGAGGTTTCTTTCCTGTTCTGTACCGGTGCCAGCGTGGTGGGGGTGGGGAAGGCCGACCTGGCACCTGCCACCGTGAGCAGCTGTTTGTTCCCAGCTGTCCTCAAAGTGATTATATCCCACTAGTGTGTTCTGGACAGTGGAAGTTTCCGAGTTGATGAAGGAGCTTTGCAAACATGAGATCCGAGCGCAGCTGTGATTCCTGGAGACCGCCTTGGCTCTGGAAGGAAGAACAGAACTGGGCATGCAGCATCCGCCAGAACTCTGGCTGCATCCCGAGGAGCCCTGCGGTTGACGAGTGGGCTGTGATTTGCATTTCAAGATTTTGCTTAGATTCATGAAATAAAGAAGAAAGTCGAGTGGCTCCAATGTAAAATCTCTCTTGTTATATCCCACTTACCTCTCGGCTCTGTTTTGTATTCACCTTTTAGATGTCATGCTTGAAGCCACTGATTTAAGTGGCGGTGCTTTTCAGGTCATAAATTGAGTTTTTCCCCCTCTCTCTCCTCCTCTTGTTTCTAGCCTTGCAGCAGCACGTGCAGGAAGAGTGACCTTGCCAGACTGCATCTTTGGTCTTCGGCACAATGCCAGGCAGGGAGTGGTTTCTCGGCAGTTGTTTGTTGAGGGAGTGAGTGGATGGATGGATGGATGGATGGATGGGATTGTCCAGTCATTGATTTTCAACTTTTAGACTCAGCTTAGAGACAAAAACCTGGGGGGAAAAATCCCCAGTCACAGGTACAGAACAGAATAAGCAAGCTATCGATCCCTAAGAGGTAAAAGACGCTGGGAGTGCTGATAAGATCCGGATCTCTTCTCCTGCAAAATAAGGAGCCAGAGATTCTCCCTGAGGTGAATGGAGCAGGAAATACAAGTGTGCTATAGTTTTGAAACGTTACGGAATTAAGGAGCAGGGAAGTAAAAGCCGCACAACTCTGGAGGGGTTAGGAACTGGCCGTTGGAAATGGGGAGTCACGGAGCAAGCCCCTGGAGTTGTCAACGTACAAGCTGAGGTACGCGAGGGGAAGCCTGAGCAATGTCACCATCACGGGTCACTGGCAGACAGCACAGAGTCACAATGAGCCTGGTTTGAAGGATTCACAGGAGGCAAATCCCTATTTTTTTTTAAAGCCTGTGTATATTTTACATTAATTTTCTAAAAATCAAGAGTTTTGAAGACACTAGCTGGAATTAATTAATATATGGAGCCGCGCTTTGTTCCTGGGGGGCGGGGGAGCAGGGGAGGGGGCGGGGAAGGATCCCTCAAAAAAACATAACCAGCCCCGTCATATCCATCCTCATTTCAGAGTCCAGACAAAATTAATTTGGAAAAAAGAAAATACAGCCGGGAGCGGCCTTAACAACCTCGGGAAATCCAGGGAAATGTAATTGAGTAAGAATTATCTCCTTAATTACTTCTGACCAAATCAATAACGGCGCTAGATGAGAAGGCAGGGTGACCGCCGGTGAGCATCAAGCTGCGGAGACACTAATTGGGGTTCAAACTTGTAGGAAGAGCAGAACGTCTTCACCCTTGTGGTCAGCCAGCACGGTGCCTGGCCTGGGCCCGGGGTGGAGGGGTGGGGGCGGCGCAGGGGTGGAGACAGGACCAGGCAGCGGGGAGCTCATTACTGTTGAATGGGGACATCTGGGCGGAGGAGGTGAGGGCAGGGCGCCTGCGATGGCATGGCATCAAACGCTCCTTTTCCTGCTTCGCTGGGGCCCATCAGGGACGGGGGGTGGGGGGGGTGGGGAGGTTGGCCATGTCAGTTAGAGGGAGGGGAACCAAACGCCATTAGCAGACGTGAAGGAGCTTTCTTGTTGGCAGAGCCTTGAAGGTCTCATGAAAGCCAGCTTGGAAGAGCATACCTTTGACTCAAAGAGGCCCTGTTGGGCTGACCTTCTAGATCAACCTTCTAGATCTGTGGCAGCTTCGGTCTTGCCGGGATTACCGTGGGTGAAAGTCTGCTCTGGAGCTGAGATTCGAAGGTGCCCCGTTGACGGCCCTTGTGCGGGCCTGCCCTGTCCATGCCTGTGGGGCCTGTGGGGCCTGTCTGTCATTGGCTGGGCCTCCTCCCTGCCCTTCTCGCGGCCTTCATCTGCGCTCCCTCCCTTGTTGCCTGGGAACTCCATTGCGAGAAACAGAGAAGCCACATTTTGAGAGGTTGCATTGGGAGTCTTTATGAGAAAGCCGGTGGCGGCAGGTGGACTCCTGTCCCAAAGACCCGCAGCCCAGAAAGTCGTTTGCACAAAGCTTTCAAAGGCAAAAACCACATGCTTGAGGTGGGGACCAAGCCTTAACAAAAATGTCAAGCAAAGCAGACCGTCTAGGGGAATACTGGGGCGAGCGTCCGCTGTAGCAGAACTTCCCTGGGTCTAAACAGCATGATACCTCTGCATCGTCAGAGAACGGCCTGTTTCACCTTGAGGCTTTTCAGAGCTGGGCGAAAAGCCCCTGCCACCCGGACAAGATGTGTGACTTAGACCCAGTGTAACCTTCTTTCACCCTGACCCCTTGGGCTTGGGAATGGAGCCTCCTCCGGTCGAAGGCGCTGGACATTCTTTCATTCCCACAGGGTTTCCCGAGTGCCTCTCTTAGGCTCCCAGCCCAGAAATGGACAACTACTTCAATACCACCCGGTGCGGGCTGAGGCGGGAGTGGGCTGGGGGACTATGGGTCCCAGCAAGGAGGATGAGCCGTCAGGATGAGAGGAAAACCTTCCAAGCCTGAGCAGTGTCCTCGTGGACTAGACGGAGTGAACACGTGAGCGGAGGGACATGGTCTCTCAGCTTGGTTTCATCATTGTCCTGGGGACACACGCATCAGAGCACCACACCGCACACCAGCAACACACACTGCAGTGGTCAGCACGAAAAGCAAATAAACAAGAGTAGGATGGTGTGCCAGACATGCTCAGAGAGAGATCCAGGGGACTTCAAGCACCGAAGGCAGCTCGCTACAAACGTGGCAGTGTACGAACGGGGTTGGTGGTGGGAGGAGATGGCGAGGATCAAGGAAGGTGCTGCAGGAAGGGCCCAGTCCCGCAGGTGACAATCAAGTAGGGACTTTAGCTGAGGGCGGAGGGGGGAGATGGTGTTGCCAGGCCTCTGCTGCCGGGCGGGCGGGGGGGGGGGTACCACTCAGAGTGAGGGCAGGACACCACCTGTTTGCAGCTAGGAAATGAAAAGCCCACAGAACCTACTGCTTGGGAGCTGTGTTGAATCATCCCCTCTGACTGATCGATTTATTGAGCTCCTAGTTCTTCTGGCTAGGAAGACCTGGATGGGACCTCATTGAGTTTCACTTCTCCTCAAGCCACAGAGCCGTGCCAGGATCAGGATCATCGGCAGACGCAAGCCCCACTTTGAGACTCATTTTCCTTGTGTGCCTGCTTCGTGGGGTTCTGATGGAGGTTCAGGAGGCTAAATGTGTGTGTATAAAGATCTCAGGGCACAGAGCTGGGTGTGTGAAGAGGCTCTCAGCAAATGCTAGTTGTTAATGTAATTGTGATAATTAATAAGCCGTGCTGTTAATGAAAGTGTAAATGCTGGCGATCTGCCACGCGACCTCCGGCTAGCTGCTGATTTACAGTGGCCACTTGGTCTGTTGGTCCGATCGGTAAAATAGGGTTATTATCCACCCTTTGCTCATGACACCAGAGCATTATGAGAATTAATTAGAAGTTTTATAATGTACTATGCACTTTGATGCTCCATAAACAGAGAAATGTGATGGTTGAATATTTATAAAGTCCTCATTACTGGGATCTTGAATTGCTTTATTGATGTTCAAGAAATCCAACCTTCCAAAGGTATGTAAATCCACCTGAGTCAAATAAAAGAATACCGGGTTCTTATTGTCTATGAATAACTTAGGAACCCACCATTTGGGAATTAGTAAGCTGATTTCAACATCTGAGTGTCAGGAAGGAGGTACTGGGGTTGCGGGGCTGTCTCTTCCTCTAGATTTGAGGTCCTATAGGGCAAAGACTCCATGGAGGCCTCCAGAAGATTGCTACATTTTGAGCACAGAATTTGACATGCAGCAAGTGAATAAATGCTTGATAAAGGGTGGATGAACAGGCAGAGAAAAGCATGGATGGAAAGATGGACATATGGGTGGATGGGTAGCTGGATGGACGAGTGGATGATGAGGAACAGGATGGACAGGCAGAGAGACAGATGGATGGATGGGTGGATGATGGATGAATGGATGAGGAGGAGAAGGATGGATGGCAGATGTGATACAGCAGGTCGGTAAGTTGTTGAGGAACCCAATGGCTGGTACTCACGGCTGCACTGCTGTTGTTAATGGAATAACTTAGGACATACAGCAGCGTCTTGCTGACTGGAATCCCACTTCACGGAACATGGCAGCCCCAGCCTGAACAGCCAAGGCCAAGAACCCCTCTGCCCAACATAACAGGAGGGGTTGATGACTCATAACCTTCTCTCTGGAAGGTAATACTAACTCTGCATGGGTGGATAGATGAGAGGATAGATGGGCACAGAGACAGAGAGAGAGAGAGAGAGACAGAGAGAGAGAGAGAGAGACAGAGAGAGAGACAGAGAGAGAGACAGAGAGAGAGACAGAGAGAGAGAGCACAGCAGTGGCTCACGCCTGTAATCCTAGCTACTCAGGAGGCTGAGATCTGAGGATTGCGGCTCAAAGCCAGGCTGGGCAGGAAAAGTCCATGAGACTCTTATCTCTAATAAACCACTCAGAAAACCAAAAGTAGCGCTGTGGCTCAAGTGGTAGAGCGCTCTCCTTGAGCTGAAGAGCTGAGGGACAGCGACCAGGCCGAGTTCAAGCCCCACAACCAACCAAAAAAAATATGGATGGATAGAACCCTTACCTCCCAGTATAGGATATTAGTGGGGTCTGGCCCTAAATAGTTGGGCCAAAGTAGATAGTAGAAAGACACTTGGGCAGTGTGGCAGATGAGAAAGACTTTTGGCATCACACAGGCCCGGGGTACCGGCTCAGTGCCTGTAGGCCTGGGGATTTCTTTCCTTTCCTAGTTCTGTCTTCGTATGTCTCTTCTCCCTCTGGGGGCCACCTATCCTCCTGCCGCTTTGTCCTATGAACAGTTTGTAGACTCATTTATACTAAAGTGAGAGAGCTATGAGGCATTCCTCAGCCTGGCAGCACTGTCACTTGGAAAACGGAGTGTACGGAGTGGGAAGGGCCTGGCACAGGGGCTGCTGGATCCAGGGTGTGGTTTCAGGTATTTGGGGGGGGGAGGGGGAGGGACGAGGGTTGGTGTGTCAGGACATGTTTTGGAGTGGGACCGTGCTGGTCCCTGCTGATCTTGCTGTTCCTGTTCCCATCACCCTAAAGGGCCCAGCTGGTTCAACATGGTGCCCAGGAGCATCTGCCATGAGCAGGAGGAGGAAGGGCTGCAGGTAATCGGGTGGTGGCATCACCGCTGCCTTGCCCTTCTTCCTGGGCCTTCAGAGCCCCGTCGTGGGGCTGTTCTGGAGGGCTTGGCCCTTCTTGCTGCTTTGATCTTTGCCTCTGCCAAATTCCAGAGTCCCTTTGAAGTAAAATTATAATCAAAAGAGGAGAAAATCTTGCAAGCATTAAAAAAGAAAAACAACTCAACCAACGACCCAAATTTGGAGCAGACAGCAGATGAGGCCTGGGCACAGCAGGCTGTGCTGGCAGAGCTTCATGATTCAGCAGCTGGCTTTGCCCATCAGGCTCAAAGTCGGGCCGAGGTGGTGGTGGGGACGGGCGCAGAAAGCTGGCCACGTATTTGGAGGAACTTTATTCTGAACGCGCTGGAACTGCTTAAAAGATCCCATAATCCCTGGAGAGAAAAGGGCTTCCAAGCATCTGGGACGTGCAGATCTTGGCAGGGAGAGGGGATTAATTAGCTGGGGTCTCAGGGCCCTTGTCTGACAGCAGGGCTCTCCTGTCTGGGTCTTGGGTGCATCTCCTTTCCAGCACCCCACCAGTGGGGAAACGTGACCCCAATTTGTCATCCAGGCTTCGAGAACTGGCTCCTTCTATCCCAAGCTGGGGCATGGAGACTCCTTCTTTGCGAGCCAGTTTAATTGAGCCACGTGAATGGATCAGCTTCTCATGTTCCTTTTTCTTATCCTTGTCTGCAAGTATGAGGGATCAAACTCAGGCCTGGTCTCTACCTCTTGAGCCATGTCTCTACAGCTCTTGCTTTTAGGGTTTCTATTTTTGTTTTTGGATAGGGTCTTGTGCTTTTGGGGTCACCTTGCAATACAATCCTCTTCCCTTTCATGTGGGTGCGATTATAGGCATGTAGCACCTCGTCTGGCTTCTACTCTGTGAGTGTGTGTGTGTGTGTGTGTGTGTGCATGTACGTGTGCGCGTGTGCGTGTGTGCTGGTCCTGGGGCTTGAACTCAGAGCCTGGGTGTTCTCCCTGACCTTTTGTGCTCGGGTACATACTTTACCATGTGCTGAGCTCCACTTCTGGATTAGCTGGGTGGTGCTTAATTGTCACGGTCTTCCTCGCCCAGATCTCAGCCTCCTGAGTGTCTAAGATTGTAGGTGTTGGCCCCCCCCCCCCGCACCTCGCTCATGTTACTTTTTTTCTTAATAAAGCTTCTGATTTCCTTTGAGAAACTTCCTTGGGCGTCACATGATGCTGAGCTCCAGCTCAGGCAACTCCATGTCATGACCAAGCAGCCCAGGAGAGAGAGGAATTAGCGATGCCACCTTTCTTTTTTAGAGGTGTGGGGAGAATTAGCGATAATTAATTCAAGGCACCTCACACAGTACCTGGCATTTAATGTGCGAGTAATAAATGTGAGCCATAAAGACACTTATGAGCTCTGCCAAGAAGTTCCTCAGCTCTTGCAGACTCTGAGTAAACCAAACCTCCCCCGAATGGGGCAGTGTATTATGATGAGCTTAAGATGAAAGATCCTTGAGATTCTCCTATCAGTGATCAATCAGACCAGAGGAGTGAGTGGACCTCTCTCCTGATGACTTCCTGAGGACCACATGGACGTCCTCAGCTGAGGATGAAACCCCTTCCCCGGCTACATCCGTGGCCTACTTCCTCTCCCTGGGCCATCTTTCCTGGCTGTTCTCTCGAGTTCCCACCAATCTTCTTTCCTCTTCAGTCTGTAAGACACTGGACAGGGTCCCTGTTCCGTTCATGTTTGCACTGCATCTCAGGATGGTACCTCATGTGGAAATCTGAGACTTTGCAGAGGATGTAACTCAGAAAAGGCATGTGGATTAGGATGGGACTTAAATCCAATCACTGCTGTCCCCAAAAGAAGAAGAGAGGACAGGAAGGAGAGCCATATGCGCAGGGAGGTGGACAACGGGTGATGCGTCTCCAAGCCAAGGGCACCGAGGAGAGCCAGAGCTGCCGGGAACCAGGACCGGGTGTGGCTGTGCGGGCACAAAATGAACTGCCGTACATTGGCTATGGCAACAGTAGAGGTACAGTGGAAACATGGCTGTACCTCACTGTGACTCCCGCTTCAAACTCTTCCCTGCTTCCTGTTGATCTCGAAACAAATGCTCGACTCCTCAGGCCGGTCTGCAGAGCCATCTGTGGCTCTGAATATGTTAAGCACACCTCTCTTGTCCCTCCCCCCTCCCCCCCCCCCCCCGCCCTGCCGTCTCTGTCCTGAAGGCACTCTGAATCGTTTTGAAACATAATATGTCACCTGTAGATGATGTCACTTGGAAAAGTTCTGTACTTATCCTTCACAACCCAACTTAAATACCACCACCATCATGAAGCCTTCCCAAGCCCCCCTTCATCAGCCCTCCTTCCCGGGAACTAATTCCTTGTGCCTCTCTCCCAGTGCATCGGCCAGGCCTCTGCTCCCGGAACACTGAGCTCCGGGCCGGTTTGGGTTTGAGTTCCTGAGATCAGAGCCAGCCTTGCCTTGGTGAAGGATCAGTGAATAAACGTTCTGGGGTGAGCCGAAAAGCGCTGGGGACCGCGTGAGGAAGACCGAGGGAGGGGACCCTACCTCACAGAGGGGCAGCAGCTGGTGGCTGGCTGCAGCCTGGAAGGATCAAGAGACTCACTTTTCCCAGTCGACGCTGGTGTGCCGGGCTCACGCCACGCCTGGCTGGGGTGTGGGAACCATAGCTGGCCTGAGCCCTCCCCATCCTGTGCTTTGCCCGAATGTCCAGGAGAAGCAAGCCATCTCTGTGGTCGTCACGGGGACCACGAAGAACCTGCAGAGGGGGGGGAGGCGGCAGCAATGGCGGTGTGTCCACCCACCCATGAAATCCTCCTCCCCGCTGCCCCCACGGCGGGATGGAAGAACTGGAGGAAAGGCTCTGCGGAAGCTAAAGGGGACGGGCCAGGAAGACGGGAGGTCAAGTCGCTGTTAACGTCAGCCTCGCTTAGAGATGTGGATTCCAAACCCTCTGTCCGCTTTGTGGGGGACGGCCTTGCACGAGACCTTCCCCGTGTGTGCGTGCGCAGCACGATTTCCATCTCTTTGTGGGTGAAGATGCTCTCAAACGACACCTGTCTTGAAGTGTGACTGTGACCAGCAGACGCTGTACCCAGAGTGCCTGTACGCACCGCAGGAAGCAGTCGGCAAATGGCTTCTGCCTTTTGTATGTGAGCTAACAGGAACATTGTTAGTTCAACCGGTATTTTTACGGACCTTTCATTATTACTCCAAGACCTCGAGACTGCAGAACGGTGATGCTTAAGATGCTTAAGGAGTCCGTCGCAGGTGGTACTCAGGAGCATGCTCGATCCTGGGAGTTGCTTGTTAGCGTTGGTGTAGCTTCTGTGTGGTTCTTTGGGCCAGAAAAGGCCGCCCGACCTTCCATCATCTCGTCCACATCTCTGGGCAGAGTTCCGCTAAATGAGTCTGCATTTCCTTGCTGCACTCCTCTGCTGAAAATGTCACATACAAGAGCAGGGGGCTGCAGGCTGCTGGTGTTTCTCTCCTCTTGAAACCTGGTTGGGGTTGGCGGGGGGAGGGGAGTGGCACAGGGGCGCCATTTTGAAGGCCCTTTCCTAAGCCACTGGGAGAAGATTCCATTTGTAAAACTTTCCCTGCAACTTGCTTTCCCACAGCGAGTTGATTAATCATGTACGCTTCCAAGTCGTTTATTGCAGTGACATTAAAAAAAAAGATATGAATATATATACATATATATACATATATATATATATATATATATACATATATATACATATATATATATATATATATATATATATATATATATATATATATATATATATACACAAACGTGTTCCCTGCTTAATCCAGATCTCCGGTGTGTGTGTGTTGGGAGCCTGTGGTGTGGATAGAGAGGCACGCAAACTATTCACTGTTCAGAGGGTGTAATGGTAGGAAGTACAAAATAACAATACGCCAAACTACTACATGCCACATACATGAGATGAATTTTCGCCCCTCCTTCCTTTCAAAGGAAATCGGAGGCTATATTTCCTGTATGAGGAGCCTCATCTTCGAAATAGTGCAAATCTCATTTTAACGAGTACACATGATTGAGTTTGTCTAACTAGAGATTTAATGACCCATAAAATGGGTTGTAAGCACCTGGCAAACTTCAAGAACTCTTTGTTTTTTTTTTCTTTATTCTATTTCAGTTGAACTCAGGACCTCACACGTGCTAGGCCTAGCTAAGTTTCTCAGCCTTCATGCTGTGGTTATTTCTGGAACTGGTCTTGAGTTTATGCCTTGGCTGGCCTGGACTGAAGTACTATTGTTTATACTTCCCAGATAGCTGGGATGGCAGGCGTGAACCAACACATCCAGCTATTGGTTGAGATGGAGTCTTGCTAACTTTTTTCCTGGGCTGGCCTCAGATTACTAACCTCCTCTTCTCTGCCTCCTGAAGCCTTAAAGCTCTAACATATCACAAACATGAGATTCAGGGCTTAGAAGTTCGACTTGGTTGAATGTGAGGAATGTAAAATGGATCCTGCTGAGGGCAAAGGAAGATGAGTGGGTCAAAATACTCTATGTGGCTATGTGAAAGGAGCTGAGACTGGTTTTGGAAGGGGGAAGAGGGGTCGGGGGAGAGCGACAAAGTGGGTAAGGCTGATCAAGGTACAGTTTGCGCATATATGGACACATCAAAGTGACATCGTGCAACTAATTCATAGTAATAAAAACAATCACGCCCATAATCCTAGCTAATCAGGAGACTAAGATCATGGTTCAAAGTCAGCTAGGTCAGAAAAGTCCCCATGAGACTATCTCCAATTAATCCCCAGAAAACTGGAAGTGGAGCTGGGGCTCAAAGTGGTAGGAGTGCTAACCTGGAGCAAAAGAGCTCAGGGCCAGCGCCCAGGCCCTGAGTTCAAGCCCCACAGCTGACAAAGAACAAACAATAAAAAGAAGCATATGCACGTATGTGTATGGATGTATATGTGCGCGTCTCTTTTTCTTACATGTGCGCGCATCCTTTTGTGGTGTGAACACATACAGATCTGGACAAAGGAAGGATCCTCTGGTTTGGACAGGTCTCCACTGCTGCTCTGAGCAGCCGCACCTCGGGCTGCCAGCCAGCCGCACGGACCTCGGGCTGACAGCTCATTTTATGATGCTTCCTTTTAAACAAACTTTGTTGAACAGTGTTCAGCATCTGATTTTTAAAAAAATTTCCTTGATTGTTGTTTTAGAGCTGACGTGCAGTGGAGTTGCCTTTGCCTACATCCAGGAATAAGTATCTTTCCTTTCCCACAGTGTCGTCTGCTCCCTCATTCCCTCCCGGTGTCTCCCTCCCATCTCCATCCATGAGTTGCGTGGTTCACTTTCCTCGATGACCAGCGCAGCCAGTGTGCTCCACTCTGCGCTTCTTCACTCCCTTCCTTCCGATTCTGTGCCCTCCCCCACCCTACCACAGATGTGCACACCAATACACCGTATAGGAAGAATACCGTCACCAGAAGAGGAAACAAAATTAAGAAAAAGTCCTCTGTTTCCGTACTTTGGATTTCAGTGTGTGCATTATTTTATGTAGATATGACGGGACGCGTCCTACAGGTATTGCACCTTTGTGGTTCTCTCCTAAGACTCTTTTGCTCTCACTGAACGTGCGTATCTAGAATTCTGTGCCGTTTGTCATGGTGCTTTTGACGTCGTTGTGGCTCCGCACCCTAACCCCCTGCTTTCACATTCTTTAAAAGTCAAGGCTTATGGAGCTGTATGTCTTGGAGAGGCAAACGGTTAATAACCTGCTACCAGGTGCGGATTTCCATCCCACACCCCTATGGAGCTCTGCCTGCTTGGCCCGTGGCCAAACCCCAGGAGATTAAGCCAGGCGGCCTCTGCTGCCCCATCGGGAGATAGTGTTCATTTGGAGACCTTTAAATGTCAATGAAGTCAAATGATAAGCACTGTACACAGGAATCCACCAAGCCACTGTTCTTGGTTACGATCATTTACATCCCTGCTACTCAGTGGGGCTTACGAGCCAGAAGCATCTGCAGTACCCGGGCACCTTTTGATAAGAGCTTCAGCTGGTCCATGGAGGTGTCAGAATTCCAGCCAGCAAGAGCTGGTGGCTCAATTCAGAATTCTTACACTGAAAGAAGGGCAGTGGATTCTCCCAGGGTCTCATTCATTCATTCCTTCATTCCTTCATCTGCTTAGAGGTGCAGGTGCAATAGCTTCTGCTAGCAATCTCGTCTCTACCTACAACAAGTTGGGCGTGACTGTCATATCAGCTACCTAGGTAGTATAAATAGGAGGATCACATCCAGGCTAGCCCGGTCAAAAACTCAAGACTGTGTTTGGAAAATAATGGAAGAAACTAGGTCTGGAGGTTTTCCTGTTAAATGAGATAAGCTCAGAAAGACAAATACTATACGGTGTTCACTCATAACACACACGCACACACACACATATACACACACACACACACACACACACACACACACACACACACACACACGGCATGATTGTAGAAGGTGAATTGACTGGGGAAGGAGGAGCCACTGGGGAGCAGGGCGGGGTGAGAAGAGGAAGGCAGGGGTAGAGAATATAGAAGCACATTAGGTACATATGTATGAGAATGGCATAATGGAATGGACCAAAATTCATGAGAAAGGAGGAAGAAGGAAGGGGAGAAGTTAAAGGTTAATAGAGGTGGGATGAATTTGATCAAAGCACATTATCTGACTGTCGAGCATGTTACAATGAAACCCCTTTGTACAATTAATTTATGCTAGTTTAAAAAGCTGGCAAAAAAATGAAAAGCACCGGAAATCACTGGGTGTGGCTCAAAGGTCTGCCTAGCAAGTGCCCAGGCCCTGAGTTCAAACCCTGCTCTACTGCAGGTACAGAGGCGTGTCCGTGGCGAGACACGGGAGCCACCACTATACACAGGAGAGATGCGATCCCCGACCTCGGGCAACCACTGCCTGGTGAGGCTGGAAGAGGTCAAGGCGAGCACTTGTCTGGTTATTATGGTAAATTCCGCAGTGGACGATGGGGAAACTGACTGCTTCCTAACCAGCTGAATGAGGCCGTGAGAGGTGAAGTGCCGGCCGGGGCCACACCGGTGGGAGGCCGCCTGGAGCCTGTGGAACTTGTGCATCGCGCACACTCTGAAAGAGAGGCATTTTATGTGTGGTTCCTCAATTGCATTTTAACACCTGGTAGGCAACGTGTGCTCTGAAGCACGCGGTCACCCTAACCTGCTCCAGGCGATGGATTCCCTCCAGCTACCCAAACTCCTACCGGGCACTTGAGAATGGAAGCAAAAACAAAGATGGATAATTTAAGTATTCTTTATGCTCCAGATCCTTTTGGAAAAGTTCTTGACTGTGGGTACTTCCGGGCTGCATATATGGTACCCTTACAAGTCCACAAAACATACAGCAGACTATCCAACAGATAAGGAAGCAAATGAGACAAGTCTTAAGAAAAAAATAATACAGCTAGACAATCCGTTCATACATGATCCTTAAACTCACTGGCAACCAGGAAAATGCAAGAAAACAAGGAAATGACTTCTTTGCCTTTATAACTCTAAAAACAACAACAACGCAAGCATATGGGGCCAAGAGCCAGAGTCCCACGCCTGTCATCCTAGCTACTCAACAGGCTGAGATCTGAGGATCGTGGTTCAAAGCCAGCCTGGGCAGAAAAGTCCCCAGGAGACTCTAATCTCCAATGAACCACTTAAACCTGGAAGTTGCGCTGTGGCTCAAAGTGGTAGAGCACAAGCCTTGAGCACAAAGAGGCTCAGGGACAGCGCCCAGGCCCTGAGCTCCATAACCACAAACACAGATAAATAAAAGGCATATAAGACTATCCGCCGAGCATCTCCCAGCACTGGCCCATGATTGGGCACCACACACCGATTTGACCTTCCCAAGGAGGGAGGCTTCCTCTCGACACTCAGCTGATCATGACAGGCTCTCCTGGCGCGGATGGTGTCGTAATTGCCTTCCAGTTGTCTCCTGCATTTTTCTGGGTTGGGTACCATTAGTCTCAAGGCTCCTGTCGTGCAGCCATTAAATCATTGTTTCCTCTGACACTGTCATTGCTGCAAAACCCTGGAGGGAAAACACAGCCGCATCTCCAGGACTGGAACGCTGCCACCTGGTCATTATCCCTAACAGCCCTGGAACCGCTGCCCCCAGACCTGCTCGGAGACGGCTGTGCAGCAGGCCCCAGACTAACAGCTCTGCACACCCATTAGTGCCTCATGCCTTTTCAGAGTGGAATTATCTCGGCTGGCGAGTGCCCACTGGCTCTAATTTAGGAGACTGGGTCTGGTGAATGGGTGTAAAGAAAAGAAGAATGGCAAGAAAATATATTCCCCCCCCCGGAAATCATAAAAGATGTTCCCTGAAGGGTATCGCTTATATATATATATATTTTTTTAATCTCCCAGTGAGAGATGGAAACAAAAAAAAAAGAAAAAAGAAAAAACAATTCCAGCCCGGGTCTAATGCTCGTCTGGAATGAATGGGAGGGGCGTGGGGAGGTTTGAGGTGGTCCGGGGGAGGGAGGGGAGAGGCGGGAAGAGCAGCCTTTCCCACAGCCGAGCTGGGAGGCTGAGTGGAAAGGAGGGTGGCAAACCTTGGACAAAGCACTCCACAAGCAAGGCCTGCCCCCTTGGACCTACTCATTCACTCACTCATTTGTTCATTCATTCATTCTGGGCTCAAAAGGGGGCCAGCACCCAGAAACAAAGTGGGGGCTGTAGAGGGAAACCACGCAACCGAAGCTGTGGCCCTGGGCAAGTCACAAATGAGCAGCAGCTCCATGCCACAGCAGGGAGATGGGAAGACGCGCCCGATCTCTCCTCTCCCGCTCTCGGACTTCCTGGCGGAGCTTTCTGATGGCTGCATCTGACCAGAAGAGGAGAGCGAGGGAGGACATTAATCTGTCATGGTTGTGGGCCTTGTGGCAGGGAGAAGGGTGGCAAGTATCCTTGGAGGAGCAGAGTGGAGTATTTCTGGAACTTTCTCTGTTGTCACGGAGCTGACATCTCTACTTGGGCGGTACAGATAAACCAATCACTCTAAATCCTAAGGCTCTCGGAGCCTGGGTATGGCAGCTCGAGCCTGGCATCTCAGCCACGAGGGAAGGAGAGATCGAGAGCCAACAGAGCAAGCACGTGAGAACTTATCTGAAAAAAAGAACCCAAAGCTGGAGGTATAGCTCCAGTGGTAGAGTGACTGCTTAGCAAGTGTGAGGCCCCAGGTTCAAATCCAGGTACTGCCAGCTAAAAAACAGACCCTTATTAAGTTCAAAGAGCATTGGTAGAGGAAGCCCGCTCACTAGGTGCCGTCTCCTGCTTTCGCCAAGGCACCGTAGACTGGTGCGACAAAAACACCAAAAACCCGTACTGAACTCAGTCCACAAACCCAATATCCTTGACCATCCATGACTCAAAGTGTCATGAAGCAAGGAAGAAATTAGCAGAGCGTGATTACAGAATTCAGGGCGAGGGGTGGCAGTGGGAATTTTGCCCACACTTGAATGTTCATTGTCCTGGGACCTTCTGTCGTCCTGCCAGTTCTGTGGTCACAGTGTCACCGTTGTGATCCAGATGAGGCCGGTGACGTGTGAACTTCAGCAACAGCCTTCCCAAAGACCCAGACTTGGTCATGCCAGTGATGAAAAATATGGCCACTAAGGGACCCGGAGGAGGTCCTGAGTCCCTCGCCACCCCCTGCAGACCTGGCAGGCGGGCGGGCCGGCCAGGCCCTGCACACTGCGAGCTCACGGGTGGGAACCCCCTGGAGCCGCTGAGCGCGGCTCTGCTCCCTCAACTGTAATGAGCAATTCGTCTCTCAGCCTTGATCCGCTGTCAGCAGGGCCGACACTGACTCCGAGTATTAATTTCTCCTCGAGCTGTCTTACATTGCAGTTGACAGAGGGACCGAAAAAAAACAAAAAGAAGTTGATTTGCTGGGTCCTGATGCCCAGCACCCAGCTGCTTTTCTAAGTGGTAGAGCTGTGGGGAGAAAGAGGCCCCTTCTTCCCTCGAGAAGCAGATGTTGCTCTCCTAATGATGCATCTTTCATTTCATAACCCTGAACTTGACGCCTTCCTCCTCTCGTGCTTCCTGCAGGCATCTTTGCTCGCTCGCTCTAAAGCAGCCCGGTGGACACGTGGCAGAAAGACCCGGGGACAGCCCGGATCTCTTCATCTGTCTGTCACACACTCGCCCAGCTCATGAATATGTCCTCTTGAATGTCCCATACGTTTTGCTGATTGGATTTTATTCAAGGATCTGTGGTTGGCAGCAAGCAAAATGCATCTGTAACTCCTCAGGTTTGAAAAGCCAGTGAGAGGAAACCACCGCGAGATCCACTATTTTCTGAGCATCTGCTTCTTTATGTTTGCCTTCTTTCTTCTGGCTCATTTTATTGCCTTACGCCATCCATCATGGTGGTACCCAAAGGGTGGTCCCAGCCCTGGAGTTTATTAGACCCTCATCTCCAGAGTGGAGGACCAGTCTCTTAGGGTTCAACTTTTACATTCCCAGATAAGGAAAAATAATCCGTGCTGCTCACATCAAAGTGTTTCCCGCTGGTCCAATCAACTGTGAGGTGGAAGATGGGACCTTGTGTGTGTGTGTGTGTGTGTGTGTGTGTGTGTGTGTGTGTGTATAATTGCAGAAAGAGAAGCTGTATTAGCAGAAGTGCAACTAGATTGAAATCCAGCCACTTCCACTTCTGTGTGTGACCTTTGCCAAGTTACTTAACTGCTCACGGCTTCGTGTTTCCCTTGCTTCTCTCCCAGTAGGGGCCAGCTTGAGCTGTATGTGCTTTCTTGCCTCAGACCCCTTCCCAAAAACGCTCTTCCCTCTACCCATTCAACCTATGACCAGCGCTCTGCGCCCTCTCTGTATTGTGCTCCTTACGCTGGCAAAGCCTCCTGGGATTGCCCCACAGGCAGAGATGCTCCGCCTTGTTTCTTTTGTGCCTCAGTGACCGAGGTGCGGTGAGTGATGGGGCATCAGGCAAGGCCTAGTGAATGGGTGGATGTTCACAAAGGGCTGGAAGGGGCTGGAGACGTGGCTTGCCCAGATGTGTAAGGCCTTGGGTTTGATTCCTAGGAGGTCTGTGTATGTGTGTGTGTGTGCGCGTGTGTGTGCACGTGCACACGCACACACGCATGCACATGGAAAAGGGGAGTGTGCTAGAAGACCAGGACAGATCTGCATAGAAGCAGATTCTCCTGTTGCTTTTGACTGGTGGCTGCAGACTCCTCCGTTCTTCTGTACTGGGAAGATGGCTTCAACAGGAGCAATGTCACACTGAGGGGAATTCAGGGACCTCACAGCTCAGCTCACCCAGACCCCAGAATCATTGAAAATGAGCAAGGATTTGGAACCAAGGATGGAAAATGAAAGCCTTTAGGACTGAGTGACTTGGGTCTAAAAGAAACTGTTGTAGGAAATATACTTTATCTTAAAATGGTGGAGGGGAGGGGAGGAAAAGAAAAGAAGCCTTTTTGACTTGAATGGGAATTTGCATTGGCCATAGTGGCAGATAGATTGATCGCCTGATGGACTGGTGGTCACTAGATATAAGCAAGCAAAAAAGTCTGCCTGGCCTGGGGTACATCTGTGTCTCCCATATTTCCATTTTAGACACCACTTTCTGGGTATGTGTCATGTCTCTATAACCACTTGTAGTATTAATTACTTAGTATCTGTCCTTGAATAGTCACATTAAAAAAAAAACAAACAGGGCTGGGAAGGTGGCTCAGTGGTAGAGCACTTGCCTTGCATGCATGAGGCCCTGGGTTCGATTCCTCAGCACCACATAAGCAGAAAAAAAAAGCCGGAAGTGGCGCTGTGGCTCAAGTGGTAGAGTGCTAGCCTTGAGCTGAATTGCTGAGGGACAGTGCCCAGGCCCAGAGTTCAGGCCCCACGACCGGACCCCCCAAAAAAACAAAAACCAGACAAGGTAACAAGAAGCCTTGATGCCAGCATCTAGGAAGAAAGCCATTATTGCATGTCACAAGGAGAAGGTAACTAGACAAGCAAGTGTCACAAAAGAGAAAATGGCGTCATTCCTTTGCAGCTGGGAATCTCGCCTGCGTGACTCTCTCAACCCGAGGCCTGCTGTAGTTGTTAAAAGGGAGAATGAGAGTGTGAGAGGTGTGTGAAAGATGGAACCCGTGATGTAATCAACTGCGCCTTTCTGCTTTGCAAAAATTAATAAAATGAAAAGGGCAGTAGAGAACTTTAGAAACAGCCGTGCTCCCACACCGTGGCTTCATGCGGGAATCTGTACAGCTCCAGACACTCATCTGTGATGCCAGGCCCCTCCCTCCACCCCTTGGGAGGCCAATGCGAGCCCCAAATCTGATTGGGCAAGGGAGACGCCGAAGCGTTCCTTCCATCGCTGAGGTTTTATAGCCAAATTCCTATTAGACTTTTGCAATATGAGTTTCCCAGCCAGTGAATGATGATAAACATTTAACAAACCATTCGGAGAGAGAGAGAGAGAGAGAGAGAGAGAGAGAGAGAGAGTCCTCATTTAGAGTGTTTGCCAGTTCCCCAGGTGTAAATATTCCCAGCCTTAAGCCAGGCACTGATGGCTCACGCCTGTCATCCTAGCTACTAAGGAGGCTGGGATCTGAGGATTGTGGTTCAAAGCCAGCCCAGGCAGGAAAATCTGTGAGACTCTTATCTCAATGAACCACCAGGAAACCAGAAGCGGCACTGTGGCTGAGAGTGCTAGAGCACTAGCCTTGAACAAATGAGCTCAAGGGCAGCGCCCGGGCACTGAGTTCAGCCCCAAAGCTGACAAAAAATAACAACAACAACAACAACAACAACAACAACATAATAATAATAATAACAGGCTTTTCAGGAAGCACTGGGGCACTATGTCTAAATAATGTTTCTCTTGGGTCCTATCAAGTGTACTAGGTGTCACGTGATTATACCATCCCCCCTCTTAAAGGTCCTGACCCCTCCCAACAGTCCACAGCATGGCAACCGAGCCCTGCAACACATGGTTTTGAGGGTACATTGAAGATCCAAGCCGTATCATCAATAACTGCCTCTGTTTCCCTTTTATTCTCAATATTCCCATGCAGCGAACAATGACATAAATGCATTAACTATAGCAAGAGGAGGAAGTTTGGGTCTTACCCCCAGAAGTAGCTGGTTACTAATGTGGCGGGAGTAGAAGCCGATGCTAATCCACCTCTGCCCTGCCCTGCTGTGGTTTCTCTTTGTGCATGGAACCCAGCAAGGCCCAAGACAGTGCTGTGGGCCTCGTGGGGTCTGGGTCAATACCTATGGATGGTGGCAGGGCTGCTGATGGCTCCAGACACAAGCTGTTGGCTGTGGTCTCCGTTCCAGCCCAGTGTTCCCAACAGCTCCAAGTGAGCCCAGGCCACAGAGCATTTGAGTATCCTCCACCTGGAAGGACGACGCCCCATTTATCATCCTTGACGGCCAATGGTGAGTGGCTTGGAGGACGCAGCGTGCGCGGTGGTTTTACACGGGATTGTTACGTTGGCATATGCGTTTGACGATCTGTGGCCTTCCACAGCAACAGCTAATTTTAGCTTCCTAGCAGAGGTTTGGCATGGGCTCCTGGTGCGTGCGTGCGTGCATGTGTGCGTGTGTGTGTGTGTGTGTGTGTGTGTGTGTGTGTGTGTGTATTTAATTTTCACCCTACCTTCAGTGCCAGAATTGGCCCCTGCTTGGTATAACCAAGCCAGGGGTTTCTAGAGTGAGAGTTCTGGATAAAGTTGGTCATCGAATGACTACTCCCATTCAAGTGCTGGCTGGGGCCCGTCATTGATTGGCACTAATACTGTAGGCTTGTGCGTGCACTGTCCGTTGTGCGCTGAAGGCCGATCCCACCCCGGGGCCTGGCATTCGGCACATGTCCGGCAAGGTCACAGCCTGCTCTCCCCAGCTGACCTCTGTCAGGCTTGGCGTGTGAGGAGGATTCTGCCCATCCCGGGCTAGAGACTGGTGCCTGGAGGGGGTTGGCAAACGCAATCAATTTTCTTGAAGCACTTGCGGTTCGTTGGAGGGAGGGCGAACGTCAGTTGTCTGCTGTGAGTCACTTGCTGTAGTTATTGGGAGAATGAGCAGCCCGGGTTTCGGGTCTGTGTTTGATCATTCATTAGCTCCCCGATCAACTCCTGGATCTTTCTGAGCCTCAGTTTGTGTGCCTATAAAATGGATCCAACAGTGCTGTCCCTTATAGGGTCGTTGTCAGGTAGCTGAGGCAGATTGCCGGGTGCTGGTACGCAGTAAGTACTTATTTGTGCTTCTTGGTGGAGTGATAATAAGAGGCCGTGTGCGGGGTAGTTACATTGCCTGTGAGGGAAAAATGGAAAGACTCTGGGTTTGGTCCCAAGTGTTCCCATTTCCTAGTGGTGAATAGAAAGCAGGCTTGTACACAAAGGGTGGTGCTAAGCAGTTAATAACAGCTATTTCTGGGGTAAGAAGAGGTTGGTTGGGGTGATTGTCAGTGACACTTCTTAAGCCTTGATATCATAATATGAATTATAAGCCATTCATCGCAACTTGTACGAGGTTCACTCTTTACGTCATCGTCTGCATATGGAGACTTTGAGAGCTGAGGAGAATAGAACCGACTAGCTGGCCACATGCCGTGGATCGTTAATGTTTCTCCGTCCCCAGCACATCAGAGCCTTCGGCAGGTGGGGCCTTCTAAGTAGGTCATTGGAGGTCATATCCTTGAAGGGAATTTGGGGAACCTCTCCTTTGTAGCCTGGCCACCATTAGGTGAAGAGACCCCTCACCTATGACCCCGGGCCCAAAGTGACAGGTGCAAGTCGGCCGTACACGGAGCCCTCGGAAGCCATCAGCCACAACAAGCCTTTCCTCCTCGCAGGTACTTCGTCTCCGTGACGGAAGGCTGACTAACACATTTCACTCCCCTAGATATTTTTTTTTTCTTTCTGTGCGCTGTGAAGGCAGGGCTCTATGGCTCTTGGAAACGCTGCTGTGTCTTTTTCTCTCGTGAGACTATTGAGGGCTGCCCGGGTCTGGAGAGATCCTATATGTTCCGCCCAGCCTGGCGTGCGGCCAGGCCTTCCTGTAGCCACGGGCCCCTTGTAAGTGCAGCACGTCTCTCTGTATCTGGAGCTGGGGAAGTGACTCCAGTTCCAGCCTCTGAGCCTTGCTCCCCCGGGTGTATAAAAAAGTCAGGGAGGTGGCTGGTGGCGCACTCCTGTAGTGCAGGCATTCCGGAAGCTAAGACAGGGGAAGGGCGCATTCGAGGCCATCTTGGGCTATCTGAACTGACCCTGTCTAAAAGGAAACAGAAAACCAGAAGAACCAACCCCAAGGGAGGGTTGAAAATGGACTGAACAGAGCCAGCAGGCTGAGATTCTTTCTATTTCCCAAGGTCGAAAGGCAAAGAGTGGGATCAACTGGGCTAGAGCGGCGTGCACGCACGCAGACAGGCTGGAGGGGCTGAGGTTCGCCCCCTGCACAGTGGTCCAGGCGCTTGCCCCCTCCATCCTCCGGAGTCCGACCACTTTGGCCCCTGCTTCACAGAGGAACTGAACCTTCACAGCTGCCCCTGCTCCTCCCCGGCTGCAGGGATCCCCCGTCTCCATCTGGGTGAACGGTGAGCTGCAGGCGCTCCGGGAGAGGTGGGACGGGAGAGACCCAAGGGCCCATGCCTGAGGCTTTGCTGTGAACCTGCAGCTCAGAGAGGGAGGGGGGTTCTGCGGCCCAGCGGGGCTCAGTATCTCCGAGGCGGAAGCAAGGGCACCTGTGCCCGTGGCCCTGCCTTCTTCGTTATTAATGAAACGCAGACAGAAAATGTGTCCAACTCAGGCATCTAGCCTGGGGCGGGGGGGGGGGGGCAGGCAGGCGGTCCCCTTCCCAGCCACAGGCCCCGATGCCTGCTGACCTTTTCATCAGATTATCGCGCTGCTCTTTCCTCCAGAGGAAAGCCAGGAGACCGGGTGTTTTCAAGAGACAATGGGAAAGTTAATCAGGTAGCTCTGCACTTGTTTGACTTCACACTCAGGGCTCTGGGAAGGCAGGGGAGGCCCGGCCTAGGAAGGAGCTGTCAATCGGATCCATTTTGAAAACTGACTCTGGGCCCTCTGGGGAAGCACCCCCTTCCTGCATCCTGTCCCGTCTACACCCGCAACACACACACACACACACACACACACACACACACACACACACACACACACACACACACACACACACACACACACACACACACCATTGGAGCCACAGCCCTTCTTATCGCCACCCTGTGGGGAAGTGGCTTTGGCGTGTACAGAGGCAGCGCTGTCTGCTCGAGGCAGGACCCCTGGCACCCCCATTATGTTTGGTGATTCAGATCAAACACAAGGCTCCATGTGCTGTGGAGAGAGAGAGAGAGAGAGAGACGCAGCTCTGGGGCAGGGCAGGGCAGGGCTCAGGAACGCCTTTCAGCTGCACCGTTGCTCTCTGGGATGGCCAGGAGCGGAGTGGAGGGGTGTGACCAGGGAGAGCCAGCAAGGGCATCGTCTAGGGGCAATGTGTCTCAAGTCCAGCAATGGTGTCAGAGCGGGTGTGTGTGAGAGCTGTGGTCGCCCCTCTCCTCCCCACTCTCCGTTCCGTGGTGGACAGCCTGAAATCGGCAGCACTGGGAACATTTACACTACTGTAGTTGGCCGACAGAACCAGTGAGTGGTTTTTGTTGTTGTTTTGTGTTTTGCTTGCTAGTTTTCCCCCGGAAAGCAGGTCGTGATGCATCTACTCCAGAGCATCAGGCAAAAGTTGGCATCCAGATGTGGGCACATTTCCTAGAGACTTTGTCCCCAGACTCCAGCGTCCTCTTACCTAGCATCTCCCCCTTACCCTTCCCACAGAGACTGCAGACACCTCCGCGTTCGCGCCTGTCATTTCTAGGCTGGCACTGGCTGCAGGGCTGGGAGGATCATTCCCTTCTTTCCTCTGGACTGCATATCTCTCAGGAAGTGTGGCTAAGAGTATGATCGAGCCTGGAGGGACGTTCCTACATGGCCGCCGTGGTCTTCTCTTTCTGTTGATTTAAACCTCACAGCGACCCGTATCGCAGGCCCATCATCCACGAGAGGAGGGGGGACACCTGGGGAGGTGAATTCACTGGATGGAAGTGGTACAGGCAGGTGGCGGCAGCCCCAGGACGTGGATCAAGGCCTGCGTGTGTGACCGCTGCCCTGCCCTGCCCCTGCCCAGTGCGTGGTCCTCGACCTGGGCGAGTCGCCTTCCCACCCTCTATCCCCGGGCAAACGCCAGCATCTGTCAGGGGCAGAAAGAGGATGAAGTGCTCTTCTTCATGTTCTCCAAAGAAACCTTCCTTGCCCCCAAAGAGAAAGCCAGAGAGGCATGTGTGTGAATTCACTGGAGATTCTGGGTTCATTATCCACGTGCTCAGAGCCTGTCTAGATGATAAATGAAACGTGAAACGTGTAGTCAGTCACCCGCATGCTTGGCCTCTGAGATGTCAGAGCTGGTAGAAACATCTGGATGGGTAGAAAAGAAACCATGCGAAGCTTCTTTTCTTTTTAAACCCCTTTCATTTTGCATATGAGCTGAGACCCCCTTCTCAGAGGGAAAATACTAAGACAACCTCTTGTTTCCGTTTTTTGTTCATTTGGTTGAGACAGGGTCTCACTAGGTAGCTCAGGCTAGCTTTGAACTCAGGATCCTCCAGCCTCAGGCTCCTGAGTGCCGGGATTACAGGTGTATACCACCATGCCCAGTTCCAAGGGAGTCTCTTTCTTGAGGTCTGGATCAAAGCTTACTCTTAAAGGAGCAGCCCTAGGGTGGGAAAACACAGCTGCTTGCAGAACAGGTAGATTCTTGGGTTTGTTTCAGAAACTCCAAATAACAGCGTAACAGCGCCTCTGATTCTACCCGAGAGACGAGCTCAGAGAAGTAGAATTGTGTCCAACATTTGGTAGCCTGACAGTGGCAGACCTGGAGTTCTAACCCAGCTCTGACTATAAAGGTGGTTGCTTTTCCTGGTATACAGGTAGATAATTCACCCAACCACCATCCATCTATCCATCCATCCTTCCATCCAGCCAATTCATCCATCTATCTGTATATCCATCCATCCATCCATCCATCCCATAACTATTCACTGAGCCACTTCTGTATCCAAGCTCTGGGAACAAGTTGGGAGCTAAGGGTGCGGTTCATGCTCCAGAGACAAATCCCTAGAGTTTTCTGGATTTAAACCCTTCCCTCCCTTCTCCCCCCGACCAACCCCAGTGGACAGGGGTACCACTTTGTGAGTCCTATTTGATTTGTGAGTTGTCTGAACTATCCACTTTCTGATGGAGACACAACTTGGCGACCTTGCTGTTCTGTACAAAGAATTGATTTCCCAGGGATGGCTGCTGCAGGGAGAAAAAGAAGGGATGGAATCTCAAGAACTCAAAGGCTGAAGCTTATGAGTTCCAGAAGCCATGATGATTAAGAAAATTGGAGTATTGGACTATTCCATATCCCCAACTAAAACTGCTGGAGAGAAGATGTTTTCAATGCCCGTCCCCTCTACTTGTGGGCGAAATGGCCTTTCCCCCACAGCAGCGGGTTCTTGGCAGACGACAGGACGTGGAGTTCTTGAGGTGGGCAGGGGGTATAGACTGCTCCAGCTCCGTGACCCCTTCCAAGAGACTTCAGAACCTCCAGTGTCATTTTGAGGGACTGTTTGGAAAGGGACCCTCTCCTGTCCATCCAACTGTGAAGCGTGTTTGGGATCACTGCTTTGTAAATGAGGTACAAGGTGTCACCTCGGCGAGGTATTTCTCTTTCTCAACTCGACATGGTATTCTGGATCCATTCCCAGGCCTTAAGTGAGCCGAGCAATTCATTATCATGACAACTTGAGTCGCAGAGCGCCAGACACCGCGGGCCCCGCGACGGCCGGCTGACATTTGGCAACTTTGCCGAGAATTTAACAACAGCGCATGATTAGATTTGATATGCTCCCCTTCATTTATTACGGATTCTGTGGCTTGGAGAGGTGTTGAACTTTAAAAACCGGTGGTGTTTGGAACGGCCTACGTGCAGGGGGTGATGCGAGGGACAGAGCCGGATGCCGGGGTGGGCAGGGAGTGGGCACTGGCTGTCTGGCGCGGTCTCCGGGTCAGCTCCGTCTCAGCCCTCGGTAGTGTTTGACAGGGAGCCCTGTGTCCTTGGCCCTCCTTGAGTTTCCTCATCTGTGTTTCCCACCGGAGACTAAAGACAGTTCAGTTTAAAATCTGTGCATTCAGAAAGTGAGTCCAAAGTTGAGAATGCAGGAAGTTGACACACACGTCCTCACACCCTTGGCTGTCCTAGGGACACCCCCTCCTCCCCCATCACCGCCAACAACCACTTCCTGGCAATTGCTTCATGCCAGGCCCTGTGCTTGGAGCCAGATGCAACTGGTGATAGTCACTAACTCGCGTAGATGGTCACACACACACACACACACACACACACCCGCCCCGGCTGCTATGTCAACTCATTCACCCACTTATCCTTCCCACTGCCCATGAGCCGATGCCAGTGCTCATGCTTACAAGCCTAGCCGCTCAGTGCTGAGAATCAGTTTCTGTCCTTAGCTAGGGCAGAAAAGACCAAGAAATACCATCTCCAAAACAAGCAGCAAAATTTTGAGCTGGGGGCATGGCTCAAGTGGTATATCACCCAGCCAAGCGAGCGAGTTAGAGATGCTTGAGTCCAAACTTTGGTACTGGCAAAAGAAATAATAGTAATAAAGTTAACAATGATTATGATTGTTTGGTTTACAGATTGGGGTCCTGAGGCTCAGAGTAGCTAAATAAGTTGCTTGTGTTTGCACAGCTAGTGAGCAACACCACACCTCTCTCTTTCTCTAGCAAGGCTGATGGTTGGGAAGTTTACATTAGCTTTCAAAGGATTTGTCTGGCTTTAAACTCCTGCAGCCCTCGCTCCAGATTTAAGAAATGTAATGTGATGTGTGTGTGTGTGTGTATGTGTGTGTGTGTGTGTGTGTGTGTGTGTGTGTGTGTGTTTCCTAAGCCAATAAAACCATCGGGCCTCTTCCTCCCCTGGGAGTGCCGGTTGTCATTTCTCCACTTGCAATTTTCACCCTTTTCTGAGCCAAAAAGGGGTCCGGGGCTTGCTAGGAAATGAGCCCTGGTGCTCTGCGAATGATAAATCTCAACAAAACAAAGCAAAGCGACTCTGCTGTAAGCATCTTCCTCTCCAAATATGGCGACTTCTCAGGCCTGGACTCGGTGTTCACTCCTCAGCAGAGGTGAGGATGCCCCCATATAAGGCTGTACTTGTGTAGTAAGCAGCCTAGACTTCCAGGCTGGTTACATGCTGGGCCCGCTCACCACTGCCTGGTTCTTTCTGCCTCTTCTCCCTCCCCCTCCCCCAATCTCCACCTTTTCTACCTCCCCTTGGGAGATGAACTTCGAAGAGCAAGAAGAGAGGAGGAGGAGAGGAAAAGAGGCGCAAAGTGATCCGATGAATACTGGCAGAGGAGGAGAAATAATTAGTGCCAATTAAGTCTGGAGTAATAAAAATGAAACGGGAGTAAGTAGCAGTGGGCATCTACGGTGGCAGAGCCGTTCCATGCCGACTGCGCTGATGATGCACAGGGCGTCTCCATGGAAACCCAAGTTGGGTGCATTCGTGAACTCATGTTAATTATGTGGGGGGGGGGAATGGGGAATCTCTGCACTGCCAGACGATGCCGAGAAAGAGCAGGGGGGAGTGGGCGCCCCCCCCCACACTGTATTTGAAAGTCGAGCCTGCAGTACAACCTGACTTCAGGCGGACTGGCTCAAGAGTGGCAGACCCTGTGCTCCCAAGTCCGAAGGGGTAATTTGTGATTGGTTGGCGAAGTTGGTTGGCCTTGTGTGCTGCTGGGCTCCCCAGATGCTCCTGGGAAGCACCCCAGGACTCCCAACTCCCAGAACAAAGGGGTTAATGGCTGTTGATAAGGCTGCTCTATCAACACGGGGTTAATGGCTGCTCCAAAGTCTTTGCTATAATGGATTGCTCGGCGTAATTAGCCTCGTTTATTATCCTCTCCAGCCATTACTAGACAGGGAGAATGAAACGGGCCCAGGAATCCGTGCTCGGGGGCTCACTCCCTCTTCTTTGAGGAGGAAGGGACGAGGTGCTGAGATGTTCACACACCATACAGTTCTTCCATTTGAAAAGCATCATTTGACGACTTCTTAAAAAAGCGTCTTCAAAGATGTATGTAACCACGGCGCATGCTTCAAGGCAAGCTTGGGCAAAAAAATAAAAAGCAGCAAGAACCCATCTCAACAAATGAACCAGGCTTAGTAGTGTTCCCAGCCGTGTAGGAAGTCCTGGAAGTTGGAGGTCACTGTCTAAAACTGGCCCCTGAAAAAACTGTGAGCCCCTCCTCGAAAAACAACTAAAGTCCATAGGGTTGGAAGTGTGGCTGAGTAAGAGTGATTGCTTATCAAATGAGAGGCCTGAGTCAGACCCCAGTATTGATAGACAGACAGATGGAGAGATAGATAGATCGATCGATCGATAGATAGATAGACAGATTAGATAGGCAAATAGGTAGTAAACAGATAGACAATTGGATAAGTAGGTAGGTAGATAGAAAGATGGATGGGTAGGTAGGTTGGTAGATAGATAGATAGATACATACATACATACATACATACATACATACATACATACATACATACATACATACATACATAGGTTAATAGGTAGATGCATAGACAAATAGGTAGGTAGGTAGGTAGGTAGGTAAGTAGGTAGGTAGATAGATAGATGGATAGATAGATGGATAGATAGATAGATAGATAGATACATACATACATACATACATACATACATAGGTTAATAGGTAGATGTATAGACAAATAGGTAAGTAGGGAGGGAGGGAGATAGATGGACAGATAGATGGAAGAATAGACAGACAGACAGGCAGACAGATAGATAGATGATAGGTATGTAGGTCGATAAGTAGACAGATGGATAAATGGATAGGTAAGTAGGTAGACAGATAGATAGACAGACAGACAGACAGACATAGGTAAAATGGAGTAAGACCATCTTCCCTCTAGGGGTGTTTGAGGGTGGGATAGTGAGGGCCCCTCTTCTCCCTGGAGGGGTGGGGTCCCCTGCCTATATACCTGCCGTCAAGAGTCTGCCCGTGCCATGTGAATTAATACCAATGAGAAAATATAGACAATGATAACAAAAGCATTTCCTTTCCTTAGATGTTTATGCATTGAGCAAACACCATGTACATCTTTCAGTGTCTATTACATGCCAAGGAAAAGTAGATCCTTTTTCTCATGTGCCCCATTTTTAGATTCACGCCCAGTCTGACCCGGGTCAGCTTGGCCTGGGCTGGAAGGGCAGCCTGACCTTGGCTGGAGGAGTGACACAAGGGACAGAGCGCCTGCCTGCCAGTGCAAGGCCCTGCGTTCAAATCATCAGTACTGACAACAAAAATGAGGTATCTGACGCAACGCCAAGAGAAAAAAAAGGAGAAGAAAACAAAGAAGGCAAAAGCAATTAAAAGAGAAAGGACGGAGGGAAGTAAAGGTCCTCGTTCTCAGTGGGAAACAGACTAGAAAACTTTTGTTTTCATGGCAACCACAAGAAAAACAATAAATTACTAAGGCGATGTCTTCAAGGACACTGGAGAGCTGCCGGAGCGAAGGAAAGACTTTCCTGGGGGGGAGGTGCTTGAAATCATGAAAACCATCAAACAACACTAAGACACACATGCACACACACTCAAAACCCTGCCATCTGGGTCCAGTCACAAATGTTCTTCAGAATGGCAACAAAGAAAAGGGCTTTACACACACCACACACTCACACACACACTGTACGCTGGTGTACTCACCAGAACGGTTAGAATGAGTACAGATGAAATATTCATGGGAGCACAGAACTACTGAAGCACTCTCCCACCATAGAACTCTGGTAGTTTTGGGTAAAACTAAGCAACCTCCTCTTCTAGGACCAGACTACTCCTAAGTTAAGACAATCGGCTTCCTAGGAAAATTTGTATGAGGCTGTCTAGGCAGCTCTTCTGGAAATCATGCAGTCGGGCACATTCCGCATGCCCATCTTTGACACACTCCATACACAGACTGTCGTGTATTCACGCAATGGGATGTGGGCAGGACTGGCAGCGACTCAGCGACACCTTGGAGGGAGTCCTGAGATTTAACAGTGGGTGGAGAGACAAGCCAGACACAAGAGCGCGGCTTCACTACACCAAGTCCACCAGGGAGCACCACAGATTGAAGAGGAAAGAAAGCAGCGCAGTGTGAAGTCCAGGGCGGGGCAGTCTTGATGGGGCATGGAGTTCAGGGACTCCTCTGGGGTGGTTGGGGTCTTTCTTCTCCTCAAGGTGGCATTTACATGGGCAGATAGATACATACAATCCAACGGTGCTGACTTGGGATTTAAATATCTCACTGCATGGAATTTGCATCTCAAATAATCATAAAAAAAGAAAAAAAGGTCCCTTTTCATACTTTCCAGGATCAACATCCAGTTCTTAATTAAGGGAAGACATGTGTTGTAAGTCTGTATAGAGGGACAGAGACACAGATACCGATGTGTAGTAGGCATTTAAATGAACATGGGATTTGAACCACGATTCTGATAGGTATATGGTAGCCCGGACCAGTTTTGTTTTAAACTGAATGTCACCTGGAGTGTTGACTTCTAGATTTATAGGCACATGCTAGCTTTTATTATTTTTTTGAAAGGTGAGATCTTGCATTTATACCCAGGGCCAGACCCAAGCAGCGAGGCTTCTACCTAGCGAGGGTTTCGGGCGCGTACCTCCTCCCCCGGCTTGTTGAGGTAGTGGGGGTCTACTAACTTCCTTTTGACCAAGGCTGGCCTGGAATTGTTATCATCTTCCCATGTCTGCCTCTCACACAGCTCAGTACTTCATTCATTTTAGTGGCCACACACTAAACAGTCCACAATGTATGCACGTGAGCCTTATGATTGGGTTTCTCTCTTGATGGCAGATTCCTGCTTGCGTCCTGCTTCTTCATACTAACATTGATGTTGATGGACTGGATCCCAATTGGTTTGGCCCTGTCAAAATTCTGCTTGTGCATAAATACATATATAATATATATTTATATATATACCTTATATATATGTAAGGTTAGTACTTAAAAGAATATGGGGCCAACACTTAAAAGTAGAATGACATTATCTATTTCTCTGTCATCTATCTCTCTATCTCCCTATCATCTATCTATCTATCTATGGATTCAGATTATATATAGGTACTCTATATAGTTCTCTGTCGGAGTGTCCAGTACACCTTGGGGTTACCCAAGCTACAAGGCTTCTAAAAGTAGAGATTATCTTTATCCCCAGTTTGCAGATCAGGAAACTGAGGCTTGGGATGAGAGATGGTTTTCCTTGGGCTGTACAGCCAGGAGACAGCAGAGCCAGGGCTCCTGCGATGCCAGAGACACTGCAGGGTGCGCAGCGACTGCCGCGCCCTCCCCACGCTGGACGGAGGCTTGGATGCCCTTCAGGTTCTCCCTAGGACTCTAGTTCTCGGCAGAGGGTGCCCACACCAGAGCTTCTCAGAACTGGCGGAGTCTGTTGGCTTGCATTGTTCTGTTTCCTTAACCAGACACACAGAAATTTCTCTGCTGGCCTGAATTTTGCCTCGACTTGAGCACGAAGCCGAGGTCAGAGTGCGTCCTGACCCTGAGAGGGAATGCACAAGAGCCCTTGGTCACGCTGGGCGTTGGTTTTTTTTTAGGGTTTTTTTCCCTTTGGTCTTGAACCTGGTTGTGGCACCTGCTCCCCTTCCCCATCTTGAGCCGGTCCTCCGCTTTGTTGAGAGCTAGACTTTAAAATGGAGAAGCAATCTGTCAGAGCATTGCCTGGGTTCCATGAATGAGAGGTAACTTCATATGAAGTCCTTCATCAGCTCTACCCTTCTCCCTTCCCACCACCATCCACTTTCGGGAAGCCCTGGGCTCTGTGCCAGAGCCTGGAAGAAAGCCTTCCTTCTCTCTGTAAAGCAGAAAGGCGAATCTTCAGAAAACAGCCATCATTTATGCTGAAAAATCCCGACACATACTCTTTCCCCGAAGCGGCTGCATGGCGGGCCTGTCATGACTGCTGGAAACGCCCCTGTGATCTTCTGCCTCTGCTCGCCAGTATCATCTGGATCACTCTGCTATCAATCTTCGCTAATGATCTATTTACCCAAAGCACATAGTTCCACACAGACGCCCATTATGACCCAGGGCAGACGGGAGGACATTAATGAATCCTAGGGAGAGCACCATGGGTCGCAAAGGCTGGGGTCCCTCTGTATCTAAGTGGGCAGGCCGGGTAGCATTTTTCTTTTCTGCTTTTACACAGATGCAAGTGTTGTAGTAATTAAAGAAGCCGACAGAAGCACAGGAAGAGGTATAATGCATGGATACTGTTGGGTGTTACGGGAAGGGAGAGAGGAAGGGAGGGAGAGGGGAGAAGGGAAGGAGGAGAGACAGAGAGACGAACACACAGATTCAGTGCACAGCTTTCAATCTCTTGGTGAAATAAAAATGGCTTTGTGGGAGTCCCACATTTTGATTTCCCTTGACTCAGGCTGGCTGCTTAGGAGCCTCTGACCTCTGCCCTGACCCCTTTCTTCAGTACCCCGCGCCCCATGTTCAAACTTAGCAATTAAAGACCTTTGAGAACCAGGAGAGGGCATTTTTCTCCAAGAGGATATAAAACAATGCGGGGTGGGGTCTAGCTTTCTCACAGGCCAATTAGAGGGTGACCAGTTTACAGGATGGCTCCAAGCTGTCACCCAGGGGAGGACTCTTTGTTGCTCGACATTTTGAACAGGTTCTTTTAGTGTCTGCCCCGTGACCGCAGCATTTGATGACTTAGAGAGACTGTGGGAATGGCTACCACCCAGGAGGAAGCAGCAGCAGCACCAGATCCACCGCTGTCTGCAGGGAAGAGCTTCCTCTGTGGAAAGAAATCTAACCAGAGCTAGGAGACAGGCTCGAGTCCAATCACGTGACCTGAGCAGGTGGCCGACGTGATGTCTGGTGTCTTAGGAAAGGACACTTCCTGGGGGAGGGGCTTGGGGACACAGGCTGGCTTGTGAGTCACCTGTCAGCTTCGGGGGGCTGTAGATGAAGGATGGCGGCTTTGGCCTTGGGGAACAGGACGGGTGCTCGGGTGCTCAGTGGACAGCCCCAGGACACAGTCAGCTTCCCAGGGCGGGGATGCCTTTTCCTTTCACCCATGCTCCCGCCCGGTGGGAAAGTCAGGCTGCCCCTGGGGAGGCATTCGGCACAATGCTTGAATGTGTGGAGTTTTCCTTGTGACCCAGATCAGCCACCAGATCATTGTGACTCTGTTTCCTGCCACTTCCTAGCCCCATGTGCCATCCCCAGGACTCCCCTAGAGAATGACACATCGTTTTTCCAATGCCGTGCCATCTTCTGCCAATGTGGGCGCTGTGGGGGGAGGTCTGTCTGGGATGTATGTAAAACAGCACCCAAAGGTGCTGACCAAAGGTCATACATATCTCCATTATGGATAATCCAGTCATTTTTGGGGGAGGGAGGGGGACGGTGCCAAGTTCCTTGCATATCTATGCAAGTGCTCTGCTACCTACCCTGCCCTGTCCCTTTTGTGTTTTATTTTTTTGAGACAGAGTCACACTAACTTTTGTCTGGGCTGGCCCTGCCTGACTCCTGGGGAGCTGGGATTATAGCCCCTCCTCCTGCAATAGACCTGGTCTTCCTGAATACTATCTTAAATCTTCACTAGACTCAATGTCAGCTGAGAGACCCAGCATCAGAGAGAGGAGACAAAGGATCTCAGGTCACAGAGAAAGGCAGGTTGCATCAGAATTAGGACGCTAGAATCCCAGAGTTAGAATGATCTCCTCCCGAGGTCTGGGTGCTAAGTCCATTGGCTCTGACAGGAGAGTTGTACAAGGAAGGTCTAAAAATTGGGATCTTACAGGAGCCACTGGGGCCAAAGCAAGGGGGGCTGGGAAGGCTGGTGGTGGTTTGGGAGCAGGGAAGGAGGCCAGGTGGGACTGAGGAGGCAGCGGGCGGCCCCGGCCCCCCCCCCCCCCACGCTCCTCAGCCAGGCAGAGGCGCCTCCCACTCCTGTTTCCATCCGCCCGGGAGGTCGCTGGACTCACACATTTCTGGCTCTCTCACATTTCTTGCTACCGTTCCACCTTCCTGAGTCTTGAGAAGCCTGTGTTTAAAAGGTCTAAAAATATCAGCGAAGCGGTTTGATTAGAAGAGGGAAGGATTAGCTAATAAGCAATCACAACATAGGTGACAGTCATGTGCTAATTACTTTTTGGCTAGTTTCTTCAAGGGCTCTTGGAGGTGGAAGATTTTAGTCATGGTACCCTTCTGATTCCTTTCCCTGAATGTGAACAGAACAATCAGCCTGAATCCCGTCATCTCTGGAAATAGTATTTTAAACATTTTAATGTTTGATATTGAAGGGGCGCTGGCTTTGATCCCCAAGTAAAAACATGAAGAGACAATACGTATTGAGCACCTACTATGCCCCCGAGGCTTTTCTTAGCCTTAGGTCATCAGTGCTCCTAACAGCTTCGCAAGGGTGGAGGGAGAGGGAAACTGAGGCGTGGAGAGTGGTCTCCCCCAAATCACAGGACAGTGTTTATGAAGCAGCTAGCATGTGCTGGGAATTCTGGGGTGCTACCCACAGGCTTAGGGGACCCTGATGCCATGAGTCTTGGGGGTGGGGCAGATAGCAACATACACAATTGTGTCCTTGTTGAAGCAGAATTTAAAGCTGCTCAAGGGATAAGATGCCCTACTTGGCACGCAGAGCTGTCCTTGGTCCTGACAACAGAGATTAAAGACCAGTGAGCCTGTCGCCCTGTCTCCCAATCCACCTCCCAGACTGGGCTCTGGGATGTAATCAAAAAGGGGGTGGCCACCTTCTTCAAGGGGGTCCAAGCCTAGTGGTAAGACCAAACCAGAAAAAGCAATTACAAAGCAGGATGGATAGATAGATAGATAGATAGATAGATAGATAGACCATATATAGATATACACACACACAAATATTTGGTGGGTCACAGCTTAGATTCAGAGCAAACTCATTTAACTCAATATTTACCCAAATTCTTCAACCCAATTAAGCTGTTTACAATGATCAACATCCCAGAACCCCAGCCCTCATTAGCTGGGCCTATCTTCCTCTCCATTTTTTTTTCTTCCTAGCATGACTTGGTAGTGTACTGACCCTAGATCAAAATACTCCTTTCCAGGAATGTGATCTTAATTAGGAATGGTTTATAAATCTTCATCAAAATGGCATGATTTAGAAAGAGAAGTCTGAACCACATAATAGTTTTGTTCCCCTTCCTTTCCTCCTCCCTCCCTCCATTTATCTGCCAGAAACATGACTGCATATTTTAAGCAGAAATTCAAGAAAATTCACATGTCCTTGTCTGAGGTCACGGGCAGTCACATTCTGGCCTACTTTCCCCTAAAGTTGTTCCTTTTCCTTTTTCTGCTAGAGACTTCTTGACACTTTAAAAATTGCTCCTCGAGATGCCCTGTTCAGAGAGACCCGTGGCTCCTGTGTCCAGCTGCCCCAGCCTGGAAGGGTCGTCTTGGTAGCATAGGCTCTCTGGGGCTTCGGGGTCCTGAATTCGAATGTCATCCCAATCGCTTGCTTGCCTGGTGTCTCTGGGCAGGAGGGTCCACTTCACTGAGGCTCAGTTCATGCTCTGCAAGTCGGAGTTCAGGATCACACTGGCACCTCAGGATCGAGGAGTTTATTTGAATAACATAGACAAAGCACCTTGCCAACAAGAGATGATCAACACGTGGTAGTTGGCATTTTGCTCTCAAGAGTTACGTGGCAGTAAAAGAGCCCAGAAGTTTCCACATTAGGTTCTGGGCAGAGGAAGATGAAGAGATGAAGAGAGCAGAGAGGTGATGATGTGTGTGTGAAGTCACACAGGGAGAGAGACAGAGACAGACAGACAGACAGACAGACAGACAGACAGACAGACAGACAGACAGACAGACAGACAGAGCTAGGAGCCAGCTCTTTTGCTTCCTGACCCCTTCATCCAGGACTCTGGGAGCATCTGACCATAGAAGGCAGGATTGGCTCTTTCTTGGAAGGTCTTGAGACATGACCCTGAACTTTTTGTATTCCACCGAGACCACAGGCTCCTCTTTCTGTCTCAAGCAGAGGTGGCTTGGCTTTTGTGTTAATTAATGATGGTCTGTGAGACAGCTAAGCCCCCAGGGACCAACGTGCTCAGCCAGGCCTTAACTGCTCATCTACAGTGTGGGCCGAGGGCTGGGCTGCAGCCATGGACAGAGCTGGTATATGCCCCATGCCCTGCCCTGTGCCCTGCCCTGTGCCCTGCCCCGTGCCCTTGAACAGTTTCTAGTTTGCCAAGGAAGACAGCGTTTTGAAGGAGGAGCTTTGTGGTACAAAGGATGGCTGGGCCCTGGTTTGGAAGGAAAGGCTTCCCTGGGAAAATGACAGTTAATGCCACAAGAAGCCGGTGTGCTGGGAGGAGGGGAGGACATCTTGAGAACTCCCATTAGGGAGGGACTCATGGATGAGAGAGGGGCGTGGCCTTGGGGAAGAAGGCGGGGCCACGTAGCGCATCCTAGGCCTCCCGGCTGGACCTCCAGGGTGCTGGAGAGGGAGCGGGCGAAGAGGCACGGGTGCTTGACTGGGAACATGGCGGGTTTAAATGAGGGAAGGTTTCGTCGTCTGCTCAGAGTACAGCTGGAGGGAGATGTTCACAGCTTTTGCGGGCCCTCTGTGCGTGGTCCTTCGGCAAAGGTGACTTGCCCCTCGGGACACGTGCTGTGCTGCTGGGACATGTCTGGCTGTCACACCCAGAGGACCGTGCTGTCGGGTTGGTGCTGTCCGGGGATGGTGGTCAGTGCCCTAGGATGCCCCTCAGGTCCAAAATGTCAACAGTGGGAGAGACTCTGCCCTGCCAAGACTCAAGTCTTGGGAAGCCGTTAGCACATGAGATCCAGGCAGCTACAGCCTTCATTTGATCGAAACACTGTCGCTCTGTCTATGCAGAGAGGGAATGGAAAGACTGGCCTGTTGGAGCTGTCTCGGGGAGAGCTGTGGGAGATGGGTGCTGAGAATGGATCTGTGCCTGGGAGGATGGTGACCCCCTCCACCCCGCCGACCCACCACCTCTCCAGGTCAGGAAGTAAGTCCTAGCTTCCCCACACCCCTTGTGCAGTGTCCCGTTCCACTCCGCGTCTACACCCAGCCAGCATTTGAGATTCAGATCCGAGGCCTTCATTCACCACACAGCTCCTCCCGCGACAGAACGTGACTCTTTCTCCAAACTCAACTCCATCACCCGTGGATTTAACCAATCACAGATCCAAAAGAAATAGATATTTGGGGTAAAAAGAAGTCATCTTCTTACTGAGCACACACAGACTCTCTTCCTTGCAACGATTCTCTAAGCGACCGGCCCTAACAACTGTCTAAATAGCCCTCACCTGGCCATGAGTGTTGAAAGCAATCTAGAGATGATTTCAAGGACGCGGGAGGATGCAGATGAGCTCTGTGCAAACACACTTTTCTACAACGGGACTCGGACACCCAGGGGATTTGTATCTGTGGGGAAGGGGGGTTCTGGAGCCAAACTCCTCAGGGGGGTAAGGGTGAGGGGAGATTGTTTCCCTTTCTTTCCGGTACTTGTTATCTGCCGTCTCGATTCACAGTTATTTATGAATATCGTCTCTGATCCGACTGTGGGTTCCCTGGGAGAGGACCCCAGGATTGATTCCGGTGGGAGCCTCCAAACCCTCTGTCATGTAGTAGGTGTTCAATAAAACCAAAGCAGTCCTTCTGACCACCGAACTGCTGTCCCCCCGCAAAAGTGCCCACCACCCCGAGCCCCTCCCAGAACTCACCCCAAATGTATAATCCTCCCCGCCCCACAACTTTGTAAGGCCCAGAAATCCCAGCCCACCGACCCCCGGTCCTGCTGGCTGCTCATCACACACCATCGATTAAGTGAAAACCACCGGCTGCATAAATTCCAGTTTAAGCAAAAATACGTGACATTGCTGTTGATCCGCTTAAGAAATGTTTCTCCACAGAGTGGGCAAGCAGGAATTTAGAGGGAGAATCGCCACCCTTGCATAATAGGAGGTGTCCTATCACCGGCGATGATGGTCTTGAATTTAGCTGTCAGAAAGATTCCCTGGGGGGAGAAGAAAAAAAAATACCTATTTTTACTCAGTCCGAGGAAAGTTTAATTGGCTCCTGTCAGGTTCTGTGTAAGTGCTACTTCCTGCTGAAGGACCCATTACCGATCCGCGCAGAGCTGGAGTTTAGCAGCCGAGTTGGTGGAGGCCTGGGTGGATGAGGCGTGGCTCCCCTCGTGGCCCTGCAAAGACCTGTCTCACCAGAATGTCCACGAGCGGATTCACCAGCACAACCCATCCCCCAATGACTCAGTTTTAAGAGGGTGGAACAGGAGCGGGGAGACAGGAAATGAAGGCGGCGATGTTCGGCTTCCTCAGTCTCTCCTGGTGTCACGCCCAGTGCTTAGATTGGTGTCCATCACTCTGTGTCTTGGAATTAGCACTTGGTACAGACTTGAAGTTTTGTAAGTCTAATACTTAATAAGACTGACTGAATGATTGATTACAAGACAGAATGAATGGATGGATGGATGAATGAATGAATGGATGAATGAATGGATGAATGAATGAGTGGATGGATGGATGAATGAATGAATGAATGAATGAATGAATGAATGGACACGCCAACTGTGCAGTTCTGCTCTTCTCTTGGCCCTCGTAGCTTTTTCTTTTTTGTCGGTCATGGGGCTTGAACTCTGGGCTTGGGCGCTGTCCTTGTGCTCTTCAGCTCAAGGTGAGTGCTCTACTGCTTGAGCCACAGTGCCACTTCTGGTTTTCTGAGTGGTTAATTGGAGATAAGAGTCTCTTGGACTTTCCTGCCTGGGCTGGCTTTGAACTCGATCCTCAGATCTCAGCCTCCTGAGTAGCAAGGATGACAGGCGTGAGCCACCAGTGCCGGTCTTCCTCGTAGCTTTCTGATGGCTTCCCAGGCACCACTGTGGACAGATACCCTTGAGCTTCCTAAGCCAATGCATAGGGTTGGGATGAAAGATGCGTTTCTCCTTTTTTTGGGGGGGGAGATGCCTTTTCTGAGATTAGTCTCTGCCACTGTGTGACTTGGGGGTCCTCTGGTGTTTGGCTTTCTGTGACATTGTGGGCACCGGTCCCTGTGGCTTAGCCAACCCCACGCTCATCTCTAGTGCCACCACCTTCTCTCTGCCCTGCGCTCCACAGTCACATCAGCAGTTACTGCCCTGTCATTCTTGCTGCTAGCCAAGAATGGCAACCTTGCTCTGGAAAATGAGATGGAAGAGGGAACTAGCTGGCCAGGTTCTTTGGTTTTCAATGCAGATGACTATTGTTCTGTAGTTTTGTTTTTCCTCTCCCTGCTGGATCACGGGTGTGATGTCTGGAGCTGTGGCAGCCACTTCTGTAATCGTGAGGGAAGAGCTCTTGAACCCATGCCCATTGTGAGATACAATGAGGCTGAACTTTGGTTTTCTTGGAGCGGGTTTGAAAGAGTGAAGTTCAAAGCCCAGCTCTGCTCCTTGCTGGCTGGGTGCTTGGGAAAAAAGAGCCGCGCGCTCTGAGTCATGGTGTGGCCATCTTCCTTATGAAGAGGTAGCAGAGCACTGTGGAAAGTTCTGGAACATCTCACACATTTAGTGAAGGTTTGGCTCAACCTAAGGCACGTGGTGACGATTCTAGTCCTAGCTGTTGTCTCTGTCACAGCCGAGCCTACTGCTAGTTTTATTTTCCTCAAAAGTCAACCCAGCCCTTTACACTGCCTTGAGCACTTCGCCACTTGCTAGCTGACCCCAACAAGGTTAAGCCGTGCCTTCTGGCGGCTCTAAAAGTTCAAGTTCAGAGACATGTGACTCTGGCCGATGGCCAGGGACACACTGGGTTCGACGATACGTCCTAGGAGGTAGATGGAGGCGGAAGGATTGTGTTGCGTGTGTGTGGTCCTCAATTACCCAGTGTCCCCTGGTCCCCATTTACCCAGTATCCCCTGGTCCTTATTTACCCAGTATCCCCTGGTCCCCATTTACCCAGTATCCCCTGGTCCTTATTTACCCAGTATCCCCTGGTCCCCATTTACCCAGTATCCCCTGGTCCTTATTTACCCAGGATCTCCTGGTCCTCATTTACCCAGTGTCCCCTGGTCCTTATTTACCCAGTATCCTTTGGGTGCTTTGTTCCCACCCCTTAGCCCCAGAGTCTGCTCCACTGCCCTCCCCAAAGGAAGGGTTGCTCTGCCCTTACGCTCTCCCTCCATGCCCTTCTTCTCTGTCTGCAGGAAACTGTCTCATTTGCTTACTTAGATATGTGGTTTGTTTCCTCCCAACACACACACACACACACACACACACACACACACACACACACACCACCACCAGCCTGAAGTAGTTGCCCCTTATCCCTGTTCCCACCATGCCCTGATACTTCATTACTAATCACCTTGCACCATCATCATCATCACCAATATCGTCATCAGTATTAGTATCTGTCTCATCCCTTTTACCCCGCAGCCCAAACACATTCTTCTATATAGGTAACATTCTTCAAAACAAGTCTCATTTTTTTTAAACATAAAAATCAAATGCGTAACACATTACAGGGATTCAATAAATGGTTGCTAAATGAACGAAACTGCAATAAAACGAAAATCGAGGGCGTACTTCCGTGGTGTTTGAAATGGTTCTAGAAGCTTCAGCACGCATAAAGTCACCGACGCTCACAGCAGGCCTCCTCTGGGGAGAGGGGGAGGTCTTGGTCCACGCATTGTACAGATCACAATGCAGAAGAAGAAACACGTGGGCTGCCAGGCTCGGGGCCTGGGGCCGGCCCTGGGCCAACCCTGGCCCTGTGTGCGCTGCCTCCGCTCCGAAACCCACAGCCCCTTCTGGTACTTCCACCCCAGTCTCAGCCCTTCTCCTCCTGTTTAACCCAGAGGGGCTGCTGGAGTCCAGCGGTCTCTGTGTCGCATTCATGGATGGACAGGAGAGGTAGGAGGCTGCATCTTGCAGAGCGAGCTCAGAGGGCTACAGAGCAATGAGGGGGTGCACAGACACGTTTATCTAACACTGTGGGGTTCAAAGCCCCCACCCGCGTGCACTGACTCTGCTCAGCACCCTTCCTGGGGTCTGCAAGCCGCCAGGTGCATCCCTGTGGTGGGCGACAGTGGGCTGGCCTTGCCTCTCTGCCTACCTTGGCCAGCCCGGGGCAGTGAAGACACCTGGAGGACCTAGATCAAAGCATCCTCACAGTCCTGGCCTGCCCGGACATGCTCACGCACCTGGGGATCTAGTCATGCCGTCTTTATCATCCCAAACAACAGCAAAATATCACACCCCACATACACAGTATCCAGTGGGAGCAACATGGCAGACAATTTCCATCTCCACCCTCACCGAATCCCTACACTCTTCCTACCTCCTTGGATTGCCGTTCTCATTCTTGCCGACAGGGGCAAGCAAAGGCTGGCGGCTCTCACCTGTAACCCTAGCTACCTACTCAAGAGGCTGACATCTGAGCATCGTAGCTTGTAATGAGCCTGGGCAGAAAAGTCTGTAAGACTCTTATTTCTGATTCATCAGCAGAAAGCCAGAAGTGGGGTTGTGGCTCACACGGTAGAGCACCAGCCTTGGGCAAAAAAAAAAGAAAAAAAAAAAAAGAAAAGCCAAGTGAACAGAGCAAGGCCCTGAGTTCAAGCCCCAGTACCGGCACATACACAAGAAAAAACGCAGAGACGCTAAACGACTTGTCTAACATCAAACAGCGAGTGTGTTGAACCCCAAAGCCTGACACTCTGCAGAGGCCCTGCACGGCGCTGGAGCCCGGTGTGTCTCTGCAAATAAGTTCTGTGACAGCAAAGCGTCAGCTCATCTCAATTCTTGGCTGGTGCTCTGCGGTGCCCCTGCTGGTCTCTCCCCTGTCCCTAGCCAGTGCCGGCTAACAGACGCCCCGGCTCACTGCTGCGGAAAACCAGCCACACAGGTTCGTGTCTGGATAATTCAACTACATCACGACGCGTCTCTCTCCCCCCCTCTCCCTTGTGCATCTGGAGGCTAATTCCCATTCCACTTGTCCTTGAGAACATGGCTGCAGCTACAGAGAGGGGCGGGCAGGGGGGTGGGGGGGAGGGAAAGATGGCCTGACTTACCTGTGTCGGTTGCTGTTCCTGGGCGTAGAAAGGCCACATGGCTCCCGCGCTGGGGGGACTCTGGGTCTTCTTGGCGGCTGGTACCTTGGTCATCCTGGAAATTCTTCCAACTTTCAGGGATTTTTTCCCCCACCTCCAGAATCTTCCAGCTCAGCAGTTGGTGGTGGGAAGGGTCTCGGGAATGACTCCCTGTCTCTCACGTCCCGAGTACACAGCCTTCAGAGGAGTGTGTGTCTGAGGAGCACTGGGATGGCCGGTCATCTGAGTTGTCCCCACAGCCGGCTCAGGCCGAGTCACACACGCCTGCCAGTTACCGCTCATACACCTTTTAAGAAGGTATAAACTTTTTTTTAAAGCTTTACCCCCCCCTTTTTTTTGGGGGGGTGCGGATATTTCTCTCTTAGCAGCAAAATAGAATTTGAACTGACAGATAAAATAAAGAAAACTCTCCTGACAAAATCCCCATTCTCTCTCCAGGCTCCTGAGGAAGTCAGGCCCCAGGGTGCAGCACCACCTCTGGGCCCCAACAGCCAAGGGCCCTGCCCAGTTGCCTGGCAACGGGGACGCTGCAGAGGACTTCCTCATTGGCTGGGGCTGGTGGGGGGGCGGGGTCTCAGGCAGGGCTGGGCCTCAGCCTCTTGACTGTTAGGAACCCCTAACTCCAAGTTCAGGAGTTTCTCCTGGGTTCTGAGGGCCCCGACCTTCCTCTCCTGCTGTTGATTCCCCTTTTCTCACCTGAAAAGAAAAGAAAAAAAAAACAACTCCTGCTCATCCTGCAAAGCCCACATAGAGATAGAGATATGCACTCACACATGTCCACATAAGTGTGTTATGAATATAAATGCACAGATGCATTATGACATTTGTTCAGAGCCGAGGGTGTGCTAAATACTGTCTTGAGTGTTTCACAACACGAACAGATTCCACACAGCATCCCTTCCGGGAAAAGAGTTTTCCTGTTTTATTTTGCTCTTCAACAGACCGGGTAACTGAGTCTCAGAGACAGGAAAGGATTTGGAAATCACCCGAGTGATCAGTTCATGTCCAGAGCTGTTTGATTCTAAAACCCGAGCCCTCCACCGCTGGCCTGCAGTCAGACACCCGGGCCTGGTGAGCTTTGGCTTCCAGATCTTTGATGTGGGCAGCACACCACAGGTGGTGAAGGATCGAAGCCAACAGTGTATGTAAGAGCCAAGTGGACGAGTCAGGGTGGAGGGGCTGCTGCAGCTCAGTCGCATCCCTTCTCTGAGCAGAACAGTGCTGGGCCCATTTCATAGCACATATTACCAACTAATATTCACAGGACCTTCTGCTCTGTGCCAGGTCCTGTATGGAGCCCTTTATGTATGTTAATTCACCTAACCCTTCCAATAACCTTGCGGGGGAGTCTTATTTTATACTGGATCAATTTAGTTCATATTTTGTCCCTCAACCTTGAGCTGTGGAGGATCCTGACAACATCATGGCCTCCTCTTCCCGGGAAGATGTTCACGGCGAGAATACACCCACAGAGGGCAGAATGTCTCACTCAGCAGCTCTGGCTGCCCACGCCTGGACGTCATTATTTCCTTCCCATTGTCTGAAGAAGACCAAATCTGACCTCCCCTTTCCCAGCAAGTGTTGACCCTTCTGTTTTCTTTGTGGGCAGCATGGTGCAGCTTACCAAGCACGCTTACGAAGATGCAGATAAAGAGAACTGTATTCTGAGGATGGACCCAGGAGGAGGAGAGGAGACAAGACGGGGGGAAATGACCAGCAGCCAACAGAACGGAGGAAAGGTGATTCTCTAGCTGGTTTGCAGGACAGGCTTGGTAAATGGGGTCCATCCGGTCCTGTAGGATCTAAAGAAATAAAATAGGAGGAGTGAGTGTATTTACAGCAGAGCCTCCTTTGGTCCATTGTACGCAGTACAGGATTTCATTACATTTGCGTGCATGCCTATCATGCTCTTTGATTGCATTTTCTTCTCCCCTCTCTCCACTCTCTTGTTTCCCCCCCCCCCGTGGTCTTCCTTTGGTTTTCATATCCTTCCCATCCCTCTCCTCAAATCCACACGAGAGGAAACTCATGATATTTGTCTTGGTGAGCGTGGCTTCTATCAACAGAACATGGTGACCTCCATTTGCATCCGTTGTCCTGCAAGCATCATTTCCTTCTTTGTGACTGAGTCAAATTCCACGTCCTCTTACCCATGTGCCCACTGAGGGGCTCTTAGGCTCATTCCGTAGCGTGGCTGTTGGGAACAGTGCCGTGATCAGGGCTGTGTGGAGTCAGCGAACGCAGCCCCCGGGCAACCTTCATAATAACAGTGAGCAAAAAGCAAACACAGAGCGCCCCAGACATGCTCAATAAAAGGCAAACTCTTATTTCTTGGGAAAGGGGAGTAAGAAGGCCTTTAGAGTTGAGAAGATTTCTGTTCCAATCCTGGCTCTGTCATTCATTGGTTAGAAGACCTTGGTCCGGCCACTTCACTTTTCCATCATCAGGGCTATCACGTAGACTCAGGTACGATGACGCTTGCGTCCATCTTGTACTTGTGATTGGGCAGATAAAGCAAATGCTAAGTCACATGCCTGGAAGGGCTCAGAGGACTGGGGGTTCATCTGCACCCCATTCATGGCGGCTGTGGTAACAAGTGTATGAGCGGTGTAGCCCGCGGTGATGTGAAGTCTGTTTCTAGCACGCAGCTTCCCATGCACACACGGGGCAATGGTAGCAGCAGTGTGGTCACACCCATTGCTCTCTCCCTCAGCTCCACAGCGCCCCCCCAAAGGAGAGCTCTTCGCCCCCATCCTTCCTGAAGCCATGTCTGGATGTAGTGCGCACGTCCCCAAACTTTCTTGGTTTGTTACACGCTTGGCTTCTTAGTAAGATTTTGTGGGATCTCTAAGTCAAAGAAATAGTTTAAGAATCTCATTTTTAATTATTCCTTAGTGCACTGAAGTTCGATAGATTGCTCCGCGTTACCCTCAAAATAGAAAGGATCCCCAGCTTTATCCATGAATCTGCCACGGTACCCCAAGGTGCCCCGAGGTACAGTCTGGGAACCACAGAGCTGGAGCAGTGGGCTATATCTTTCAGCCACGCAGGCTGGAAATGCAAGAAATGAATCCCCAAAGGAAGGGTTGTAAAGCAATGACTGGGGGGGGGCATCTGTGCACCCCCTGCCCTCTCCTAATTTCTGGGCGTGCTCTACAGCCATCCCCTACAGCACCAACTTCCACACAGGCCCCCAGCCACAGCCACTGCCTGCTCACCCCCAGACCGGCTGATTTCTTCTTCCTATGCCACCTCCCTCGTTTCCTTTCTCTATGACCTCTCACAGAATATTTATATCTAAGCCTTCATCTTTGCTTCTGGGAAATCCAGCCTCGGTCAGTGTTTATTGGAGCAACTGGGGAGGCCAGACGGGAGGCCAGCCTTGAACTTGAGCTGCGTCTTGCCATGTGGTCATCTGATGTATCACCTCTCGTGTATTATTACGTGGGCTTCCTGGGCCACCTGGTCCCCAGGGCTCCTTCTTTCTGCTCGTGGGGATCTTTTGAAGTATCTCTTAATAGTCCCCCACATCCTTTCAACACTGAGAGGCCAACGTGTTTTCAGATATGCACATGCACCCCTCCCCCCAACAGTGAAGTATTTGACAACCCGAGATATGGAGTGATGGTTTAATTCTTAATTCCTAGCTGATTTGTACAAAATATAAATGGTAGGACTCGGAGCGACAAGCGTCCTCTCTTCCTAATTTACCCCGAAGAAAGACATCCAAGGGGATTAAAAATAGACGTAACAAGTAGAAGAAAAATTTTGGAAAGTGTCAGACACCAGATGGGGTAGCTGAAGTGAAATCTCAAAATCTGGTAAACACTTGAATTTCAGTCAGTAATACATATGTTTGGCATTAAAAACCTATTGGAAAAAGTCATCATTTTCTAGAATATCTTTAATATGCTTTTCTGTGTTGCATCTAGCACCCAGAGAACTCCTCCTGGGTATTTTTACTGAAATGTCAGTACTGGAATTACAAATTATGGGGCCCAGGGCAAGAATAAAGCTTGGGGTTCCCCCTGACACCTGGTAGCTGGCAATTTATTGATGGATTGCTTCCAGAACGAAATACCACTGGATAAAGTGCATGGGTACCACCTCCACAGTACTCAATCAGATGAAAAAAGGAGGATTGTCGTATGCTACCTGTGCCCCTGGGGACAGAAATAGAACATTAACCTACCTCTCCACCTCCTTCATTATTGTTATTAGTAGTAGTAGTAGTAGTAGTAGTAGTAGTAGTAGGGTTTGAATTCAGGACTTTGTGTGAGGTTCTGTACCACTTGAGCTATGCTCTGATTTCCCAAAAGGGTCTCACACTTTTTGGAGCCACTTTTTGGAAGTCTGGAGCCAGACTTGGACTGCGATCCTCCTATTTCCACCTCCCGTGCATCTGGGATTTACAGGTGTGAGGTATGGCACCTGACTTCTCTCTTACTTTGTGAAGTTTGGCACAGAAGCAGAGGAAGTCATGGGATCCCGGGAAGGGCAGAGACCCAGGTGGGGGGGGGGTCCCAGCTTTCCTCACCTGTCCTCAGACACACCGTCCTGGAATTCTAGAAGTGTAAAGCCCATTTTGCAGATGCAGAACTAGAAGCAAAGTCTAGGGTTTGGTGATTGGTTTGTAGTTGAGATTGAGAACTCAGATTACTTTTTTCTTGTTCCAAATCCAGCGGTTGATTTCTCCCCGTCACTGTGTCTCCATCTTCTTTCGCCAAATGGGGCGTGTCGTGTGTATTACTGTTCAGAGTGGCAGACGGTCGGCGCTTCGGAGCTACTTTTAAAGTCCAACTTCTAAGTCACCTAGAGGAGTAAAACCTATTCTTTCACATCCAAATAAGATGTTCAGAACCCTTGTCCCAGATAGGAGACCTCTGATTCCAAGTACTGCCGTGAATTTCCAGGTTGTATGCAATTTCCTCGTCAGTACACACTCTGGCCTGCTTCTTGCGGGGCTCAGTAGAAATACATCATTCTGGGAAAAAAAACAAACAAACCCTCCACGTTCTAGGTCTCAACCCTCACATCTGTGCCTGTGACCTCGATCTCGTCCCAGGTGGCTGTTCTCAGGAGAGTTTAGGGTCCCACGAGCCTCCTGAGTGGGAGCTCAGGATGCTTTTCCCATGCTGCTTTCCTCCCTGCCCTTTTGAAACTGTCACAGCTAAGAATCCGGTTCACTGCCATTGCTTTCCTGCCCCATTCTCTCTCTCTCTGTCTCTCTTTTTCTCCATCCTGTCCAGCCTTCCCCCCTGCAATTTCTTCTTAGAATCTACAATCCTTAATTCACAATCCACTCATACATTTGGATGGTAATTCCCCTCCCTTTTCCTTCTTTCGGATGCCATGTTTAGACAGACTGCAGAGTCTTGATTTCCCAGTTTCTTGACAATAGCTTCCTGGAAGGGACTCTCCCCGGCTCCTGGCTTCGAGTTTGATCCTGTGCTACCATGTGCCACGTGTTCAGGGACGGGCTCAGAGGCACACTGCTGTTCCCTGTCTAGCCATTGTCACTTCGGTAGACACTGTCTCCCTCCCCCCCACCTCCTCAGCTTCAGTGACACTTCTTTCTCAATAAATGATTCTCTTTCAAACAGATGTTGAGGAGTGTGACATTCGGAATATATAATGGTCGTCTTTTTACATAGACCTTCGTCAGACAGTAGCTGAAAGAAGAAAAGGAACTCGGCGATGTGGAAAAATCAATGTCAGGATTTTGCATTTCCTCTGCCCCTCCTGTCCCCCCCCTCCCCGCCCCCCCCTCCCCAATTCCTCTCTGTCAGTCTGTTTTTTTCCATGCCTATATTTTCTGTTGTGGTTTTTTTTTTTTGAATTCAAGTTTTGTTTGCAAGCTGGGATATTTTTTTTTCAAGTTTCATTTGCAGACTTCTTTTTTTCCCATTGGGGAAAAAACAATCATGGAATTAAAAACAAAACCTAACAACCACAAAAGCTGTCCTTCTTATATTGGCAAATATGTTTGCAGTGGGAAGTCTGTAAAGACACAAAGAGTTAAGAAGCAAGCGCATCAGAGAAGTCCTCAGTATGGTCTGTAAGTTGGTGGTGTGATCAGTGGTAGACGACTTGTAACCCGAGTGTCCCTGCTTAGGCTTCCGTGTGCTGGGGTGGACGGCGTGGAGGTTTTAAGAAGTTTTGCCAAGGGAAGGTTGGTTAGGTCATTGGGGAAGAGACTGAGGTAGTACTTACAGGGCTCTAGCTAGTTCAACTCCAGAGAGAGTTGTTACGAAAACAAATGAGCCCGAACCCTGACTCTTCTTCTGTTTTTCCGTCCTGCCATGTGATTTCTTCCTCGTGCCTAGCTTCTAGTCCACGCTTTCCGCCACGATAAGTTGGATCTAGCCTATGGACTGCATCCATCACCACAGTTGGTACTCTTTGGGCTTTCTGCTTCTAACAATGCAAGCCACACAGACCTTTCTCCTTTATAAAGTACCTAGCCTCAAATGTTTTCTTCTAACAATGGGAAATGAGTGAATACAACTGACCCTAGTTGAGGCTATTTCTTCCAGGTATTTTACTTACAATTCTTTTTTTTTTTTTTTCCTGGAAGTGTAGTTTTGCTTCAGAATAAGAATTTTTGGCTCTAAAAGTTAAAACTTGTCTTTTTTTCTGTATTTCTTTTATATAAGCTTATATTAGTGATAAGAAAAGGGACTTCACTGTTTCTTTTCTACACACATAAGCAAGTTTTTTAAAAATAATTAAATAGTATAGGAAGTATATACATAACAATTAAAAATACCATTCTTCTTCCTGCCCAATGATAATTGCTTAACTTCTTGGTACCTATAATTCCATATTTTTCCAGGTATACCTCCTATCTAACCCTCCCTCTCTTTGTTTTATGTGTGTGTGTGTGTGTGTGTGTGTGTGTGTGTGTGTGTGTGTGTATGTATATATATATATAAACTTTTTTTGTTAGTTGTGGGGCATGAACTCTGGGCCTAGGTGCTGTCCCTCAGCTCTTCAGCTCAAGGCTAGCACTCTACCACTTGAGCCACAGTGCCACTTCCAGCTTTTTCTGCTTATGTGGTGCTGAGGAATGGAACCGAGGACTTCATGCATGCAAGGCAAGCACTCTACCACTGAGTCACCTTCCCAGCCCCCTCTTTGTTATTTTTAAACAAAAATTCCATATATTATTTTTTAACTTTCTGATATTTCCTCTCCAATGAGTCTTAATTTCTACCACTGGGTTTTCAATTTTTTATACTATGACACATAGTGAAAAATATAGGTTATGATTCAGCTTAGCATGTGTGCAGTACATATTTATAATCGAAGGAAATATTTCACAAACCAACATTCACCTCTATTATGTACGATGTACTCTATTATTTTCTATTTTATTCCATTTCATTTTTAGGAAATGATGTAAATTGATTTCAAGACCCACTTGCATTCTGAAAAACACCATTTCCCTATGCTGCAATTTTGATGACTTTCAGATAGTTTGAACTCTACAGCTTTTAAGTTGCATGGAATCACAGAGGAGGGCTGGTCTGGCCTCTTCATTTTATATGCAGAGGAGTGGAAATGTTATTATCTGGGTAGTTGGTAACAGACTCCCCTGGGTGGGGTGGGAATGTGCTTTGTTAAGGGAAATATCTTCATACGTACTTATTTGGAGGAAGGTGCTGGACAGGAAAGAACTGAACAGCTCTACCTCGGAATAAACAGGAATTTGGAACAGAAAGCCTTGGGACAAATGGCTGGGGAGGTGGAGGGGCCAGCCAGTAGACCTTGAGTGAGCAAGATGAACAGAAAGCTTTTAGAAACTAGAATCTAACATTGAATTTACATTATTTGCATTACTGTGTTGTAAATTCATCTACTTGCTCAAGTTTTCAGTAAGGCTTCATGTTAGGAAGATTCCAACTGGGCACTGGTGGCTCACATCAGGATCTCAATTTGAAATCAGCCCAGGCAGGACAGTGTGTGAGACTCTTATGTCCAATTAACCACCAAAATGTCAGAAGGGGAACTCTGGCTCAAGTGGTAGAGCACTAGCTTTGAACAAAACGGCTCGGGGACAGCATCTGAGTTCAAGCTCTGAATTCAAGGCCTAGTATTGGCACAAAAGAAAATTAATCAGATTTCTATTGATAAATTTACCTCAAACTGGATTGAAGCAAAATAAGCTAGGACATTTTGTTGGCTTATGAAACCAAGCCAAGCTTGTGTACAGGGCCTTGAATAATGCCAGTGAAACTCGCTGTCTCTTTGTATTTTCTCTCTAATTCCACCTTCCTCTTATATATTGACATCTAATAGCTCCGCCCCCCCCTCCAAAACAAAAAGAGTAGTTGGCTGGTTAGGATCATATGACCACCTTTGATCCAATCATTGTGGCCAAGCAGGATCTGATTGGCCAGAAAGGATCTTGTGTTAATCCTTAGAGCCAGAAATGGCTATAGGTTACATGGCATTCCACGGTTTTCCCCAGATTGAGCTCAAATAAGGAGAATACAATTCTCATACAAGTATCTCCTGTAAATGGTAAAGATTAAGAGGCTGAGTTCCTTATCAGTCTTCCTCCGTGCAGACCAGAACAAGACCATCCTTATGTAGAACGAAAAACAAGATGACAGCACCTTTTGGAATTCCAGAGATCCTGTGGAGGCCACCAGATTTTCTACAGGTTGTACAAAGGTTGTGTATTGATTTTTTTCCCTCTAGATCTTAAAGGAAAAGAGAATCTTTGTAGGTATCTTGACTATATAAATGAAGAAACTGAGGTTCAGAACTGTTCATGGACCTGCCCAAAGTCACATGGCTATATGTGTGTGTGTGTATGCATATGCATATATATATATGTATATATATATACACAGAGAGAGGGATATATATGTATATGTGTGTGTGTGTGTGTGTGTGTGTGTGTGTGTGTGTGTGTGTGTGTATATTGCTAGAGCCACGACTGAACACAGTTCCTTTCTTCAGTTTACCAATGTTTCTTCTCCACCATTCAAGCAGCCTTCCCTATCTTCAGATTCTCCCATGCACCCTGGAAATATCGCCGGTCTTGTTTGGTAGCAAGAGACTTTATGAGCTATTTTCTAGTCCTTGGAGATGCCTGAGGACTCTGCGTAGAGTCAGAAAGGGGGGAGGGGGATAAATTTCCATGGGGATTCATGTCATTTCCCCAAAGAAGCTTCTGGTAATTCTGGAAGCAGGAAGATCCCACTAGTAAACAAGAAGGAGCCGTGGAGAGATAACCAATGGCTGAGAGAGGGTTTGGTACTTATGACTCACTTCCTATTTGCTCAGATTTCTGTGCATGTTATTTTATAGAGCCTTTACATTAAAAATTAGTTTCGGGGAACACTGAGTAGCCAAGTGACGGGCAGGAAAGGGGCTGGTGACGAGGCGGGCATTGCCAGGGCCATCCATGAAGGGCCTCCAATCTGATTGAATGAAGGAATGAACAGATGGACGAAACTAATACTGCATTCATTTGCCTGGGTTGCTGTAACAAAGTACCATAAACCGGGTGGCTTAAACAACACCAGTTTTTTTGAGCTTGCAATTCTGGAAGCCAACATTTCAGGATCAAGAGCGACCACAGGGTTGGTTTCTCCTGAGGGTTGGAGGGGAGGATCTGCCCCGTGGCTCTGTCCTACTTTCTCTTGGCTTGCTGGTCGTCTTGGGTGTGCAAAGACTTTGGTGTTTAAGGATTTCCATGATTAATGATCTACCCCCAAACTCAAACTGCTGTCTTGGGGCTCATGTTTAGAAGTGTGGTGAATAAGTCCAGATCTCTCCTCATAAAACCCTGTCTTGATAGTTAAACTATTCGAGGCATGGGAATCTCATACTAGAATCTTCTGTGTTAGACACAATTTGAAGCAGTGCTTATTGGTAGCAATATAAGACTACATGTCTAAATAGCTGTAAGTATCAACGATTCCTTAACAACAACAACAAGAAGTAATGACTCCAACCTGAAGTTTGTGTAAAGACCACGAACAAGTAGAGAGACTACATCCTTCCATAAAGGATTTTCCCTTTGGAAGAGGAACCCTGGCATACTGGATCTTGGCCCATTCTACTTAGGATGATCTCATCTTATTCTAACTATTTACATCTGCCTCCACTCTATTCCCAAATAAAGCCACACTCAGAGGCTCTGGGGGTTCAGAGTTTAGTACGTGAACTTTTGGGGCAATACGATTCAATCCATTTTAAGAGCTAAGTGGGATCTGGATCAAAGCTGGGCTCAGCGGCATGAACTCTGTCTCTGAGCGCCTCTGTAGTGGCTTCACAAGGCGTCTGTGAGTTTCTCACGCTTCTCCTGTGGACAGGCAGGGCCTCCGTCCTCTCCCCTGAATCTAGGACCCGACCACAAAAGGCCATGACACCCCCCCACTCACTCCGAGAGACCATGTAAACTCCCAAGCCCGGCCCTTCGGTTAGCCTGCCCGCTGGACAGGTGAGTGAAAGAGCTGTTGGTCTAATCACCCTCCAACCCCAGCCTTGCTAGCTGCACCCATCTGAAACTCCATGTTGAAATCCCAAATACCAAGCTTGGCTCCTTGCCAGAGTCCTGAGCCACAGATTTGATAAATAAACTTGATTTTTTTTTTTAAAAAAAGCTATTTTATTAGACCAGTCAGAATCGGGGTTCTCTGAAAAAACGGAACAACAGGCATACATACATGTACAGATCGCAGAATAGAGATAGCTATAATTCACATACATGTATATAATTCTCATAGGAAATGTATTATTCAGTTAATCTATTTCTCTCCTCTTAATCCTTTCCTCTGGACAACTCTGTGTGTGTGTGCTTATATGTATGCACTGTATATACATATACGTAGATATGTATAGCTAGATAGCTAGGTAAGTAGGTAGATAGTAGGTAGATAGATAGATAGCCTGACAATGGATTGGTAGGTAGATAGGTAGGTATATAGGTAGATAGATGAGAGATAGACTGATGATGGATGGATGGATAGATAGGTAGATGGACAGGCAGCCAGCCTTTCACATCTGGGGTTGTGTACCCATGGATCCAACCAGTCAGGGATAGACAGTGTTAACCTCTGCCTGACCCGAATGACTGCACATGTACAGACCTTTTCCTTGCTGTTGCCCCCTGCACAGCCTAGTATGGCAACTACTTCCATCGCTTTCCTGCTGTACCGGGTCTTGTACGTCACAGAGATGGCTTGGGTACACAGGAAGTCCAGAAGGGGGTATTTAGATATGACGCCATTTTCCACCAGGGACTGGACCGTATGTGGATTTTGCTACCAGTAGGAGATCTCAGAACCAAGTCCTTGTGCATACTAAGGGATGATGGTATGTATATACGGAGAGATTTATTTCTTAAGGAACTGGCTCCTTGGTTAGGGAGGTTGGCACATCCGTACTTTGCAGGCAAGGCCAGCAGCCTGGGAACTAGGGACCCAAGGAGGAATTGACATTGTTGTTCAAGTCTGAAAGCCGACTGCAGGCCAAATTCTCTTTGTTAGGGAAGGCTTGTCATTTTTCTCTTCAGGCCTTCAACTAATTATATGAGACCCACCCACTGGACGGAGTGTAATTTGCTTCAAAGTGTACAGGTTTAATTATTATTTTGTTTCTCATTTACTGTTTTAGAGGTGACATACAGCAGGGGTTACCTTTATATATGCCAGGCAATAAGTACATTTCCTTTCGCATAGTGTCATCTGTTCCCTCATTCCCTCCCAGTCCCTCCCTCCCATCCCCACCCATAAGTTGCAAGGTTCACTTTCATCCAGTGCATTCCACTGCTATACTTTCCACCCTTTTCCTCTGATTCTGTGCCTCCTCCTCCCCCTCCCACAGATACACAGATACCCCCTCCCACACAAATACACCATGTGTAAGCTAAAGAATACAGTCACCAGAGAGAGAGAAAAAAGTCCTTTGTTTCCCTATCTTTGGAGTTCGTTTCAGTATGTATATTATTTTATATAGATATGAAGAGGCTCTTGGGTATTACACCTTAGTGATTCTTTCCTAAGACTATCTTCTTTTGTTCTCGCTGTATGTGAGTATCTAGAATTCTGTGTAATGTGTCACGTCCCATTGCGTTTTAGATCTCACCTCTGCCTATCAGGGAGAACATGCTCCATTTGTCTCTGGGCATGGCTTACCTCACTTAACATGATTTGTCCTGGTTCCATCCATTTCCCTGCAAATGACCAGATTTAATTATTCATCTCACCTATCAACGTGCTTCGCAGCCACGTTTAGCCTAGTGTTTGAGACAGGCCTGAGGTCAGCTCTTGACTGTGCAGCGTCTAGCTGTGGGGCCTTCAACAGTGTATCAAACTCTCTGAGCCTAGCTCCAGGAAATTAAGACTTACCATACTGGTCTTCTTACGGTGGTGAGGAGTAAATAAAGTGGGTATTGACGAACTCAGTCAGAGCCCACAATGGCTTCAATTTAATTTTATATTTAATGTTTATATCTCAGGTCTCAGCTTTTACCAGTCTGTAGTGCTGCTCCCGTGGGGTTATGTTCACATCACCACTCACTCTGTTTCTAGAAGTGTCTCTCCCTCCCTCTTTCCCTTTCTTCCTTTTTTCTTTTTCATGCGTCCCTTTTCATTTTTCTTTGTAAAGCCAGGCAGGTCTGCCTCGCCGGGGACCGGGGCATGTTTCACAGATTCATCTTACTTGTCACACCAGCCGGGCGCCGCTCCCTGGACCATTGCCTCCCGTGTTCCCGTGAGGTGTTGCTCTCTCTGCTTCAACAACTCTCCTTCTGCCTCCAACTGGGCCTGCACCTCCCGGCTGCTCAGGCCCCAGCCTCTCTTCCTGGCCCAGGAGGCCGCCATGGCAGGCTTCTATGCTCATGTAGATGTAAGAACAGCTGCAGGAAGGTACAAGGGAAGCAGCTGCGAAGTGATGCTTTACCTCCCCTGGACAAACTTGGGGCTCACTAGCCCAGCTGCCTCCACCCTCTCAGCCTCCATGGTGCTTACCCTGGAGCCCCCCACATGCCTCCCACTGCCCCTTCTAAAGCCAGTCTACGCTCATCCCTACCATCTGGCATGGCCTAATGGTGGCTGGCCATGGAGTTCCCTCTGCATTCAGGAAAAATCTGGCACCGTTATTGGGAAACTATGAGGCCTCATGGCATCCATATCCACCAGGGTTTATCAGAGAAGCAATACATATTTAATGATAATATCTATTGATTAGAAGGGCCTGGGGATGGAGCAGAGAGTCTAGACTCCGAAGCATTGATGGTAGGGCTCCGGTATGAATCTGACTCCATCCATCTGATAGACTAGCTTGACACTGTTTACCGACTCAGACTGGAGAAAGGGAAGTTCACTAGTGGGGGCTGACTGACACACAAGGGCCTTGGCTCTGTCTTATCACATAGCACAATGTGGGAAGGCAAGAGGCAAGAGAGAGCGGCCCTGGTGACCTAGGTACCAGGGCACCAGACCCACCCCTGGGAGTGCAGCCCTCCTGGCTGAATCCATTCACCTCTAAATACTGTTACAGTGGCAATTCCATTTCAGTATTTGGGCTTTGGACGGGACAGACATTCAAACCATAGACAATTCTGAAGATTTGGAAACTAGAGAGCTGATCGTATAAATCTGGGTCTGAATTTGCAGACACAGGAGTGATGTTCTGCTGAGAGGGGGCGGGGTATGGCAGAGAGCTTCCTTACGAAGCCTTTTTGTTCTACTCAGGCCTTCAATGGATTAGAAGAGACACACTATAGTGGCAGTACAATCTGGAGACATACCTAGGAATAATCTGGGCACCTCATGGTCCAGTCAAGTTGGCCCACTGGGTCATAAAATTAACCCCTACACCTTGGTTTTTTAATCTAGCTCCAGTTGTGAATCACTGACACAAGGCTTGTCCGTCCCCCCATCCCCCCCTTAAATAACACAAGTCCTATTTGCATCTCCTCCGACACCACCCAGCTCTGTTATTTTATTAATGACACGGGGCCATCTGGAATTCTTTTGCTTATTTTACTTATTACCTGTCTTCCCAAATAGAAGGTAAATCTGTGAGTACGAGAGACTGCCCTGCCTTGTTCTCTACTACGTCTTTTCATGCCTGGAACTAAGTAGGAGCTTTTGGGACAATGAACATGCATTACTACTTTTGAGACAGGCTCTCACAACACAGCCCAGGCTGCCCCTGAACTTGTGACGCTCCTACCCAGGGTTCCTCACAGGCCTGCTCTACCACACCCCGAGAAAGTGAGCCCTGCCAGGCTGCCCCAGGGCGACTGGGGGCTGCTCCGCCATGCTGACCCCAGGGGCATATTCAGACAGACACCCGTGGGTTGGATCTGCTCACCATCTTCTCTCCTCTCAGGGGTGAGGCGCCCCGGTTTTTCTTTGGAGAATTCACCCGCCGACACCCTCGGGTCCCATTCAGGGAGGGCAGGCTTCAAACGCTGCAGCAAAATCCACCCCGGGAGTCACCTGGGTCCAGCCAATCATCGGCGTCATCCTGCAGCCGCCCGCCCAGGTTGGGGCACGTGACCTGGGTCTAGCCAATCATCGGACGTGTCCAGTCGCCCGAGTTGGGCACGTGACTTGGGTCTAGCCAATCAGCGGACCTCATCCTCCAGTCGCCAGAGTGGATCGGTTCCTAGGTGGTGGCTGCGAAGGCCGGAAGCCCCAGGGACCATCTTTTCCATCAGGGAGAAGCCAACGAGAAAAACCGACAGGAAGCCGGGCGCTGGGGGCTCACGCCTGTCATCCCAGCTACTCAGGAGGCCGAGAGCTGAGGATCGCGGTTCAAAGACAGCCCGGGCAGGAGAGACTGTGAGACTCTCATCTCCAATGAACTACTAGAAAGCCAGAGGTGGCGCTGGGGCTCAAGTGGCAGAGTGCTTGCCTTGCATACCTGAGGCCCTGGGTTCGATTCCCCAGCACCACATAAGCAAAAAAGGAAAAAAAGCCGGAAGTGGCTCAAATGGTAGAGCCCTAGCTTTGAGCTGAAGACCTGAGGGACAGCGCCCAGGCCCAGAGTTCAAGTCCCACAACTGACAACAAAACAAAAAACCTATCTGAGTCAAGCGACGGATAAAACTCCAGATTGAGCCACATCTGAAGTCCCATTTAATGGTGGACTTTTCTGTTCTAATAGATTCTCTTTTTGGCTTAATGCCAGTTTGATGTAGGGTTAAGTGATTTGTAACCAAACATGTTGTAATCCATGTAATTATACTCCCCCCTCCCCCTCCTCCCCCTCTTCTCCCCCCTCCTCCTCCCACTCCTCCCCCTCCCCCTCCTCTCCCTCCTCCTCTTCCTCCTCTTCACTCTCTTTCTCTCTCCCTCCTATTTATATACCTCAGTAATTCCAGGAGACTGCCAGTAGGAAAACTTCCCCAGGAAAAGAGAATTTTTTTTTTTTTCAGATTTCCTCATTGTCTCAAAAGAGTCTGGTTTTAAAGCCCCGGTGGAGAGGTTTATAACGGCCAATTGACAGCCAAGGGCCGGGCTGGAGAATGTGTGCCAACAAATAACTCAGGCAGGCCAAACTCCTGGGGAGTTTCTAATGATGTGAAAAGACCTAAGATTTCTGTAAGACAGGGGTCAGCGAATTACAATTCTCCCAGGAGCGAAAGCCTTCTGAATGCTTATTTCCAATAATCTTGTTTAGGTTCTGGGGTAAATAAATCTGTCTTTTGTTTGGTGTTAACTCAGCTTGCAGCACTGATGGTAATTAAAGGGGTGGAGAAATGAATGAATTCCTTAATTGGCTGTGTTCTGGCTGATTTGGAAGAAGAAGAAAAGGCCTTGGTGGACAGGGGCAGGGTGGTCTGATCTGCTCTGGGACGCGATGATGGCATCATGGCAGCTGGTGACTGAGTGGCGAAGGGAATCTATCATTATATGATCCATGGGCACTGGCTGAGCCCTCGCTGGACTCTAATGGGCCTTCCTGAGGCACAAAGAACACCAGAGGAAATGGTTGGTTTCAGGGGTCACTCCATGTCAAGGGTTCCCTGGAGGAAGGATTGCTGGTTTGCTCCCTTCCCTGAGCCACAATTGAGGGGTTGAAAAAGAGGATAAAATAAAGCCAAAGTCATCCTTCTAGATGGTCATGTAAAATCCCCACCTCCCTCACAATACGGTGTTCCAGAAAGAGGTTCACGTATACACTGACAATAACAATGAGATGATAATAAAATAGTGGCACATGTTGAGCATTCTCTGTGGGGGCAGATACTACGTGCAATGCAATCCATACATGACCTCTTTTTGCACCGGCAAGAATTCTGTGTTGTAACGACAATATCTTACAGATGGAGAGATGGAGACTGGGAACAAGGTTCCACAACTTGCAGGAAGCCTGTGGGGCCAGGGGATGATAAAGTCAAGCTGCAGAGTGAGTGGCTCCCGGATCGACTTCGTTCCCCTCCCCCATGACAGCACATGGCTTGGCTTTGCCCTCTGTTGCTTGTTTACTCTTTAACCAACTAGTGTCTCTGAGTCTCCTGTGGATCCCTAAAATGGGGATAACCTTTATGTCCCAGAGTACCTGGAGACAAACAACAGAACCAGATTTTGGCTCATTTAGGCAAAGATGGATCCTGGTCCCAAGTCGTTAAGACATGGAAGACAAAAATGGAAATGTATGTATATTTTTTTCCTGATAGCGAACAGACTCTGTCTAAATGCAACAACCCTGGATGTGTCACAATACATTTTGCCCTTATAGAATGTGCAACACCAGCAGTAGGCCCTGATGTAACCTATAGGTCACAGTGACAATGCTATTGTGCTTGGCGGGCTCATTAGTGCTAAGAAATACTCCACTCAGACAGAGGGTTGATGATGAGAATAGACGCGGAGGGGCATATAGAAATCTCTGTACTTTCCATTCAATATTGCTGCAAGTCTTGGGAAAAAATACTTTATTTTTAAGATGTCCTGACAGGCGATAAAGAGCTTAAGGATCTCTTGTCTCTTCTTCCACAGAGAAAGTTCCAGCTCTCATCAAGAACTGCCCAGTGGGTGATTTTCCCCTAAACCAGAAGAACGTTTAGGTACTAAGCAGCCAAATTACCACTCTCCTCCCTCCCCTCCATCTCCTGCCATTTCTAACAGGACTCTGTGGTGATGAATGTTTTCAGTACCAGGCCTGGTGTGTAGTAAATGCCCAGCAAATGGTGATTATTATTATTATTATTCTGCTTATGAATAATAATAATAGCATTTAGGAAGAGGCAGCTAGCCTGTCTCTTCACTTGCTGTGTATTTTCTAGGCTGCTTTTCCTGTGGGATGATTGAGAGTTCCTTTATGAACAGAGACATAAACCACGCTAACATAGCCTCCAGACAGAAGCATGCTGGCGTGGTTCCAAATTGGTCACTAAAGCGTGTCCTAAACCGGGAAGAAATCAAAACAGATTGCCTCTCATTTCTCACTGTTCCAAGCAAGAAATTACCTTTTAAAAAGTGAAATGCCCTGACTCTCAAGCTGTTTACAAAACACAGATTTTTGTTTTGTTTTGTTGCTGTGGCATATCTCTGGCTCTTTGTGTCTTTCTGGAGTAGATTGTCTGTCCCTCCCTATAGGGTTCATGGGGTTGTCAGAGGGCAAAGGTGACATGATTCTCCTAGGACTAGAAACCCTTGGGCCTGGCCCTCTCCACCGGTGAGTAGGCTGTCTGTGGGGAAAGAAAGTACTCTGAAGTCAGATCGTTTTGGATTTGAATCCTGGCTTTGTGCTTATGCACTTGGGCAAGTTCACTTGATGCCTGTGGATTTTACATCTTACTTTCTGATCTTAAAAACCAAGCATCCATTCTTTACTTACCAAAGGTTTTGGTGGTTCCCAGTAGCGATCGCTTTTGCTCAGGGCCATTGTAGCTCCTATGACACCTTTGTATGTTCTAGAGGGCCCCTCTCCCCCCATCTCTCCCCCTCCCCCTCTCCCCTGCTGCTGCTTCTAGAAGATGTGTCTGGGGCCATGGTTCCTGGCTTGCTGAGCAAAGCACCGCAGGATTGTATCCTTTGCTTTGCCTCTCGGCTGGAAACCCTTGTGGAGCAGGCAGCCTGCTCCACGGTTCACAGGGGTCCTGTTTCCATCTGCCTATTAAGCTACTGAGAAAATAAACACCTTTCTTCTACAAATAAACAGAACGTTCCGCCAAGAGGATGGGGATGGTCTGGCCAATTCTGGTCAAACCATCGGACAGTAAATTGTGATTGGCCCAAGGAAGGAGCATGTGACCCCCAACTGTGTAATACGAGGTTCCCCCCTCCCCCTCGTGACAAGTAGATGGAAAGTGCCACTTCACGTGCAGTAGAAAAATGGCAGCCACGTTCCTCTTTATATGGAATAGGCTGGTTTGTGCAGAGGGAGAAGATGTGGCTGATAAGTAACTCTACAGAGGCCAGTAGACACGCCCGGAGAATGTTCCTGGGGCAGGATGTTGACATTGCCTTCCCTTTCTGTGAATCTAAGCTCTGACTCAGCCTTCCTCTTAGCAATCTAAAGCTCACGCATTCCCTTCTAGCTAAATCTCCTGTGGGTTGGTGGTTTGACACTTGAAACACAAAGTGTCCAGGGGGGGTGAGATGCCACGCTATATAAACGGTATGGAAAGGCCTCACCCAGAGAGAGACTCTGCACCGCAGCTGTTGCATTCTATTCTACCAAATTGGATTTATACCAGTTTGCTCCTTTGGAATGAAAGGAGAAAGTACTTTATTCGATTTGGGATGTCAGCTATGCCAACAGCTCTTGATTTTATGCCATGGCAGACGTTAGTCATCCATTAGCAGAAATCATGAATTCTTAAAGGCCCCGTGGTGGTGTAGGTGATGCTTTGTTGGTGTTGGTTTGTCAGGGGAATGGTCCGGGTCCCTCCTAACAGGGGCCGCGGACGCTACTTTTCATCATCTGGAAATGAAATGGGAGGTGAAACCACACGTTTCGATTTTAGGCAATTTGTGACAAAAACCCATTGCAATCCTTTTTTTTTTTTTTTTTTTTTTTTTAAAGCTTCTAACGTGTGGAAAAACTTGCCTGCAGAGGTGAGACAATATTGCTTTACATTAATGGCAGGAAATAAAGGGCACAGAATAGCAAGCACCCAAGCCTAACTGGCTAACGAGACTTGGCAGATGGTTTGGGGGACTGTGGGGAGGGCACCTGGGTCAGCAGGCATGTGAATCCCCAGCCAGGAGGAAAGATTGGCTGGGTTCCACGTTGTCTCCACAATACAGCTCCCTTTCTTAGATCTAAGGGGGGAAGAAGAGGGGATCTTTGTGAACCTTCCACTCAGAAGAAGAAGCCTTTTGGGTCGGATAAGAAAAGAAGAAAAGGCAAATGCCCAGATTTTCCTGGCCTTCTTGAAGAGGTTGGCCATCCATTTGCCCACAGTTGGAACTAAAGAGTCCAAAGGGATCTCGTTTGGCCCGAGAATGTCCTGCGACCTGCCTTCTAGGGAAAAATGATGTTGGAGGGAGTAGGGAAGATAAACGAGACCCCCACCCACCCAGGCCTTGTAGTCTAGGGGTGAGGAAGCATCCCAACTTTCTTTTGCCAATTCAGGGCCTGCTGGTTGGGTGTAGGAGAGTCCTGGCAGGAGTGTGACCTGCCTGGTGTGTGTCCACTGTGCTTGTTTCCTATGTATAAGGTGCTGTTCCCTGAGCTGCACAGAGCCCTGAGGCTTGGGGCACTCAGCCCTCCCCTGCCACAGCTCCCCTGGAGTTAGACTAACCTTTGCCCACCCACCAGCAAGGTAGACTCACAGCTGCCGGGCAACGGGAGGGATTCCAGTCTCAGCGCTTCTATCTCCAAGCTGTGTGGGACTTGAACATGGAACATCACCCCTTCAAGCCTCAAGCAACTCATCTGTTAAATGGGGACCTACTTACCTCCTGTGGGGGGGGGGAGTCATATGGGCAAGTCCACATGAGATTCCTTTAGGGAGCACAGAGTCCATTGCTAGGCCAATGTCACCGGTTGTGTACACAGTGACTAGTTTTGGAAAACCTATGACTTGAGTTCCCCGCCCACCCTACCCCCTTCCCATCCACCCAGCCAAGGGCTGAGGCTCTGTTTTTGCTTCTGATTGCTTTGAGGCACCTTGGCTGGTGCAACCATTGCTTTGGAACAAAGCAAAGCTCGCTCCTTCTCTTCACAGGCTTCTCTGGTTGCTATGTCAACAGGACCAGCAAGGCGGTGGATAAGGAAGGAGTTTTCCTTGGGGGGCGAAGGCCAGGCGTCCCTGGGGTTCCTCTGCATCCTGGCACTTTGCTGATTTGAAAGGCTTCCTCATTCTGGCTCTGTGCTCTGTTTACCCATAATTGCCCTTCATCTCAGCCTCTTTTCCTGCTCCTCTCTGCTTGCCTAATTCTCACCCACCTCTTGCCTGGCACAGGCCTAAAAGTCAGCAAACCATGGTTGAAGACTGAATAGACGACGGAAACAGCACAAGCCTGGCGGAATGTTCAGGAGCTGACTTCTCTAAGGGAGAAAAGCACTCACAGGATTGGATCCTCTCTAGCTACCATGAGGGTTAGAGTACACGCTGTGAGGTACCTAGCATAGCACCCAGTGAGTGCCTTTCTCTGGTCTGTTTCAGCCCAGTAACTACACCTGGAAAACTGCATTTCTAGTGTGAACAGTCCCCAAAGAAGAAAGCCGGCGTGGTCCCTGTAATTAATTCCTCCTTCCTCTCAACCCTCATACATCCTATGCTCAGTGAGAGTGCAATGAATTTTTACCAACTGGTCAACCTCTGGAAAGAGATCTGTGTGCACTGCTGGCCAAGCAAGCCTGGTCACTTATCCAGAGGACTTAACACTGCTACTAGGACTCAGCTGAGTGAGAAGATGTTAATTGTTCCCAGGCTCGTGGCATCCACCTAATTTCCTCTAATGAGCACACAGTAAGCTAGGAGGAGAGGCGTGAGATTGGATGGCAGGCAATTCAGGCCTCCTCGTGCCAGATGAACGGCAGCGTCTGCTCCACACTAGGGCACTTGCCCGTGTCTCCATGGATAGCTAATTCAATTACGCTGAAAACACAGGAGGAGAGTGTCGGGCAAATTGCTACCCTGCTGCCCGGCTACACCTAGCCCACCTCCTGGCGCTGATTCCTGCTGACTCGGCAGCACCTGGCTCCTCTGGTTTCAGGATAACCAGAGTCTGTGTTCCCCTCGGTTCTCCAGGCAATCTTCCCCTCTTAGACCTCTGAAGAGAGAAAAGGGTATTTGTTCACCTTTTCCTTGCCTTGTTTCTCTCCTCAAATTCCTCTTATTCATCATCGACCACAGATGATCTGATTAGGTTGAATCGAAAAATACATGATTGCACCTATAAATCTTGTTTGGGGTGCTGAGTCAGTGTCAGGCACTAGCCGGAGCACGAAGAAAGCATCACTGAACACAATGTGCACACCGCCTTGCCTGTAGGGGTTCACAGTTCTGACGAGGGACCATGATCAGACCCCTCTCGAGGCTTTCTTTGTATTCCAGAGTCTGAATAGTAGGCCATGGTGAAACCTGAAAAGGGAAGGAAAGAGGAGGTGGTGTGCGGAAGGAAGGGCTGCACTGTGGCGAGCGTGGGAGGTTTAAGGGAGTTTACTAAGTAGAGGAGAGGGAATGGGTGGTGGGGGTCATCAGAAGATAACACATGGGAACTCAGTCACGAGAAACCGAGAAGCCACATTTTGAGAGGTGGGATTGGGGGTCTTCCTTGGAGAGCCGGCAGCTACAGGTGGACTTCTGTCACAAAGACCTGTGCCCCTGGAAGATACTTAACACTGTGAGGAAACTGAGCCAGGATAGTAGTAAAAGCAAAGAAAGAGCAGGAAAACAATACCAGCAAACCAGATCAACTCCAATGGAGGGCTGAAGTGGGACTCCATGGTGACTGGAGGAGAGCCAGGAGGCAGGAGCCACAAGGCATGGAGTAATGGTGCCTGAGTTGGTCTGCGCCCAAATAGAGCCCGTGTCAGGGGGCAGGCTCACAAAGAACTCCAGGGTCTTGTGAGTTCAAAGCACAGGACTGACAGGTCCAGTAACCTATCATCCAAGTCCCTGCCCCTGCCTCAGACACGCCCATTGCCTGGAGTGTAACTTCCTTGCCTCTACCGTGAAGACAAGATGGCGCCAGTTAAACCCAATACCCCATCATCCACCACGTGGCCAAGATGGCACCGGTGAGATCCTTATTTCAAAGGAAGAAGATGTGCTGTTTTGCTACATTTTATGGAAGAAACGATCTCTACGTGCTGGGATTCTTCTTTTGCTTCTTACAAATCAGTTACTCAATACTCATCGAGTACCTACAGGCTCGCCCAGAGAAGGCGTTTGCCTTACCCGGCGTGTAGTTACAAGGAAGAGATGGCCAGAACGTGGGATATGTGCCTCCAGGAACAAGATGGAACTTCATCTGAGGAGACAGGTATGCTTCACTGCACAAATGAGATTCATGCTGAGCCCTGAAGGAGCAGAAATTCGCCAGGCAAAGAGAATGTGTGTGTGTGTGTGTGTGTGTGTGTGTGTGTGTGTGTGTGTGTGTGTGTGTGTGTGTGTGTGTGTGTGTGTGTGTGGCCAGGAGCTGGTAGTATAAGGAACATTTCAGCAACACGCAGTGGCTTTGAGAAAGGTTCGTGGCATAAAAGAAGGCGGCAGACCCAGCCACGGTGATCCCATCCAAGAAAATAACACTGAGAACTCCTTTGCCAGATTTTCCTTTAGTCTTTAAGTCTCCAGTACCCTTGGATCCTCGGAGGTGAGTTCCTGCAGGGGCAGGTGGGGAGGGGGAAGGGGGGGGGAAGGAATCTGTCTGGTCCCACTCGCTGTTTTGCCATTACAGTTGCAAGGGTCAAGGTCAAAAATAATGGTGGCTGGGTAACTTAGTCACTTTTCTATAGCGGTGACAAAAATACTCCATGTAAACCATTTCCAAGGAGCAAAGGGCCATGGGGGCCTATGGCAAGGTTGCACATCATGGTGGAGGGGCACTTGGTCACCCCAACGTGCCCAGGAAGCAGAGAGGGAGAGGGAGGGCGTAGGGAAGAGGCTGGGTCCCTGATATCCCCTTCAAGCCACACCCACAGATGAATCCTTTCACTGGGCTTCACCTCTGGAAGGTTCCACCCTCCCCCTCTCCCCAATAGTTGCCATCATCACTTTTAAACTCCAGATCTCAACCCTGGGGCAGCGGAGTGTTGGCCTCGCCCTGTTTGTCAGGTTGTCAGAACCGGGGTGTCCTTCTACACCAGCTTCTGTGCTGTGGTAGTTTTCTGTGTGAAGCAGCTCAGATCTCCCATTCACACGAGTCTCCCCCCCCCAAATGGGGGTGTTAGCTTAAAGTTTGCTTCCAGGGTCCCTTGGCAGGAGCGGGAGGCAGCGGGAAGCAGTCCCACAGATTCAAGTTGGATGATGAGCTCCATCAAGTAATCGCTGCTTGACTTTTGGCATGTGTGTTCTCCTGTATCTAAGTCTTCACCTGTAGAAATGTGGATTGTAATGGCAGTGGTGCGGATGAGCGGCTACCTGCCCGTCACCATCGGGACGAGCAAGCAGAACTCATTAGGGAGTAAGGAAGCAACCTCATTCGTTTCTCCACTGTCCACTAACAAGGCTGAGCTGATGCCTGCTTTGCCCCCTGGTAAAGTCTTGAGCAGTTTCCATCCTTTCATCGGTCACTGCTGGCTAATAAAACGCTCTGCGGTCATCTCCACCAGCAGAATGGCTCCATCTCAGTCATTAAAATGCCTGCTCTTAAGTAATGGTTGAAACTCTGAGCTTCATTTAAAGTTGAGGCTTCTCTTACACAAACCAACTATATATCTATATCTATATAGACATATATATTATATTTAAAGACATTTCTGAAATAATTGGGGAAGTTTGAACACTGACTGAATAGTAGATGAAATCAAGGAATTCTTGTTAAATGTGTAATGGTAGAAATAATATGTTGAGATTCAGGCTGAATTGCTGAAGATGAAATAATAGGATGTCTGAGAGTTCCTTTTCCATAACTAGTGTTTTGGGAGGTGGGCGGGTGGGGGGTGCTGGGCCATAAATGAACCGTGGATTTGGCTATGTTTACCTTACTATTTTATGTCATTTTCTCTCCTGCGCCTGGAAATGTTCAAGAGCTTCTACAAGAAAACATTTGGAAAATACGTTTAAAGCATTTCCCCTGAGCAGCCGTATATGATTGGCAGGTTGTATACCACATAAGGTTAGTGGATTGTAGATTTATGTATTTATTGTAACAGTTCTTTGGCTAATGGCAGTAGAGTGTGATGCACTAATAAGGCCGGTGTACTGATGACTCCCTGATTATCTTCTTCCGCTATTCAAACCCGACGCCATCCTCTTCTTGGGTGGCGGGCTTGCTTTTAATGAAGAAAATACAAGAAATGTGATGGAATGCCACATCCAAGGTTAGATGATAAAAGACTAGCTTCTGTAGGTTATAAGATTCGCTGGGTTAGTCCGACGTTATCGGGGCCTCCTCCCGGACTCATTTGGATGCAACAAGCTACCCGTGTGCAAACCACACCAGAAAGGCCCACACAGGAAGAAACTCAGAGCCTCACTTCTACCCACAGCTCTGAAGAAAGTGGCTCTCTACCACTGGTTTGCGTGAGTTTGGGAGCACTTCTCTGGTGAAACCTTCCGATCAGATGGCAGCCCACGTGATTCTTCATTTGCCCTGAGTGGGAGAGGCTGAGCCAGGATCCAACCAGAAGAACCTGGTTTAGATTTCTGCCCCACAGGACCGCTGGCAGTGTTTGGAGCCAGCAAGTCTGGGGCAATTTTGCTACGCAGTCGCTGATGACAGATGCTCACAGTGCGACCGACTCATGCAGAGGGCAGCGGTGCCCTAGCTTGTTTGCTGGTGCTGCCTCTTCTCAGAAGGTTTCAGCCCACCCTGTTTATGCAAGGCCAGAGGCCAATGCCAGTCACCCCAGACCACACAGCCGACCAGAGGATGTGCCCCAAGTTCTGCCTCCAAGGCCGTGGTCAGGAGACACCCGATTCTCTCAGCGCCCCCTAGAGGAACAACAATGTATTTCACGGTGGACCACCTTCCAAATGTTTATACTCCAGAGGCCGAGGCAGGAAGAAAGGTCACAAAGCGTTTGCATCTAGGTCTTCGGCAAGGCCGACATCTTGCTTTGAAGCATCGGGTATGTGAACTTCTGTGGAGTTAAACTCAAGAGCTACGGCATCCCACGTTCCTATCCTTTGGTGGGCAAAAGAAAGACAAGCATGTATTTTGCTCTTTCATACATGGTGGCCACGACCTGAGGTGAGGAATCCACGCAACAGTGTTTCCATTACCACCCTGAGCTCCGTGAGTTATAGCACCCCATCAGGGATGGAGTCTAAGGCTTGGGTCTGAGCTAGTCTTGCCATTGCTTACATCCACAGAATCTGGGAGCGGTTACCTTATACTCATTTCAAGTCTGGAAACAGGAAAGCCGGCAGGAGTCTGGCCTTTCTCTTAGAAGCTTCTCACGGCCCCGTGAAGAAGCCTGTGTGTGAGCTGACCACCTACCTGGCTAAGAGTCAGATTAGTCTAGCTGCCCCATTACACGAGGAAACCCAACCAAGATCGACAAAGCCACAGGCCTAGCCACGGAGACAGAGATCAACCTCTGCCTGTCTCAGTTCAGACAGTCAAAACTGTCTAGCTGTCTAGCGAGGGAAAAGTAACTGTTTGTATTTTGTTGTGCCACTCCAGTCTTGTTAGGTGTGGCGTTTACAATAGCAAAAGATCACCGCTACCCTTGCTCTGGGAAGTGTCTTTGAGCAAGATGACCCTTCAAACATCCGATGACAAGGCCAGCTGCCGGCTTGGACTTGTTCCACACCTCCCTCCTCCTCTTCAAGAAGAAGACTCTTCCTTCCTTGCGCACACTTAACTTTATCCTGGACAGATTTCTCCTGGGCTTGTCAAAACTTGCTGGGTTGCAGTATCGCAAACCCAGTTTCTGTTGGCAGCTTGTTAAGATAATTGAAATGTGGGCAGAAGCTCATTAAACTCTTCGTCAAAGACATTCTTCCTTCCAGGCTTGGAAGGAGCTGAGGGTTTGTCACGTCCCATTAGCACCGTGTTGGAGTGGCTTCCACACCTATCCAGGCAAATCAAACACAGAGAGTCTGCATTCAAGGGAGAATTCAATTTATTCTCACAGAGAAGGGTATGTGGATAGAAACTCAAAAGTGTGGTTATATCCGGCTGGGCTGGATGAGGAGGAGAAGATGTGAAAAACGCCTGGGAAAGATAAGGAAGCCTTCAGCTTCTCTTTCTTGTACATTTGAAAAAGCGAGCATTTGAAGTTGGTGGTGTTGTTTTTTTTTCCTCTCTAGACATTCTTCAAGTCCTCTTCTGGTCTTGTTTCACACAAACCCTCTACCAAACCTTGTCTTTCTGGAAAAGATTCTGAGTCAAAATGACTTTTGTTTAAAACCTGACTCATCTCAAAAATAAACAGCAAGGGTGATGCCGACTTTTAATGAGCATGTGTTATATGCCAGGCTAAGGATTTTAGATAATCTCATTTAATCCTACACGATTTCCTACAAGCAGCGGTTCTTGGAATTAGCTGTTCAGTAGGTGTGCAGTGACCAGACGAATGAATAAAAATTCTGTTAGAGGAGACAATTAACTTCATCTTGATAAAGAAGTGGGGGCCTGGGACTGTGGCTTAGTGGTAGAATGCTTGCCTAGCATGCATGAGGCCTTGGGTTCAATTCCTTGGTACTACACAAACAAATAAACAAACAAAAAAAGAAATTCCCATGAGTAGTGCGTGGGGTGTGTGTGTGTGGTGGAGGGGGGTAGGCTTTAAGCAAGTAGTACTCAAATGCTGTGATTTCATTGAATTCTCCAACACTCCGGGATCCCTGGGAAATAACAATAGTCATAGACTCAACTTTGGCTGGGAATGTAGCTCAGTGGTAGGGTACATGCTTAAGTATGCATGGATTCCTGCGTCCAATCTCCAGCAGCAAGGAAAACAAAAGACAGCCCCAACTTTGTGGGCTGATGTGACAATTGCTCTGGTTATTTGTTTTGTTTGGGTGTCTTGGCTTTCTGAGGAAAGATGTTTATTGGATGAGGGGTAAGAGAGGTGATAGAAAAACCTCATGTCACATGGACCCAAAACAGTATGGGTTCAGCTTGCTTAAAGTCCTCTGAAAACATGGCCACCTACATTACGACCTCGATTCCTCATGACAATAGACTCCCTCAGACCGCCAGGGAAGGAAGTGTGGGCACAGGAACGGAACCAACACACTATGACACATTTCATATCAACAAGCACCATATGGTTGTGCAATCAATCCACGATAATTAAGGAAAGGGAAAAAAAATATAGCAGCACAAAGCCTGCCTCATAGGATTGCTTTTCGGATACAATTAAGTGAATGTTGAAGGATGCCTCACAGTGGATAAGTGCTTAATAATACTAATAGTTCATCATAAACAAAGCTTATTGAGCACAGAGCTTACGCCATGGTTTTACATATCTCATCTCCCATAATGCTGTTCTCCCCACATTTCACAGTTAAGGAAACAGAGGCATAGACACTAAGGGCTTGGTCTGTAGCGGAATATGCAGTGGAAAGGTTAGTGTCTCTGGATACACGCACACTGGGAAGGACAGAATATTGGAGCACTTAGCTTGAGCTAGGACCAAACACCAGTGATTCACAAGTACGGGGGGCTTCTGGCTGGAAGGGTGTCTGGTTTTCCTCTGAACTTTAGAAGTTGCTCCTGCATCCCATCGGTCCTCAGGCCACTCTTGAAAGGGCTGATGATCTTCAGAAATAGCAATTGCTCTTTCTTGCCCTTCAACAACCTCACCCTACCTCTACAGAAGGAATAGAGTGTTACTCCCAAAGCTCAGGAACTCTGTAGACTTACAGCCTTCACCTCCTCTCTGCCAAAAAAAAAACCAGAGGTGATTTAAAATATTCTGGAAAGAGAAAAAGAGGGTCACTGTAAAGTATGAAGAGGCAACTTGCTGACTCAATCGGCCTTCTGTGGATGAAATGCATCTTGGGTAACGGTCATTTGTATGCAGCTGATCTAGACAAAAAGGAAAAATTTCTTTTGTGCTTGCAGCTAAGTCCCTTCTATTTGCTTTGCTTATATATACATATACATTATATATACATATACATATGCACACATACACATCTGCACATTTCAAAGCTACTAACGCAGGCCACGTATATATGTGCCAAGGAAGAGCAATTCGTGTTTCTTTTGCCAAGCTAAAGTCAGTTCCCCCTTAAAATTCCCCTCTGCACATGTTTGGGAAGATGATATTTAATTGATCATAACCCCCTCAGACTCTCAGACAGACTCCTTCTTCCTCTTGCTCATCACTGCTGATTACTGGAGATATTTTTGTGTCAACAGCAAATGGCTTCTGCATAATTAGGCCCATCCACCCCTCACACTCCTCCACTTCCTTTCCCCTCCAGCCTCCTGGGGCTGCCTAGCCATCCCCGAGTCTAATCAGTTGGAGGTCTGTGCATTTTCTGAGCAAAGAAGCTCCCAGGAGGACTGGTCTGGGGCCACAGAGAGACTCGAGAGGCTTCACCTGGGGCTATGGAGGCTGCCGAGAAGCAAAAACTGCATCGTGAACTTTCCCCTCCCACTTCTTTCCTTTGATTCCCCCCAAACCCTGCTGCATCCATCAGGAGAAACCCGCTTTCCAGCAGCCCTGTGTCCCATCTCCGACTTTCTGTTAGGTACCTTGAGGTGGGAAAGGGTGAACCCTGAAAGAACTCCATCTCTGTCTGCAGATTAGGTGATGTCCTCTTCCCATGGTAGCTTTCTGGGCGTTCCTGGGATTGGAACGTTGTTTCCATCTTGGTCTTCCTGTCTGCCCTCCGGGAGAGATCCTGTCAGGAACTGAATGGTACTGTCAAGAGCAGGGAGCAGGCTTCACCCTGCCCGCCAGCCTCCTTCTATGAGGCTGCTCTCAGAGTTAGAAGGGGCTGTGTTTGGGGACATTTAGTAGTTCCATTGTGAAGGGGTAGGAGTGACAAGAGAACTAAGTCCTCTGAGGTAAGGAAGATTAGATCACCAAAATCACAGCTCTTGAATGATCATTGTGTCTCAACACAGTGATATCCTGGATGGTATTATACCATGAGACAGGAAAAGGATATCACAAAAAAAGACGATGACTTAAGGATGAATTACTCATAAAAAAAACTCAAAGAACATGAGTGATTATCTTACAATGCATTATTCAGGATGCACATTCCTTACTACTTTTCCGTATGCCTGCTATGTGGTACAACTTACAAAGATGGAAATGAAATGGTTTCTACTACTAATGTCAAGAGAAAGCTGATGAAGTTGAAGAAATCTCTTATGGAAACATGAAGTGAAACAAACACTGGGGAGCTAAAAAGTAAGAGGGGGGAAATGTAAGAAAATGAGCGTGCTAGAAAGAAAGAAACACAACAACAACAACAAAGTGAGTGAATGAGATAACCAGACAAAAAGTACAAGAACATGTCTAAGAACGGCAGGAAACAAAATTCCAATTTAGGGGGGAATCTACTGAATGATTTGACTGAGCAGAAGAATATGCACACTAAGACATGCATGGTATTTTACATAAAGTGATGATCAGGAAAAGATCCGGAACTAAAGGAAATTTAAAAATAAATAGGGTACCTATGAAGTAACAAAGATCTAAGTGTCAGCAAGGTAACAGTAATATTGGAAGACTTGAGTAAATGCATTAGTGCCTTCCAAATTCACACCATTTCCATATATGGAATTTGACACCTACAACAACATTCACAGTATTTCCATATATGGAATTTGATATCTACAACAACTACCAATCAGGTACTAGAATGGAAGAATGCACTCTTCACATCAACCAAGTGTCTGATGGCCTCGAATTGTTACTAAAAGAACTGTTTGAACAAAGGAAGTGAACCATCAAAAAACAAAATTTTAGAAAGTGACAAAAGTATCCAGACAGGACATCTGGGAAATCAGTGAAAGACTCATGGTCATTCCTGAGGCAAACCCGACACTGGTAACCATGCATCTGGGCCTGAAAAGAAACCAGTACATTTTTGAAGCAGAAGTGAGTTTAGGAGAAGGAAGAGAAGTGAAAGAAAAGGCAGAAGGGGAAGAAGAAAAAAGTAAAGAAAGTATAAAGGACAAGTGGGAAGGTAGAAACAAGAGGAATAGAGTGAGGAGAGGGAGAGAAAACAAACAGAGAAAAGTAGGAAGGCAGGAATGAGATGATAAAGTTACATGATGCATTCGAGGGTGTAAAAATGGTTTCAGGCACTATTGGCATATGCACAGTAAACTGTCACAGGAAGTAAAATCTCCAGGAACAACGAAAGGCTGGAGAATCACACAAATCATAGTGACACACTGAGCGACGGAATTTAACATTGTTCACGGGGTTCTAATAAAGTTTAGGTAAAATAGTGGTTTAAACAAAGATTGAGATATGAATAATGGGGGTGGGAAAGAGAGAAAGAGATTTTGACTATGGGACTTGGAGCTCATGGGTTAAATTCTCATCTTTTCATGAAGTAAATGTAGATGGTTGTTAATTCAATAAATGCTACATTGCTCAGCTATGGAGGTGAGCAGGGGGTGGGGGGAGAGAGCGTGAAGTATGGAACGCACTGTGTCTGAAATGCAAACTTAGGGAAAGGGAGCCCGTGACACTAACACGGAGCAGTGCGGGGAGAAATTTTGAAATTTAGGTTCCAACTTTGTTCTAAAATTTCTAATTATACACACTGATTACTTTGTATTAAAATCAATTCTGATTTAGTCATTTGTAGGTGCTGGCATTGGGGCTTGGACTCAGAGCCTGGATGCTGTCCCTTTAGCTTTTTCCGCTAAGGGCTAGCACTGTAGGCTTGAGCCACACCTCCATTTCTGCCTTTGTACTGGTTAACTGGAGATAAGAGTCTCTCGGATTTGTCCGCCAGGCTGACTTTGAACTGTGATCTTCAGAGCTCTTCCTTCTGAGTAGCTACAATGACAGGTGTGGGGCTCTGGTGCCTGGCTTGTTTTGTTTAGTCTTTAAGCATCCTGGCCTGGCCGGGCGCCAGTGGCCTATAATCCTAGCTACCCAAGAGACTGAGATCTGAGGCTCGCGGTTCAAAGCCAGCCCGGGCAGGAAAGTTAGTGAAACTCTTATCTCCAACAAATCACCAGAAAACCAGAACTGGCACTGTGGCTCAAGTGGTAGAGCACTTGCCTTGAGCTGAAGAGCTGAAGGACAGCACCCAGGCTCAGAGTTCAAGCCCCATGACCAACAAAACAACAACAACAACAACAAAACATCCTGGCCTGAAGATTGTAGGGAGAAATTGGAACCAGGCAAGGAGTATTTCACTTGACCGAAATCATCATCATCATCATCATCATCATCATCATCATCATCATCGTCATCATCATCATCACCACCACCACCACCACTTAGCTTTGGTCTTTGTTGGTATCTGTCATAGATTTGGTTCTTGGGTAGGAAGAGATGGAAATTTGCAGAATTCATTCATCTGCCTGTGTCACTTTGGCCAAAGCTGCGATCCTGCTGTCATTGAGTTTTTCTTGCTCTGTTAAACTTTTCTTCTATTCAAGCTAAGATACCTACACATGGGAAGGAGTTGACATTCTAGTCATGTCTCTTTTCCGTTTGGTCTGATTTTCAAAAATTGCAGTAAATCAGTGGCACTGAAAATTAGCCTATTTTTTTTTTTCCTGGAGGTGTTGGGTTTGGCTTGATGAGAAAGCAAACACAAATGGAGTTTATAAATGAAGCTAATCAGAAAGTTAAAGAGAGGTTAAACCTAATGGATTAATCAAGTTCCAGTGGGAAGTGGGAAGGGGGAGGGGGAGGAGCGACGGGGCAGGCTTTCGTCCAGACTGATTTAATAAGCCCTGATCTGGAGTCAGCCCTGTTGAGTGTCTGGAGCTCTTTTTCTTTCTCTTGTGTCTGTCCTGTCTTTGAGGGCGCCGAGATCCACTCCACCCCCACCTCCAAAGGAAGCAGCCTGGGTGCTGGGTGGAGAAAAGGAACCTTGCCTCTGGGTTTGGATCCTGCCTGTTTGGGGTTGGCTGGCTGACGCCTGTCTCTTCCTCTTGGAGCTGTGGTTACGCTCACCTGCAAAGCAGGTGGCTGTGGCAACTTCCCATTGTTTCTAAGGGCCACGGAGGCAACACCGCAGCAGGGAGAGCTGGGAACAGAGAGGGAAGATCCACCCACCCGTGGAAAGATCCCAAGGCCAGCAGCTCAAGGGTAAAGGGGGAATCTCAGAGGAAGCCGGCGGTCAGTGGCCAGAATAGGAAAACGAGTGCTGTTCGCCGGTAGGATTTGCCTCTTTATTTGACAGTCAAGAAAGAGGTTTGAGGTCCCGGACTGTGTGTTTTGAAATCATTCAGGTGAAGACACATTCTAAGGGTCCCACCTGCCCTCTCTATCTTGCGGGGAGAGGGTCTCAAGTCTTCATTTTCCCTGGGTCTCACATTTATAGTAACCAGGCTCTCCTAGTCCTCCTCCAGCCCCCCCCCCCGGGCCTTATCTCCAGCATTTCCAGGTTGGAACTCTCTCCTTCCCCAAACCCGATGCCCTAACCCTCTCTTTCCATCCCGTGCTTCTCTGGAAGTCCCAGCTGCCGCTTGCCTCCTCCTCCTTCCTTAGCGGTCCATTCTTGGACAGTTGTCTAGCAAATCGCTACACTCTTTGCCAGTGTCCCCCACAACTATATATGTTGCTGCTGTGCCCTGGCTGATGAGATTATGGGTGAGCACTGCTTAAGGGTATCCAAAACACAGGTGGAACTCCAGCAGCCATCTGGGCCTCTAAAGGGAGAACTCAATCCTGACCAACCCCTCCCCCATCCCCATCACATTCTCTCAGCCAGTGACAGCCACGGGGATTTCTTCTTGCCTGGCCTGGCATAGCATTGGGAGAAACTAGTATTTGGCCAAGAATCCAGACCCTGAGCATTCAAGAAGCACAGGTCCGAGGCCTGTGAGGTCCAGAGCTGCCTTCCCTCACCAGCGGCCTGGCCTCTTCTGTGAGCCCAGAGAAGTCACAGGGAAACTTGGCCCACTTGGTTGAGATGGAGACCCACCAACTGCTTTGCACTAGCTGGCCTCAAACTTCAACCTTCCCATAGAGCTGGTATTCCCATGAGCCACTGTGCCTAGCCAAAAAAAAAAAAATGACATGGCTTTGCATGTCATCCTTGTACAGGGGCCATGCTAGATGTGTCTGTGTAGCTTTAACTCTGATATCTGTGATTAGAAAATGAACAGTCCCATGTCACTTTCTCCCCTGCCCTACCATGCTCCTACGTTTCTCCTTCTTTCCTTCATCCCGATCCATCCTGGCCTTCCCATGTCCCCCAAGTGGCCTTCTGCAGATTCCTTTGTCCTCTGTCTCTCTGCTCTCTGCTCTCTCCTGGACCATCCAAGACAGCAAAGGTGAAGGTCTGGGGTGGTCAGGGCACTGACTGAGGTAGCGGGGAACTGGCGTGAAGCTTCCTGGGAACCGAGAAGGGGTGCGGAGTGCTGATGCAGACCCAGCTGCACACGGAGGTCTCGGGGCATTCAACGCATTCACACGTATCCTGCCTCCCTAAGTCCCTTCCAATTTCCCGTCAGGAAAGCGCCCTGACCCGGGTTCCAAAGCAAAAGCATAAAACATCTGGCCATTGTCTCAGATCAAGTTTACCCACCTTCAAGCATTCTGCCTGCCACACGCACTGCTATGAACATTTTTCCTTCAATGGAGTCCTTCGTAAAAAGCTTACCTATTTGGAAAGAAACCTTGATCCATTCCTATTGAAAAGTAGCTGTGACTCTCCAGAAAAGGAAATTATAAACAAAGCAAAGCTGGGTGCCCATGGCTCCCGCCTGCAATCCTAGCTACTACTCAGGAGGCTGAGATCTGAGGATCGCAGTTCAAAAGTCAGCCCAGGCAGGAAAATCTGTGAGACTCTTATCTCCAATGAACTACCAGAAAACCAGAAGTGGTGCTGTGGCTCAAAGTGGTAGCTAGCCTTGAGCAAAAGAGCTCAGGGATAGTGCCTAGGCCCTGAGTTCAAGCCCCATGACTGACAAAATAAAACAACAACAAAAAGATAAAGATAAATCCAAGAAGCATTCATACATTTTCTACCCAGATTTCTGAGTATGTCAGGAATGAGAGTTAAGGGTGTAAAGTGGTGACTCTTCCTAAGAAGAAATTTGAACACAAAACAATGTATCTTCTTATTCAGATCATTTACTTCTCTGTCTTTACACTGCCTAAAATTATATTGATAATTTAGAGTTTGATGATAGGAATCTCTGTTTAACAACATAGATAGATAGATAGATAGATAGATAGATAGATAGATAGATAGATAGATAGATAGATAGATTAAACAACAACCCTAAAAGAATGTACCCATGTTTTCTAAATGTTGAAGGTTTCCAAACAGCTTTGGACTATAAATCCAGAGTTCTTCAATTGAGGGAGAAAAGATTGTCTACTCTTATTGAAGTCACTATAATTGGGTTCACCGTTACTCACAGCTGAACCTCATCTTAAATAAAAAGCAGTATCCTGAGAATCTTCCTCTGTATCTGATCTTGCACTAAGTCCGGTCGTCTGGCTATCTTTCCAGTCCATCTCTTTCTCTTATCTTGGGGTCACACATTTTTCCCCCATCAGAGTGGCTATAAAATCCTCCTCACTGGTCCCCTGTTTTTAGCTTGCCTCCGCAGAGACCAGTGCCCAAGGAAATTCTGCTTTTTTAGCTGAATAGAACTCTCTAAAACCCAGACGTGGCTGTATTACTTCTAGGGGATCATAGAATTAGAGATGTGGAGAAAATACAGAACCTAAAGGGCCCTCAGAAGTCATTTAAGTTGGGTTTGATCACCTGGGGGACTGGTTTGATGAAAAGCCAGTGGAGCTATGTGTGGCCTCTCGTGATGCTATGTAGCTGCTTCTTTATATAAACCGTCAGCATGAACTACTTACCAAGGACCAGGCTTCTGTGTGAAGACTCCCCAGATTGGCTTCTTCCTTCTGAGGCCCGAACTATCATTAGAACCAGTGAATGCATGGAGCCTTAACAGGGTCATTCATTCTATACATTACCGCGTATGGGAGAATAATACTGTGAGCCCCATTAAGCACCATTATCAATGCACAATGTGATAATTTCAGTGTAAGGAAGCTAATATATTTTAGAGGAGTGGAAGGAGATCTTCCACGTGGGCTCCAAATTAGATTGTCCTGGGCCAAGGAGTCTGTTGTGAGATAGAGTGATGTCCATCATCGCATTCAGTCAGTACAGTGCCTCAGAGTCTGCATGTGAGTCTTATATACCTTATTATTTTGTTCTCCCAAGAGTTTGGAAAGGAAGTAGGAGAGAGAGAGAAAATGATATTAGTAAGGAGTGTTTGGGTTGTATGCAATGGGAAATGGAGCTTAAAGTAGCTTAAGGAAAAAAGAAATGGGGGAGCAGATAGGAAGATCTCTGGATTATATAACAACTTGGATTATATAACACAACTTTGGATTATATAACTAACAACTTTGGGTTGTATAACTAACAATTTGGATTTTATATAACTCACAAGTTTATATAACTCACAACTTTGGATTATATAACTAACAATTTTGGATTATAACTAACAATTTTGTATTATAACTAACAACTTGGGATAACCAGGTTCAAGGATGGTTTGATCCAGGAGTGAAGGCTGCCATGGATGTTTCTGAATGACCAGCCAGAGGATGCTTGCGTGCTTCATCCTTAGTTTTTTAACATTTTCACAGGATGATATTTCAGCTCCTATTCCCAAAAGAAAGACAGATACTATCTTCTGGCATGTGTCATGGAAGGCAGAATGCTGGTCTGTCTCATATCTCACTGGTGGGAATTGGGTCGGGTGACCACAGTTCAACCAATCACAATGGATGAGGACAAGACTACAGTCAATCCTTTTAGCCAATTGGGGCCCAGGATCTTGAAGGCCAGCTTCATTCCACTGAAAATGGCAGAGTTGCAGATGGCAGGAGGTAGGGGGTAGGTTATAGTGGAGGTGGGGCTAGGTCCACTCATAGGAAATAGGAATGGCAATGTGTAGGGGCAGACAGAAAGCACCAAATTCTCTAACTATGGAAGAGCTGCCATAATTGTGGAAAAATACAGCTTTGGACTGTATACATCCACCGGCCTTCGCCTGAAACATAATCTTTTTGCTTAAGCCACTAAAACTTGATTGATCCAAACGTTCAGTTGTAACCAGCATCCCAGTACTCCTCCCTGACATCTGATTGTATGCCCAGCTCTCATTTTCCTGTCCCTGGTAGATCTAAGTCTCATTTTTCTATTTGTCAGAAGACAAAATATGATTCCTCCTTAGAAAGGACTGAAGGAAGAAGCTTGAGTGTGAATCACGCCATGGAGGGCTGGCACATAGTAGGTGCTCAGGAAACAGTGATCTAATATCTCCCAGTGGGTCCTAGTGACGGTGAATTCCAAAGACAGACAGCATGTGCATTCAGAAGAAGCCCAGAAAGTATCTCACGCTCCCTTCCCTTCCCGGCAAAATCCCAACAGTGCCTAGAGGGTGTGTGTGTGTGTGTGTGTGTGTGTGTGTGTGTGTGTGTGTGTGTGTGTGTGTGTGTGTGTGTGTGTGTGTGTGTGTGTGTGTGTGTGTGTGTGTGTGTGTGTGTGTGTGTGTGTGTGTGTGTGTGTGTGTGTGTGTGTGTGTGTGTGTGTTACAGTCTCATCCAGGAGACCATAAGCTCCTTCCGGGGAGGGACTGTGTCCCTTTTGTTCCTTCTTGAGTTCCTAGCACCTGGCACCAAGCCTGGCTTGATGGCATTTGCTCAATAATCAGACTGCTTGAGTTGAGCTGAGCTCCACTGTACGCTGGCTGTGTGACATTGGACACGTGACTACACTTATTGAGCCTCATTCCCCTCATTTATGAAGTGTGTGTGTGCGTGTGTGAGTCTGGGGAAAGGGGGAAAGCTATTTCCTGCAAGGGGTTGGGATGAACATTAAATAAGCTGCTTTTTGTCTGCAGCCTGGTGCCTAGTAGGTGCAATTGAAGGTAAACCTCTCTCCTTGCCATCATGGCTTTATTATTTCCATTTAATAAATGTTACTCTGTCCCAGAATGCCAACACACGAGGATGGGCCTTCCCGTGCCGGCAGGGAGCATTTATTTCTCTGATTTATTTGGAGAAAGAGCTGAATTTGTAGAGAAGCTGGCAGCTCGTATAAGCAGAAGAGAAGGCGGCAGAGTGATTTCTTGTGGGAGACTCCTGGGCACCCCTGGGTCAGCAGGCAGCCTTTCTCTCTCACCTGGAAGAAATAAGAATGGATGGGAAAGCGGGTCCCATCAGAAAAGGTCTGCAGACAGCCAAAACAAGTGCGTGTTGTGAGGGATGCTTGTGGTGCTGCGTCCAGAGGGGAAAGGAGTCATCACGATTTGCTTTTCCTGTGAGTGAAAGAGATTCGGTGGAGACCGGCAGGGGGCCCAGAGGACTGCTGGGCCGGGTTCTTCCCAGGAGTGGCAGGAAGGGAAGAAAATCAAGGAGCCGATAGAGTAGCTAAATGAACAAGGAGAGGAGAGCCAGGGCCAATCAAAGCAAGGGGTGATGGAGGGTGGAAAACGAGGTACAAAGGACAACATTTGCAGTCATGAAACTCCAGCGTGGCGGTAACCATAATAGCTACAACTTATTGATTGCCTATCTGTGTTTTTTCCCAAATTCACAGGTTGAAATCCTAAACTCTGGAGGGGAGTGGGAGGGGGGGATGGTAATTGGAGCCCTTCTGGGAAGTGACCTTCCCAAATATGATTCATGCACTGATGAGAGGCGCCCAGGAGAGGGCTCTTACCCAATCTGCCTGAGACCACACAGTTAGAGGTAGTGTTTATGAACCAGAAGGAAGAGGTAAGTCCCTTCCCAAGACAGGTGGACTTTCTGGTTTCAGATTGTGAGAAAGTAATTTCTATTTTTTTTTTAATCCAGCTGTAGGGCTTGAACTCAGAGCCTGGGTGCTGTCCCTGAGCTCTTCTGCTCAAGGCGAGCGCTCTACCACTTGAGCCACAGCGCCACTGCTGGTTTTCTGGTGGCTCATTGGAGATAAGAGTCTCATGGACTTTTCCTGCCCCGGGCTGGCTTTGAACCTTGATCCTCAGATCTCAGCCTCCTGAGTAGCTAGAATGACAGGCGTGAGCCACCAGGGCCCGGCATTTTCTGTTCCTTATAAGCTATTCTGTCAATGGTCACTTGTGATGACACTCTGAAGGGATGGAGACCAGTGCATGCCTTGCACACTTCATTGGATGCTAACGAAGCCGCGATGCTACGGCACACACATGCATGTCAGGCCTCACGGACCTGTGCAGAATGGAGAAGGGCTCTCTTTCTGTGTTGGCTTGCGCGCCTCTGTTGCTTCCAGCGCTTATAGTTTCAGGGGTGCAGGGAGGACACTGGGCCGTGGCGTGCCATGGAATGGACATTCTTTGCTAGAAGGGCCCACCGTGGTTCTGCTTGTGTGCTCCCCAGAGCACAAACATCTGCGTGAGTGTTTCGTCGGTGTCTGGTCCTCACTTCCTCTTTTTCTCTTCAGTACTGGGATGCATAATCGGAAGTAAGAGTCTCACGTACTTTCCTGCCCAGGTTGGCTTTGAACTGGGATCCTCAGACCTCTGAGTAGCTAGGATGACAGGTGTGAGCCATCAGCACCTGGCTACTTAAGTTTGATTGGAGATATGATCTCCTGTTTTTGTCCAGGCTGGTCTCAGACTATCACCCTCCTGTGTCTGTCTCCCTAGTGGCTAGATTTACAGGCCTGTGAAATGGAGAAAGAAATACACAAAGTTGTGTGTTGTCTGTATACACCACAACTGGCCCTTCAAAACACCAGATCCATTCCTCTTTCTTCCTAAAAAGTTCTTGAAAGAGTGACAATTCCTGTTTTGTCTTCACAGGGTTAAGCTTAGAAGCCAGGCTGTCAGCATTTCTCTGATCTTGGCACTAATTATGTACAGAAATCATTTTGCCTCTGCCACGTATAATGAGAACGCTGGTACCGAAATGGAATTTATCATACAATGTGCTATGAAAGGCTTTCTACCACACACATCTACCTCAGTTCCCCGCCCCCCTTTTCTTTATTTCCTCCTTCTCCTTGCTAGATAATCAAATACAGAAGTTATATTAACCTCCCAACCACTTCAATTAAAATGCTCATCCAAAATTTGAAAACAATTAAAAAACCCATTATCTCAGATTGAACGTTCTCTGCGTCTCTGTCTATTTTCTGCCCGGCGCACATGGCAGGTAACACGATCACAGGAGGTACTTTCTAGAAAGCAGAGTCTCCTCCTCTGTCCGTCGGTCCTGAGGCTGCTCTCTTAGCCTGGGTCACATTAAAAATCCTGCTCACACCAGTGTCCATTTGTCATGTCCAAGTTCATCGAAACAATTGTTTTCACGAGCTCTCTCTCTCTGTCTCATTTTGGTCTGTCTTTCTCTAGTCACCTGGTCATGTTCAGGGTGAGGAGAGGGAGATTTCACTTGTGGAGTGATATGGGAGGGTCTCTGACACCTTGGAGATGTTGCTTGAGGCTTCTGTGCCCCAGATGAAATGCAAGTTGGTTTTCCCAAAGAAGAGGATTCAGGGAGCTGGGTAAGTGTTATGGTGGCTGCATAGATCACAGCCCCGCTTGGCTGAGCTCCAGAGAAAGAGTCAACACCCTGCCAATGCAAACCTATTGTATATCTCACACTCTTTGCCAGATTGTAGGCAGGTAGTCTCTGAGGACTGGCAGAATCAACCCAATCACTTCTCTGGTCAGATACATTCAAGCGCCACCGGTAGGAATATAAACGTGTGCAACCTTCTTGGTCATAGTTTAAAAATGTGTCTCAAAAGATTTAAGAGATGTGCATGGCCCATTGACCCAGTGATCAGCTTTCTAATAATGTATTATGAAGGGATAATCACATGTGCAAAGATTGAGCTACAGCTGTGTTCATTGCAATGTTATCTATAAAAGCAAATTAAAAATAAACTTCAACAGTCCAGTTGTCCAATGAGAAGGAATTACATCATTTAATAATGCCATGGCCTTAGGATGGAATACATTGTGAGAACATTTAAAAGCGTATTAAAGCTGGGAGCTGGTGGCTCAGACCTGTAATCCTAGCTGCACAGGATGCTGGGATCTGAAGATCATGGTTTAAAGCCAGCCCAGGCAGCAAAGTCTGTGAGACTCTTATCTCCATGAACCACCAGAAAACTGGAAGTGGAGCTGTGGCTCAAAGTGGTAGAGTACTAGCCTTGGGCAAAAGAGCTCAGGGACAGCGCCCAGGTCCTGAGTTCAAGCCCCATGTCTGACAAAAAAAAATAAACAAAAGCATATTATAGAATGATTTTTATTGACATGAGGAAACATCAATGCTCTATTGTTAAGTGAAAGAGAATAAAAAAATAGAACATCACCTATTAGGATATCGGTTTTCCTGGAAAATAAAAAGAAAATAAAAACACATCAATCTATGACAGCATGGGGAAAAACAGATGGAAAGGAAGGGAATGCATTATGATTGGAAAGTGAGAATCTGGGTTGTTCTTAATTTTATTCTTTGAGATGGGGAACTGGAAGTTGAACCCAGTACCTGCTCTGCCATTGAGCAGCTCCAGCCTCAGGGTTAATTTTCTGTTCAGAAGAGAAAATAAATAGCTATTTCCAAAAAAAAATAAAATGAGACACCTGTGAATGAGAATCAGGAATGGGACGGAAGCTTGCGCATTGAGGAAGGCTTCGGGGGAGCGAGGCTCTCCTGTCACTGCGTGCCTCCTGCCGCCTCCTACCCTCTACCACTGTGCTTCTGCTTGACTAAGACCTGCCCTGGACAGAAAAATACGACGCCCTTTCTGAAAAAAAAATAACTAAAGCATGAAGGGTGATGGTTGGTTCAAGGGGTAGAGTGTCTGTCTAGCAAGCACAAGGCCTTGACTTCAGTCTCAGCACCTCAAAAAAAAAGAGAAAAGAAAAGACAGTGTTTCTGTATATAAGCAACAAAGAAAAACTAGGAATTGAAGTTGAACTGCTATGACAACAATAGCTATCCTTAGGGGGAAAATCTGACCAAATAACAGTGAAAAATATGTACATTGAAAAGTATGAAACATCCAAGAGAAAAATTAAAGAAGATTCAATAAATGGAGAGATATACCATATTCATAGATGAAGACTCTCAATCTGAGCAAGTCATCTCTCCCCAGAATTGACCCATAGATTCAATGCCATCCCCATAAAAATCCTAGAAAGCTTTCATTTTCCCTTTTTGGTAGAAATGGTCAAACTGATTCCAGAATTCATATGGAAATGGATGGATAGGATCTAAAGAAACGGAGACAACACTGTTTAAGAAGAACCAAGTTTCGGGGCTTGGAAGGTGGCTCAGTGGTAGAGCGCTTGCCTTGCATGCCTGAGGCCCTGGGTTCGATTCCTCAGCACCACATAAGCAAAAAGAAAAAAGCCGGAAGTGGCGCTGTGGCTCAAGTAGTAGAGTGCTAGCCTTGAGCTGAAGAGCTGAGGGACAGCATCCAGGCCCAGAGTTCAGGCCCCATGACTGGACCAAAAAGGAAAAAAAAAAAAAAAAAAACAGAAGAACCAAGTTCCAAGCTTCTGAAGTCATAGTAACCAACACAGTCACAGGACAGGACAGAGACTCCAGAATCACATACACCCATTCGCAGGCAACTGCTTTGACAAAGATGTAAAGAAGCTTTGATGGGGAAAGGAACTCTTTCCAGCAAATAGTGCTTCTGAAAGAGTTGAAGGTTCATATGCAAAATAAAATTTAAAAAATTAAAAGGAAGAAGAGAAGGACGGAAAGAAGGAAAAAAAAGCATCAGCCAGGCTCTGGGGGCGAATATCTGTCATTCTAGCTACTTCAGGAAGCTAAGACCTAGAGGATTGTGGTTCAAAGCTAGTCCAGGCAGCCAAGTTTATGAGACTCCATCTCCAAAATAACCAGCAAAAAGCAAGGCTGGAGGCATGGCTTTCATTACAGTGCAAGGTCCTGAGTTCCAACCCTGGTTCCACCAGAAACAAAGCAAGAAGATAAGCAAAAGAACTTTTGCCAGATGTAGGGACATGTCCTTGTAAATCCTGCTCTATGGAGGCTGAGTCAGGAGGATTTGAGTTTGAGGCCAGCTGACCTATGTAGCAAGACTGTCACAAAATAAAAGCAAACACAACACAGATAGTAGCACAAAGTATGTCGATTCATACTTTATGTCAAGTGTAAATATTCACTCAGATTGGGTAAGATACCTAAATGTACAACTTACACCTGTAAAATTCCTGGAGTCCTGATTATTACTTAGGAGAACAATTTAGCCTTTCCTCCACCAAGCAATACTTAGCAGGGCCTGGGATATTTTTGTGTAAGGGCAACTAAAAGAAAACCTCTGTGATCTTACTTTAGACAAAATTTTCTTAGATCTGACACCAGATGTACTCTCTGATAGGTGACAAATTGGCCTCCATTAAAAATTAAAAGCTTTTGTTCTTCAATGGCACTTTTAAAAGATGAGCCCCAGACTGCAAGACAATACTTGCCAATTATGTATCCGACAAAGGCTTTGTATCTTGAATATGTAAAGAACTCTCACATTTCAATAGCAAGGAAATAACCCAGTGGAAAGTGGGCAAAATATTTTGACAGTTCACACACATACACACACTCACACTCATGCATGCATGCATGCACGTGCACGTACACACACACACACACACATTCACAGCAGTTATTAAGATGAAAAATAAGCACATTGAAATGTGCCAAACATCTCTAGTCCTTCAGAAAATGCAAATGAAAACAGCAAAGAAATACCAGTACATTAAACAGCCGCAGATATTAGCTAGAACAGTAAAGAACTAAAACTCTTCCCTGAACGTGCGTGCACCCTTCCCTCCCCCCAATACTGGAGCTTGAACTCAGAAACTCGGGCTCTCCTTTAGCATTTTCCTCTCAAGGTTGGTGCTCTACCACATGAGCTGCTTCTAGCATTTTGCTGGTTAATTGGAGATAAGAATCACATAGACTTTCCCTGACTGGGCTGGCTTTGAACTTCAGTCCTCAGATATCAGTGCCCTGAAAAGCTAGGATTACAGGTGTGAGCTAATGGCATCAGCCAGAGAATTGTAACTCTGCTGGTAAGAATGTACGACTGTTTGGGGATGCTAGTTTGGTATTTCTTAGAAGAAAAAGAAAACTCAGCTGGCTGTGGGACTCAACCCTTTCACATCTCTATAGTTACCTAAGAAATATTATCCTTAGACCCAGATACAAACTTGTCCACAATATGCCCTGAAGCTTTTGTCATTAGCTTCAACTGGGGTCTTCGATGTCCACCAATGGTTGAATTGATGAAGTAGGTGATCAATATGACAGAATAGAGGGGCCATGCTATTGACACCTGGAATATAGCTATCATGATAACACAATGTCAAATTAATTACACCAAATGAAAAAAAAGTCAGACAAAAAGATATACACAATGCAGTTGCATTTCTGTGAAAGTCTAGAAAATAGCTATGGTAATGAAAAGCAGGTCAATGAATTGTTTAACAATGGGTTGACCAGGAGAAACATACAGGTGAATGGTGATGGTGTAGTCTTTATCTTGATTACAGGGGTGGTTTTGTTGATATAAACACATCAAATTGTTCACTTAAAACTTATGCTCGTTATTGTGCATTTTACCTCATTCAACTGATTCAATTTAAAAAATGCAGTTGTGAACATGTAGAGTAAAAAAAAAAAAATAGAATGGTCATGAGAATAAATCTGGTTCCAAGCATGTCTGAGAGAGAAAGTTCTAATAATATCTAGTGGTACCTTTTTCTTTCTCTAGTTGTGCAGTAGCTCCCAGAGGGGGACGGTTGTGTGGTCCTCGTGGGTCAGTGGGGCTGGCCCAACACCATCCTCCTCGATTCAAATCTAAAGAAAACGCATGAGCATTCCCCTCCCCCCCACCATGTTCTTCATAAAACTCTGGATTCTCTGATTGGACCAGCTTAGGTGGCATGTCCATGAATAGATCCACCACTGATTGGACCAGCTTAGGTCACATGTCCAGGAGTGGACCCATCTCTGATTGGACCAGATTAGGTCACATGCCCAGGGATGGACCCATTTCTGCAGCCAGGGCCCTGGGGTGCCCTGAGCATGAGGACTGAGAGCAAGAAAACAAATTCTAATTCTAAATGAGAGTCAGAGCAGCAGTCACAACAAGGGTAGTGGTTATGGTGGTAACGTGAGAATGCAGCTCTCTGACCCCTCACTGCAGGAGCATGATGGGTTGGTGGCCTTGGCCTTTGTGCTCTGAAATCTATCACCAGGCGACACTTCCCCTGGGTTGCTGCTGACCTTGGGGCAGCAGAATATTAAGGCTCTCCCATTCCTGAAGGACACAAGACTCCTCCAACAGGGGGACTTTGGCTCAGCAAACCCCTGGTGGACTTGCGTTGCTGTAAAACCCTTCCATCTGCCCTTCCTTCTTTCTCCATTGCTGCCTTCCCCCTGGGACCAGACCTGCATCAAGGTGACACGTGCCCAGCCCCCTGCTCCCCGCCCCGATTCCTCTCCCAGGCATTTCCCACTAATGAATTTTCTGCACATGGAACTCCATTTGGCATCTGCTTCTCGGGAGACCCAAATTAACACAGATGCTGGGGAGACAACTAACAGCCCTAAATTCCATTAAAAGTTCTGCAGCGGGCCAAGTAAGTTCCTATGCCAGATAGCATTGGACTTGGGACTTTGGTTAGAGAAAATCCCAGTGGCTCAAAGCTTTGAAGTGGGTAGAATAATATTGACTTATTGGTGACAACCTTGCCTAGTGCTTACCAAGTCCTCAATGATTAACAAAACACATTAAGGGCCACAACTTCCTCTGGGCCTTAGAGACACTTTACCGTGCTAACTTGGTGTTAGTCATAAAAAGACTTAGAAAGGTTTCAAGGGAACTCTTTAGAATCACATAGATTCCTATTGGTGGTGCTGCTAAACTGGTTTTCAATGGTTCTCTATTGTCTTCCAGGTAAACACCAGTCCACTATTGTAATACATAATCTAGATATACTGGATATACTGAGCTGTGTTTAATGCTCCAATAAACCCATGCATGGCTCACCCTCTGGGCCTTTGCCCATGCTGTATGCACCCTGTTCCTGAAACACCCTTCCTATACCAACCACACAACCTTTCCAGTCTCTATAGGAAGTTGTCCTTAAGACAGACATGTTCCTTCATCTCATTCAGAACCATCTTTATAGACACACCTGGAAATAGTCTTTTGTCAAGGGTCTGGGCACCCTGTAGCTCAATCAAGTTCTGTACAAAACGAACCTTTGCATGGACTAACTGCCTAAGGCACATAAACAACGTCGCTGGAAGTCTGTGCACAGCCATGTTTCTGTCTCTTAGGGCAAGGCAGTCATGAGATTGTGGCAACTGCATTGTCATTTTCCCTGAGGACATTCGGTGAGCCAGGCTTTTACTTACATCGCCACGATCTTGCGGAGTAATTACTGCTGGCGTGTGAATATTTATTGAGAGGGTATACCCTCGTTTCCAAAGATGATCACTCACTTTATGAGGTGCTTGAATCCAGTTCTCACGTTGTCTCTCTCTTCCTGAGAGTTATGTTCCAGAATTGTGTCTTCCCACCCCCTTCCCTCCCCCCTCCCCCTCCCCCCCCCCCCCCCCCCCCCCCCGGCCCCGACAACATGACTTTGGCTCAGCAGGATCAGACAGCATGTGAAGGAGTCTGGAATCTGTTTCCTCAGGAGCTCACTGGGCAAGGCGGCCTTCTTCCCTTCCTAGAACAGACTTGCACCGCCCAGCCAGCTTTTCGCCATGCTGCAGAGAGCTCAGAGAAGCAGACCCGGGGCGCAGGAGTCTAGCCATGCCCCTTGGGCGCTGGGCTGGTGTCTCCTCTTGTTCTTCTTCCCAGATCGCAGGGGTTTGCAATAACCAAGAGGTAACTTAATTGAGGGGGGATGTGTGTGTTTTTTTCCTATCTCTTTTAATCTCAGCAGTAGCTGCTCCTCCATCCATAGCAGGTTCTGAGAGTCTGAGGCAGGCTTCAGTATTGACAGAAGAGCCCCGGGGCCCAGCGGGCAGTGCGTTACAGTAGAGTGAGCTCATTAGGGCAGCTTCTCAGCGCCCTTTGGCGCTGAGGTGAATATGGATCAGTGAGAAGAAGGGTTCACCAGGATTAGGTTTTCTCAGTGCACAGGCTGCTCAGAATAAGGGGGGGTAAGATTCCAAGGCGTGGAGTCAGAAAAACCTGGCTTCTCATTCCACCAATGTCCTTGGCTGCTCCCGTGACTAGTGCAGGGGCCCTTTCCCCTCACAGCCTCAGTTTCCTCATCTGCAAGGTGGCAGTACATCAAACACTTTGGCTGGCTATGGTGACACACACCTGTAATTCCAGCACTCTGGAGGCTGGTTAGAATGACTGTTTTAATGCCCTTGTAAGCTCATTCCAGTAGATGAGTCTATTCTGCTATAGTTTCAATGGATTTTCTTTTTTATGGGTTGCATTTGCCGACTTCTTTGTTTGGTCATCTTCGGCTGAATGCCAATTGGAAGTGATCACGTGATCTCATTCTGACTGATGAGCCACTGTTGGAGGCCAATAATAGTAGTTCTATTTCCTGATTCAGTGATTGGTTTAGCAGCAATCACATGGTCCAATTCCAGGCAAATCCATAAGGAGGCATTCGGGAAACATTTCCTCAGCCTATGAAAGAGGCCAGTTTTGCTGCATTTATTGAGTGCTTACTGTTTACCAGCCCCTGTACTGAATACATTAAGTCCTGTGATGTCAAAGGTGAGCTTTTGGCATACAGAGTATCATGATGATTATCTTACAGATAAGAGATTTCAGATTCTCTAGGTACAGAGGGTCTGGGGTGTGGCCCAAGTGGTAAAGTGCTGGTTTGCCTAGCCAGTGTAACACCCTAAGTTCCATCCTTTCTCTTGCAAAAACATTGTTTTAGAAAGGGGAAAAACCTAACTTGAGCTCCTAGAAAGGAAACCTATGGTTTTAGAGATGGAAAACACATTAGTGATGCTAACAGCCGATTAGACACTGCAGAAGTAAAGATCATCGAACTTGAAAATCGAGCAATAGAAACTATTCCAATGTGTGACACAGGAGAAACAAATTTAAATAACAAAAGAATAAATAAAAAAATTAGTGTGCTTCAAGCAGCCTGATATATGTTTATAGTCTCTAGAGGAGAGGAGGGAGGAGGGAGTTCAAAACCACTGTATGAACCATTGAAAATTTTTCACATGGGGTGAGGAGCATTGGCATGGGGGAGGGCTTAATTTGAACCTTTGCTGTGCCATTTACCATTTGTATGAACTCAAACCTATGACTCACCTACTTTTATTGGTGAATCAAGGAAACATTACCTACCGCCTCGGGTTATTGCAAGAAGATACTCTTTACAAAGCACCTGGCCCAGCGCCCAGTGTGTGCCCAACTCTGACGCAGGTCTGCTGTTACTGCCTTGTATTGACGTCTTTCCCAGCAGGGCCATTCTGTGTTCCAACTTTCAAAGGTCCACTCTTAGGCTCATTAACTATAGACTTACGATATCCCAGGTTCTACGTGAATGCTTTACTTGCATTCGTTTCCCCCAGCACTCTGAGGAATGTAGGTTTTTTTGTTTGTTTTGCACCTCTCCCCATTTTATACATGAAAGAACTTGGGCACAGCGAGTGAAGTTGCTAGCCGATAGCTGGAGCCAGGACACTGGTTTGAACTCCTGAGCCCTGCTGACTCCTGAGCGCCTTCATCAGACCCACGTCCTCCTTGTTTTCTAGGTCATGAAATTGACTAAAAGTTGGATCTTGCCATAAGCTGTATTAGAACTAGGACAAGAACCTGCTGCCTAGATCAGACCTTGGGCTCCAATTTCCTGAGCTCATCTCAGACAGTGTGGGTCGAATCCCCAGTCAAATTTCCTTTCTTGACTTTTTTTTTTAAGACCTGTTCTCTCCAGCCAGCTCCTAAACGCTCTCCTGGGATGATTTTGTGCCATTTGTATTCAAAGGAGGCTCCAGGAGCAAGCAAGGCTTAACAGTTGAATTTCTCCTGACAAGACTCTGGAAGCATCCGCCTGGGAAATGCTTCGTGGTGGGCTGCGAATCTCCCCGGTGCTCCTTACACGGTCATTCCTCATGCTTCATTTAGTTCTTTATTTGGTCAACTTCTTGATACCTCCACGGGCCAGGATTTTGCTTAGTAATGATGACAACTAAGGTGGGGGGAAAAATAACTAAGGCATTGTCTCTGATCTTGGGGAAGGTGGAGAAGAGATGGGACAATGACTTGCTGTGATCATTTGCAGACGTTGCAATCAGGGAAGGCTTCCTGGAAGAGGTGGAAGCCTGCCTACCCCCTCCCACTAGAAACCAAGCACGGTGAGAACGGAGAAAGTACTTCATTTACTCTGGCCTTCCTGGCAGTCAGATGATGGGGCTCGGTGAGGATTTGTTGAATGAGCGCAGTGGGTTGCGGGGGAACCATGTGTGTACAGGGTGCCTGGTGAGAAAGCCAGGCTTGATGAGCAGAGCGCAGGTTGGGGTGGATGTTGGGGATGGGGGGGTCTTGAGGAGGGGGGGGTCTGGTGTCTGGGTCCTCTCCTGTGCAGGAAGGTGTGTGGTCATGCAAAAAGCCCATTACCATTCCGGCAGAAGAAAGTCCCCCTTGTTAAAATTCTGGACCACGGTGCCTTGTATTAAAGCTGATATTAAGCCATAAAATGTAATATGTTATGACACCATAAAATGCAACGTAATTGCTATAAAACCATAAAATGTAATGTAACAGGCGCAGTGTCCATTATGCGCTTCATCGTCTGGAGCAGTTCGCTTCCACTCTGCTCTTACACAAACAAACAATTCCTATTCATTGCCACCTCTGGGAGTTAGGTATAGAAAAATCATCCCCGACGAACATGAATTGTAACACCAACACCCGGAGAAGATGCAGCGCGTGGTGGAGGCAAATTCTCAGGCTTTGTACTGAGACAGAACCTAGCTTCCAATTCGGAGTCAATCACGATCCAGACTGGAGCCACGTGTGGGCCTTCAGACTCGATGTCCCCTGCAACCACCGGTGCCTTGCTCCTTCCCGTCCCCCGACCTGCTTCCCTCGCTCTCCTTGGTCTATGGCTATGCCTGGCGAGCTAGCTCTTAGCTCCCACCCATAGCAGTCAATGGCTGGCCCAGAATCTGGCCCCGCCCCTCCTGGAAAGGGGACACAGCCTTCCAGGCATCCTTGAGCGAAGTGCCCAGGTGTGAGCCGTTAGAGGCCAACAGTCACAGCGGTGGGATTGTTGTACAGGACCTCAGTGGAGAGGAGCAGAGAAGCCACATTTTCGGGAGTCTCTATTGGAAAGCTGGCGACCGCAGGTTGGCTCTTGTCACAAAGACCTGCAGCCCCTTGAATACACTTAACACTGTTGGAAAACTGAGCCAGGAAGGCAGGAGAGGAAAGAAAGATCAGAAACCCAATACCAACACACCAGATCAACTCGAAGGGAGAGCCGAAGTGGGATGCCATGTTGATGGGAGGAGAGCCAGGACACACAAGGCGTGGGTCCCCCGTGCCCGAGCTGGCCAGATCTAAAATCGGGGCAGGGAGCAGGGTCACGGGAAACCCAAGAGTCTCATGAGTTTAAGGCATGGGACTGACAGGTTCAGTCACCTATTATCCAAGTCCCTGCACCTGCCTCTAGGAATTCCGGCGCACTCATTTCCTGGGGGTGGAACTTCCTTGCCTCTCCCATAAAGACAAGATGGCGGCAGTTCAACCCAATTCCCCATCATCTACCACAATGCCAAGATGGTGCCGGTTAGACCCAGTGTCCTTATTTCAGCAATGAGGGGTTCAAGGGCAGAGGGGATGTGGGTGGGAAGGTGGGGGGGCAGGGGCAGCTGCAGCCAATAACTTATTTGGTGCCTGTGTCACTTTTATTATAAAATGTCGATCGGGCGGTTTGTACGATAAGTTATATGCATACATGAAGAGCATGAGGAGTCTTGCATGGTTCCAGTTTATGGGACATACTTTAAGGACACAATATTCTAAGTCTGTCCACCTGCATACAGCATCACCCATGTACTCAATGTGTTCAAAATGACTTCATGCCTGCACTACGGGAAATATAACTCACGGGTGTACAAGATGACACGTAAAAATGAATATGCATATAAATGTAGTCCCCCTTTGGTATCCATGGAGAGTGGTTCCAGGGCCCGCTGCAGATACCAGAACCCACGGACGCCAAGTCTCTTGGGTGATAACATGGCACCGTATTTGCATATAATCTGCATACATCCTCTTGTGCACTCTTCATGGCCTACGTACACTACCTAATACAAAGGAAACACTGCAGACACTGTTATAATGTGTTATTTAGGGACTCATGACAAGAACCAAGTCCACAAATGCCCACTACAGATGCAGCCTCACTACACAGAACACGAACAGGGCTTGAGGAAAGTGTCATTCAACCAAAGTTGGGGATGGGGGGCGACCGGGGTCTGGGAGACAGCGGGGGCTGCAGTAGGGTGTAAATATCCCTCCATTCCTGTGGGTTCAGGTTTTGACATGTTCTAAGCGTCTGGATTTTTTTCAAATACTTTTGATCTGCCATTGGGTTGAATCTGTGAAGGGGGGCGCGACTCTACGCAGGTAGAAGTCACAGCAGGCATGGTAATAAACAGTGTGCCCGCCAGGGGGCGCTGTGTTGCTAATGCAATGCAATGCAGAGAAAGAGGCTGGGATTGGCATGGGTGTCAGATGGGTCCCAGGGCACCTGGCACCTGCTCCCTCCAGCAGCCAGCCACAGGTCAGCTGAGAGACAGCAGGGTGTGACGGGGGATGGGCTGGGGATCCTCCTCTGTGGAGGGAAGACAGGGAGGACTCCAGAAGGTGCTGGCGGCAGTTCTAGAAGAAACACACTGGATAGAAGAGAGTTCTACTCTATCTCCCTCCCCTTGGGAGCCCCTGAAAATTCAACGTAAAGAAAAAGATGAAGCTGGCGATGGTAGCTCATGCCTGTAATCCTAGCTGCTCAGAAAACTGAGATCTGAGGACTGCAGTTCAAAGCCAGCCTGCCAGGCACGTTCACGAGACTCATCTCCAATGAACCACCAGAAAACCAGAAGTGGCACAGTGGCTCAAGTGGTAGAGCGCTCACCTTGAGCTGAAGAGCTGAGAGACAGTGCCCAGGGCCAGAGTTCAAGCCCCACGACCAACAAAATAAGTTCAGAAGTGGAGCTATGGCTCAAGTGGTAGAGTACCAGCCTTAAAAATTGAAGAAGCTAAGCAAGACGGTGAGGGCCTAAATTCAAGCTCCAGTACAGGCAGGAAGGCAGGCATGCACACACGCGCACACACACACACACACACACACACACACACACACACAAACACACAATGAATGTCATGCACATTCATCCAATTTAGGACATGAGTTCCATCAACCTGTGGGGAGACCTTTAAATTGATGACTGTGATATTGTTCTCCTTCTGCTCTTAGTTGTGGAAAAGGAAATCCCTTCTGTAATCTTAGTTTAGCCTGTAAGTAGCAAAGGCATAAAGATATTGGCTAGCACTACCAGATAGAAGTTTATGCTCTTTTTATTGAAGGAAAAAAAAACAGAGGTCCAGAGGCTCAACAGTACAAACACAAAGTTGGGACAGGAGCCAACACATAATGCAAATGAGGAAACAGACCAATGGGCACCGTGGAGGATCGAGAGGCACACTCCTTCCTGCAGGGGTATGCAGCTTCCATGGGAGATAGGGCTCCAGGTTGCTCAAGCTATGGATTTCTTTCACAGAAACTTAAAACCTGGATTTTACACATGACATCTGACTTCTAAATGCTGACAACTACTTGGAATTTTTAAGGCCATCTGGACCAAGAAAAACCTGTCAGTAAGATCTGTTTAATTCAGAACTGCCAGTTTGGGATCACTGATCTAATAACTACAGAAATGATCATGTGTGTGTGGGGGGGTTACACTTGAATATATCACGGAGAACAGCAAGACTATACATGAGGGAGCAGCCTTCTCGTGAAGCTACTTCCAAGTGATGGGTGAATTGTGAAACCCAAGAAATTCAACAGCCAACACTTCGGTTCGCCTCGGAGCTGAAGGCTTGTCCTCAGAGATTTCCAGCTGAAAGAGAAAGAGGAGCCATTATGAGTTGTGTCAGTGGGTTGTTACAGGCTAAGAGCAGACGTGACCGTAGCCGTTGATGGTGATGGCTCCGTGGGGTTCACAGCCTCGAGTCTGCAGGCACCTCATTTGGAAAGTGATTGTGACATGACGTGAGAGACGGCAGCAACAACACCATAATATACTAGAACAGCCCAGAACATCCTAGAACAGTCCAGAACATACTGGATGATTCCAGAACATCTTAGAAAAACAAAACAAAACAAAACTAGAAACAGCCCAGAATCTGCATCTGTATCTCCCCGGGACACACAATCAGTCTCTAATCACCTGTAGATTTTGTTAGAGGTTATAATAATTTCTACTAAAGTTACGTGTTGATTCTAGGATCTTCGGAATGGCCAAGAGCTGTGTCCAAACGTGGTCTTGGAGCTGGAGAAGATAAAAGGTTCAGCTGGAGCTAGAGAAGTACTGGGCCAGCCACCTGTCCCCAGGCCTCCGGCAAGTAGGCCATTAGACCCATGGCGATGATGCGCATGAGCTACGACAGAGCTGAACTCACCTGAGCACTAAGCACGCATGCAACTACTCCACTCCAGGCACCCCCTCCAGAGCCCACCCGAGTTTCTGGGGTGTCACCTCTCATGTGGAACATACAGGAAAGGCCATTTAAGGGAAGTGGTTTCAACTGGACAAAGGGGATACAAAGCAGTTCCTGTGGGAAGGTGGAGCATGATGCAGAATGGCACGTGGTTGGTGCTTTAGGACAGAACAAGGAGGGAGCCTGGGCGTGCGCCCGATGGGGCCACACTGTCTAGGAGCTCAGATCCAAAGCTCAGAGCTATGTTGGGAGTTAACTAGGCAAAGCTGACTTGGTGAGAAGTTAGCTAGTAGTGTGTGGATGAGAGAGGGCGGGCGGGGGGGAGGGGACGAGAGAAATGGCGGAGGGAAGGAGAAGAAGAAGAAGGGAAGAACAATGTGAAGAAAAAAAGGAGAGGAGGAGGAAAAAGGGGAGGAGGAGGAAAAAAGGAGGTGAAGAGAAGGAGAGGAGGAAGAGAAGGAGGAGAAGGTGGAGGAGGAGATAATGAAGAAAGTTAAGGAGGAAGAGGAAGAGGAGGAAGACGGTAGAGAAAAGCAGGCTAAGGTTGAGAACTGGCCAGACAAGAGTAAGACAAAGATAAAGCTGTAAGAGACATTAAACAGGTTTCATTAGGTAGCCAATGAAGAGAACACCATGCGGTATTCAGGAAGGAAAAGAAGTTTATTTACCCAACTGCCGCCCCCTGCCATGCATGGTGGAGAGGCATGGCTGGAAGGGGCCTGCCCGGGCCAGGACGTATCTAGGCCAGGGACAGGAAGAGTGTGGCCAGGTGGACGAAGATATGGCCGCACTGGATCCGGATGTGACTTCAGGGCCTGGGACCCTCCTGTGGTCAGCTGGGAGGCGTGACCAGGGACGGCCCAGGATGTGACCTAGCAGAAGCGGGAGATGACCACTTTCCAGGTGTGCCAGTTACCTAGGTAACACAGATACTGGGCAGACACTTAGCCAAGAGGTACGCACACGTGCACACACACACACACACACACACACAGAGAAGATTCCCCACTAACTCCTCTGACCCCTCCGGAGGTGATGGGAAGGTGAATTGTGGCTGTAGCCAAAGCAAGGCAGACACTCTGCAGGATGCGACGCGGTCCTTTCTCCATGCATGTTGCTGGTGGATGGCGTGAACCTCGGCAGATCACAGCCCCACTGAGGTTAATAGTTCTATCAGTGATCTTATTCGAGGAGAAAAATATGACCCTTCCTGACAACATAGCAAATGCTGACAGTGCCGTGTTTGGGCTCGGCTTTCCGAGCTCTTATTCCTGATGTATTTTATGGCCTGTTTCATGGGGTTATTAATGACTCTAATACCCCATAAAAAAAAACAGATAGGGAATGAGGCTGCATAATATCGTCACTGTGAATTTTAGTGAGAAACCCCAAAGGATCCGTGAGTGGAAATGACACAGAGCCAGAGACCCAGACAGAGTTGCTGGAGGCTGGCTCCCTGGGCTGAAAGGAAGACTCAGCCACCTAGCCTCTTCCAGGCTGAGCAAGCTGCCTTGGGTTCGTGTGTCCTGGAACACACCAGCCATGCGTGTGAGGAAGAGCTGCAGGATGCAGGGTATGGGAGTGTCCGTTGTGTCAATATTTATGTCTGAGTAAATGGGAGAAGAAAGATAACATCCCAGGAGAAAAACAATAAGGTTTGCTCAGGCAAGAGAGAAAAAAATTATCTTCCACACCACTATTTCAGCTCACAGAGAGTATTTTTAGGGAGAGGAAATTGCTATAAAATTTTTTTATGGCAAGAATAATGGGAGGAAAACTGACTTCAAAGGTTCTGCTAATTCTGCGTGCTATGATGCGGCCTCAAAAGGTTGAATGCATCTTTCTTTCCTGCGGATGCACTACCAGACCTTTGAGGGTAAGGCTAAGGAACTTTCTAGAGCTTGTCTCTGTTGGAAAGTGGGGTGGATGTTCATTTGATTAATAAAATGAGATGACAATGTGCAAATGTTCCCAGGAGCATAAATACACACACACACACACACACACACACACACACACACACACACACACACACACACACACACACACACACACACACACACACACACACACACACACACACACACACACACACACAGTATTATTACCTGGGACCTAAGGGGAAAGACAGCCTGGAAAGTTTTGTACAGACTTTTGGTTAAGGAGCTTTAAGGCTGGAGATGCTAAGTGTTCCATTTTAGCTGTTTCTTCTTTTCACACGGTGCTGTAATTCACTTCTGATATTGCTAAAGCTTCCATAAAAGTCGGTGTATTAGTTGAGGTAAAGGTTAAGCTGCTGTAACAAAGAACCCCCCGATACAGAGGATTAAAGAAGATGGAGGTTTTATCTCTTATTCATGAAATAGTCCTGAGGTGAGCAGCACAGGAATATGAGGCTTTGGCCTACATCTTCCTTCAGGGACTCTATCTCTCCACACAGCCTCTCGCTTGCATGGCTCAACTACCCCTGTGACTATGTATAAAAGCAAGGAGAAAAAGGACAGAACACATATATCTTCACTGAAGCCAGAGGAGCAGCATTGGAACCCATCATTTTTCCTTGCATGCTATTGGTCATAACTTAGTCACGTGGGTCAACTTTGCCCACTCCCCAACCCAAGGGAGTATGGGAAATGTAGTCCCCAGCTCAACAGCCATGTGTTCACCCAGCACTATGAAAGAGAGAAAAATGGCAGTAACTCTCAGAGTCTCAGACCCGATCTGATGTATCAGACTCACTTGGATTATTTTTTCAATCAGTCTCACAACTCTACCTCCGCTCCAATCCATCTAAGTCAACAGTGATGATGAAACGTGTTATTCTCTGCCCAGAACAGCTCAGGGGCCTACCATGTGCTCCCAGAAAAAAAAAAAAAAAAAAAAAGCCCAAGTCATTGGAATATTTCCAGTGCTGCTACTTCCCAGCTCCCACTCAATCCTAAGCTAACCTTGCTTTCTACTTCTCTCCTCCTCCCAGCCCACACCCTCCAGTCCTGTCAGGCACACCCAGAAAGCCTCTGAACTGGGAATGGGCATTCAGAGCTATCCCCTGGCTTTGAGAAGAGAAGACTGAGATGTTCATGCCCTTACAGTGACCAGTCCCAACACAAGCTAGCTTGGAGAGAAAAGGTGACCTTAGATTTGACAGCTTTTCTGCAGCTGCAGCAGCTGCGGAAATAAGTTACCCTTCATTCTGGAAGGGAGGTCTTGTCCATCCATTACCTCCCATCAACCATGCCTGTCATTTTATGGATGAGAATGGTCAAGGAGAGCTGGAATCATAGCAGAGGGACAAAGAAAGATCCAGCAAGAGATCATGAGAAAAAGGATCAGCCTCGTGCGGTGGTTAACATGCGGAAATCAAACACAAGAATAGGAAGAGCCGGCCTCATTTTAGGGACGTGAATAAGGTTGAGGTTCAGGGGATTTGGGGCTGGGAGACCGGATGCTGCACCGGGTGAAATGGAGACTTTCCAGTCTCCACATCTCAAAACCTGGCTGTCACCGTTGTCTCCAGAGGAGAAACCCAATGAACAGCACGCCATTTCTGTGCCTCCCGGCTTGTCCCCCAGCGTCCTCACCTCATGAACTGTGTCACAGTATTGATCAGATGATTAAAGTTTTGTACTCAGCTGACTCAGGTCCTGTTAGAGGGGCTCCGCTTCCAACACATTGACGGCATGTGTGTGATTTCATTAGGGCCCCAGAGGCAGGAGAGAATCAAGAAAGTGGAACGGGATCATGGTCTGACCACTTCGTGCCCTGCAGGAGAGGGGTCCTCCGGTTTCATCAGAAAGATGTGGCACTGGGGCCTCAAAAAAACGGAGCCTCACCGGGCGCCAGTGACTCACGGTCTGTCATCTCAGCTACTCAGGAGGCTAAGATCTGAGGATTGCAGTTCGAAGCCGGCCTGCACAGAAATGTCCATGAGACTCTTATCTCCAGTTAACCACTCAAATACCAGAAGTGGGGCTGTGGCTCAAAGTGGTAGAGCGCTAGCCTTGAGCAAAAGAGCTCAGGGACAGCGCCCAGGCCCTGAGTTCAAGCCCCACAACCACCACCATCAACAACAACAACAAAATGGAGCCTCTAGCCAGGTAACTTTTGGTAAGGCGTTTCCTTCTCTGGGGCTTTGTGGACTCTGGGAGGGTGTGTGTTTGGGGGGGGGGGACAGTGAGTAAGGGGAGGGCTGTGTGCTCTCCATGACTGTTAAAGATTCTTCTTCCCCTTAGGGCAGGATGATGGATTGTTAAGAGCTGTGTGTGACTGACCCCATTTCAAACTCCTAAAAATCTAGACTGTTATCACATCCATGTAACCACTGACCATACCGAGGCTCTGAGAGGATAAATGATCCACTTGTTACACATGAGAGAACTCTAAGGGTTGAGTTCATCTGAACAGCAGCAGCGGCGCCTACTGTCTCTTTCTGTTTCAGGCTTCTTACATGGTGGAGGGATGGGGGGCAGGGTCACTGAGGCTTGAACTCTAGGCCTGACACTGCCCTGAGCTTTATCACTCCAGGCTGGTGCTCTACTACTTGAGCCACAGCTCCACTTCTGGCTTTTTTTTTTTTGGTGGTTAGTTGGAGATAAGAGTCTCCCAGACGTTCCTGCCTGGGCTTGGCTTCAAACCATGATCCTCAAGATCTAAGCCTTCCTGAGTGGCTAGAATTACAGGCGTGACCTGCCTCCACAATTAAGAGCATGGTTTCAGGGCTCTGTGTTCCAATCCTCTACCCCTCCCTCACACAGCACCCCTAACACCTCTGGTCTTTCCAGTACCCCTGTACTTATACAGCGATTGCTCTTGGAGTTTTTATTTAGGGATTGTGTTCAGATTGTGTCTATCTGTCTGTCTGTTTGTCTCGATCTGTTTTATCTCTCAACTATCTCCCTCTCTTCTGAATCATCTATTCTCTATCCATCTTCCTATCTCTCCGTCTACTCAGTAGATGATCTGCATCCATGTGTATCTTTGAATCAGAGAACCGGCCTTCAAATGACAAGGCTGTCCTCTGTCTGGGAAGCAGGGGGAGACTGGCATGAAGAGGGGTGTGGCATCTCCCCGCTCACCTTCACTGACTGAAATAAGGGGGCACAGCTGTATTGATACTTCTATTCACAGTCATCCCTTTTGAGGCTCCCAGTAATGGTGTTTCCTGAAGGCATCCCATTCCTTTTTTTCTCAACAGTCACAGCTGACCGTTGGCCAGCCGACAGCCACGGTGGGGCTTCCTTCCCTGCCTGAGCGTGCCGTGCTCTTTGCTGGGCTGAGATGTGCACAGGCTATTTGCATGACGCTTGCGGTGTCTTCCCAAGGATGATGCTCCACTGGGATTGGGCAGAGCAAACACCAAATCTTGGTTGAGCCAGGGCAAAGGAAGAAACCCAAAGCCAAGGATGCTCTGTTTCACTCTGTCACTGAGATATGTGTGCAGGAATTTGTTACTATATCCCAAACCCAGGTAGGGAGAGGCAAGAGAAATTGCCAGATTGATTCCCCCAAATACATGAGAAGAGGCATTGCGAGTTCATTACAAAAGCTCTTCCTTCCTTCCTTCCTTCCTTCCTTCCTTCCTTCCTTCCTTCCTTCCTTCCTTCCTTCCTTCCTTCCTTCCTTTCTCTCTCTCCTTCCTTCCTTCCTTCCTCCCTTCCCTTCCCCTTCCTCCCTTCCCTTCCCCTCCCTCCCTCCCTCCCTCCCTCCCTCCCTCCCTCCCTTCCTTCCTTCCTTCCTTCCTTCCTTCCTTCCTTCCTTCCTTCCTTCCTTCCTTCCTTCCTTCCGTTTCCTTTCCTTTCCTTCCTTTCCTTTTCTTTCCTTTTCCCTTTCTCTTTTTCTCTCTCTCCTCCTCTCTCTCTTTCTTTATTTTGTTGGTTGTGGGGCTTGAACTCAGGGCCTGAGCACTGTCCCTGAGCCTCTTTGTGTTCAAGGTTAGCACTCTACCACTTGAGCTACAGTGCCACTTTCAGTTTTTGAGTGGTTAATTGGAGATAAGAGTCTCACAGGGAGTTTTCTGCCCGGGCTGGCTTTGAACCCAGATCCTCAGATCTCACCTCCCGAGTAGCTAGGATGACAGGCGTGAGCCACCAGCATCCTGCCTTGGAAAAGCTTTTTATCTTTACCTTAGTTTTACCTACAACACTGGTGCATCTTAAAAATTGAGGTTATTTTACGCCCAATGAAAGATGACCCAATTCATGTTCGTTAAATATATGCCAGGCAATCACAACATAATGATTAGCTAGTTCTCACAGTGTAAAATTGTCATTACATCGTTTTAAACTTCTGTATTTTACTTCTGATCTTCCCAAAGTTGGGGGGGGGGGCAGGGGGGGTGAGATGGGAGGTCTTCCCATAAGGCAAACAAAAGAAAAAGCAGAAAAGGTTTGGAGTGGGAAAAATACACGAATGGATTTTACGGACAGGCAGTGGTACCGGCGACGCTGTGTTGAGCCAATAATTCAGAAATGCACGAAGGAGCGCAAACGTTTAACTACCAGCAGGCTTCCCTCAGCCTTGCTGATAAGTATGAAAAATCAGAAGCAATCTAAACGTGAGCCGATGAGACTGGGCCTAAATAAATGATAAGACGGCGACAAAGCAGAATAGACTAGTAGGCAGATGCTACAAACAAGACCAATCTGTATTTATGGGCATGATGCATCCTAGGATAATAAAGGGAAGGCTACAAAGCAGGGTTAGTATCATTTTTTAACAATAATAATAACAATAACAATAATATCTATATGTGGATGAAACCTATCTGAGGAGGAGGAAATGAGAGTGATTTCCTTCATCTGAGTTTCCAGATTTTCCTGCCATAAAATACCTCATGCAGTTAAAAGCTAATAAGATTGAGAGGAGGAGGAAACTGATGTCGCTGTCGGAGAAGGGGAGGGGAAGCCGCTGACTCTGGTTTCTTGGTAGGTATTTCTTTTGGCTGTCCGCAGGCTCCCACTCTGATTAGGACTTTGTGTATAGGAAGAAAACTGTTTAATCACGCTTCCAACCAAGGTCTTCCAGTGCAAATATTTTTAGTTCGATCATCTGAGCAGGCAGTTGAAGTGTCTTGCAGTGTTTGTAAAGATTGGCTGCTTGGGTGAATGTTGTTGTGTGTTTTCCTTTGTCTTCTCCCTTTCTCTCTTTCTCCCCTCTGGGAGAGGAAGAGCCTTTGCGTGCTCTGGCTCAGTGGCGAGCGGACAGAAGAATTCAGGACCAGGTGATGGGAGGGGAGGACAGGAAAAGGCCTTGAGTGTTTTCATATTGGCGCTCCTACCCCATGCCTAAAATTCACATGTTCACGTCCCACCCCTCTGGGTGGCCGTATTTGGAGATGGTGAATATCAGGGAGTCACCAGCATCAAATGCGGTCCCAAAGGCGGGGTGCTGATCTCACGGATTGAGGGTCCTCACAAGAGCCATTCGGGGGCCTTGGGATCCCAGGGACTGAGGAGGCAGAGATCAGGAGAAACACAGTTCAAGGACAGTCAAGGTTGACAGGGAGACTTCATTTCAAGAGACCAGCTGCACGCCGTGGCGAGTGTATAGAATCCCACCTATTCACAAGGTGTAAAATAGGAGGCTCGTGGTCCAAGACCAGCCTGAGGGTGTAAAAAAAAATGTGAACCCTAACCAAAAAAATAACTGAAAACAAGGCTGTTGTGATGCGTATTTAAACAATATTGGTGGCGATGATGATGATGATGATGATGATGATGATGATGATGATGATGATGGGGTGATATTTACTGTGCACAAGGCCCGAAGCTAAATCCCAGTCTCTCACTCCATCCCTCAACACGCTGGCAGGCTTCTAGGGGACGGAGGCGCCGCAGCGGTCCTGGTTCAGGTGCTCCAGTGGCGATTCGGTCAGGTCACTCTCCCTGGGTGCCCGAGGCCAGCTAGAGAGGAGCAGGCGGGAGGCACCCGGAGCACCGGCCCCGTGCGGATGACGGCGGCAGGTGCGTGCTGAGGGCAGGAAGGAATGCACATGGACGGATCTGGAGGACAGAGCACCGAGAACCTTCCAGGACACCCTGTGTCCATCCCAGCTGCCAGCGCGCCTGGCCCCGGGGCGGGGGTCCTGGGGCCTGAGCCAGGACTTGAGGTGTCTGAGCAGCAGCCCGACGGCGTGCCCACCCAAGCCCCCAGCGCCGATCCCACCACCTCCAACAGCGAGAAGACCGCGCTGCCGTTATGATTATGATTATGATTATTTACTGCACTAGATGCTAACCTTGAAAAATGGTAAATGTTGATATAAATTCATTTGAAAACAACAGGAGACCCATGAACATGTTAACAGAAATATATAAGGATATTTTCCAAAAACAATACAAAGGATGTTGCTTAATACTTTTGCAAATCTGTCTCTGTCTGTCTCTGTCTCTGTCTGTCTGTCTGTCTCTCTCTCTCTCTCTCAAGTACTGAGGGCTGTGTCTGTATCCCTTTGGGTTTTAGTGTTCAGTGAAGGTTTCCGGTTTTCACCTGAGGGCCAACCTCTGCCTATCCGGTAGCTGGGATTTAAGGCCTGCGCTTCCACCCCTGGCTTGCTTTTTGAGATGGGGTCCTGTGCTTTGGCCTGGGCCTGTCTCACACGGTGCCCTTCCAGTCTCTGCTGCCTGAGTGCTGGGACTCTAGGTGTGAACACCATGCCTGGTAGACATCTCAGAGGTGGTACAGAATGGGAAATCCTCTACACCCCTATGAGATCAGGAGAGTGAAGAAGATGGGCTGTCGGTAGTATTATGGTATATAGCTCTGACCTTGTGGTCTCCTTGAACGTACAGCAGGGACCTATGAATCTCTCACATTTGTACAAAGGTGCAAACTGAGGAACAGATGCACGGAGGGACTTGCCCCCGAATGAGAAGATAATCCCTTGGGTAATAGTAGCAAGGATAATAAAGGCTGTTTGGCTGAGCATTTACTATCTACGCCAGGCGCGGCTCTCACGCCCCACCATGAAATCATGGACACAACTCTCTATGGCCTCCGCTTGGTTTACAGAAGGGGAAAAACAAAACCAAAAGCTCAGAGGGGGTTACACCATTTGCCCAGGATCACACAGCGGGCAGGCAGCGGAGCTGGGATTTGTACCCCAACTGCTGCGCCTGGGTTTGGGCTCCTAGTCCATTATCTGTATCCCAGGGGCGTAAATGGAAACACGTTTGTGTCGGAAAGAATGGGAAGACAGGCTCCAGTTAGCCCGGGGGTTGTCCTTAGAGCACAGAGGGGTGAAGAGTCCTTCGGAGGGCGCTGCAGTACGCACGGAGCCGTACGGGGCCCTGAAGTTGCACGTGAATCTTGGGAGTCCCCCCCACATTTCTGTCTCTCCATGACCCAGCTCACAACCCACGACCCTGCCCGGCTGCCTCCCGGCCTTCAGCCGCTGCCACCGGTGATGTATGGAGATAACCTTGAAGAGAGGAAGCACATTCCTGCAGGGACTTCGCCCGATCTACCAACATCTTGTCACCGAGGGACCCTTCCCTGAAAATTCGGGGTGCCGCCGACCCGTCGATTGCGTGGGTTCAACTCGCCCATTTTCCAGACTCGGTTTGAAGGAGGCCTCTTGTCTAGTTGAGTGAGTGGACGCGGTCCCTTTGGAACTCTATTCCCTTTCAATGCGTGCAGCGATCGGACGCGACCAGTTTATCCACCTCGAATGCTCTCCCCCACAAAAAAAGTACGCAGGATATTTTAATTAGAGTCAAGATCCTGCTTAAGATATTCAAGAATACATCCTTCACCGAAAAAGGAGTCATGAGGAGACTAAATAGTTCCCATGATAGTTTAGCTTTTCAGACAAATTGAGCTTAAAACGCCCGGGGAGAGAGAAAAAAAATGTTCCCTGAATAAATTCGAGAGTAATTGATTAAGAACACCGTATTCATATTCATGCAAGCTCCTCCAGAAGGCCGGTCTTCAAGCACATTTTTGGCAGAGTCGGTGTCTTGGTGGTCTGGCTCTGGTCCAGGTACCCCACGATTGCTGTGGGGTTCGTGGAGCAGGCGAGTTCTTCTAGAAGCTTGGGAGTGCTATTTGGAGCCTCAGGGGACTGGAAAAGATGGTATAGGGTCCCTGAATGTCCGTGTGTGTGTGTGTGTGTGTGTGTGTGTGTGTGTGTGTGTGTGTGTGTGTGTTGGACTTAGGGCTTGAACTCAAGGCCTGGGTGCCGCCCCTGAGCTTTTTCCTTAAAGCTGGTGAGCAACAGCCCCACTTCCAGATTTGGGGGGTGATTAATGGGAGGTGAGCGTCTCATGCTTTGCTGCCCAGGCTGGCTTTGAACTGCGATCCTCAGATCTTCAGCCCCTGAGTAGCTGGGATGACAGGCGTGAGCCACGGGGGGGGGGGGGGGTGTCCACCTCTTTCCACTGATCACCTTCAAAGAAGAAAAGGGCGGAGGGGGAGAAGGGGCAGTGGTGGCTCCCGGCTGCAGAGTGACGTAAGCACTCTCTGCCGTAAACCGTCCCGGGGATTGGCTAGGGCGAGTCTCCCTTTCCAGAGAAGGACTCCAAGGGTCAAACCAGAAGTGATTGCCCAAGGTCATGTCAAGGCCAGAGCGGGGCTTTGAACTCAAGCAGTTCAGAGCCCATGGTCTTGGTTGTTGGATTGTACCATCTCCCACAAAGATGGCGTCTCAGAGCCAATGTAGAGAGAGACTGGAGGGGAGCTTGGAGGGGAGGAATTTGGAGGGTGAGGATGGGATTTCCACTTGGATATCAGAGGAGCTGGAGGAGGAGGTTGTGAGGGTGCCCTCCCTCCTCCCTCCTCCCTCCTCCCTCCTCCCCCCTCCTCCTCCCTCCTTCCTCCTCCCTCCTTCCTCCTCCCTCCTCCCTCCTCCCTCTCCTCCCTCCTCCCTCCTTGCCCCTCCTCCCCCCTCCTCCCTCCTCCCTCCTCGCCCCTCCTCCTCCCTCCTCCCTTCTCTCCCTCCTCCCTCCTCCCTTCTCCCTCCTCCTCCTCCCCCCTCCTCCTCCCTCCTTCCTCCTCCCTCCTCCCTCCTCCCCCCTCCTCCTCCCTCCTTCCTCCTCCCTCCTCCCTCCTCCCCCTCCTCCCTTCTCCCTCCCCCCTCCCCCTCCCTCCTCTCTCCTCCCTCCTCCCTCTCCCCTCCTCCCCCCTCCTCCTCTCTGCTCCCTCCTTCCTCCTCCTTCCTCCCTCCTCCCTCCTCCGCCCTTCCTCCTCTCTCCTCCTCCCTTCCTCCCCCCTTCCTCCCCCCTTCCCCCCTTCCTTTCTCTGTGTAGAAACAAAAATAATGGAACTTCTACCATCTCCCGCCCCTGTATTTGATCTGCAGTCACGTGGCTGCTTCTGGCTCTGGCCGGGCTCTACTCTGTTCTCTGAAACATTAACAAACACATAAATAGAAAGGACAAAGAGACATGAAGGAACAATGGGGCCACCACAGGACTGTGTGCCCTCGTTCCCAGCTCTGAATGGGCCTTTTTGTTTTTGATATTCACTTGACATATGTATACCACACACACACACACACACACACACACACACACACACACACACACACACACACATTTGTACTGTGTTGTTGATTAGTTGGAAAGTACATATAAGTTTAAAAATCAACACATCTACCCTTCCTCTGCTCTAAAATATCATTGTTAACACTGGATGTATTTTTAGCCAAGGTTTCCATTTAATGCATTAAACTTTTTTTGGGGGGTCCGGTTGTGGGGTCTGAACTCTGGGCCTAGGTGCTGTCCCTCAGCTCTTCAGCTCAAGGCTAGCACTCTACCACTTGAGCCACAGCGCCACTTCCAGCTTTTTCTGCTTATGTGGTGCTGAGGAATCGAACCCAGGGCCTCAGGCATGCAAGGCAAGCACTCTACCACTGAGCCACCTTCCCAGCCCAGCATTAAACTTTTTAATGAGATCATATTATACGTACTGTTTTATTTTCTCACTATGAACCCAGGGCCTTGTCTATGCTGGGCAATGTGTTCTACCATTTGGGCTGCACGCCCTCAGCCCTTCTGGTCTTGGGGCTTGGGGGAGGGGGAGGGGTTGTCTCACTGCTGTTTGCCCTTGAACTGGTCATCTTCCTACCTCCACCTGAGCAGAAGTGGGGATTATAGACAGGGATGACCACACCCAGCCTTGTACGTACTGGCTGGTCACCCGGTGTTTAGATGTACTGTGGTGCTATTCATGAAGACCATCTTGCGGGATGGTTTCTGTGACTGCAGCATTCTGGTGGTGGATTCTTTTCTCGTCCCCCAAGAGATGTGGGGTGGGGGCACTGGCTGTAGGAGCAGGGTCACGTGACAGGATGTAGGACGCTTTGGATGGGAGAATGGACAGAATGGCTCTGTAGGGAGAGCCTGGGGCTGCGCACACTGCTTTGGCATTTCCCTCTCAATCGGGGCTGTGGGGCCATTTGCAGAGTAGAACAGAATACGCATGCTTGGTGCTCACCTGGCCCCCTGTCTGTCTGTCTGTCTGTCTGTCTATTGCTCCACTCTGCTCTCCTAGTGCAGACATCTCCATTGACATCAGGAGGGGTCCGCAAAGCCCCACTCACAGGCCATGCTTTTGGGGAGCTTCAGGTCCTCAGGGCTCAGCGGACTTTGGCAGGGACCGCACGAATGGCGGGGGCGTGGTTCTGAGGCCTCCGAGCCCCGCGCTACACTGTTCCTCACTTCCCCAGGGGATGGTTCCACGCGTCTAGCTTCTTCTCTTCCACCTCTTCTTTGGTCTTCTTGTTGTAACCTTGAGTCATCTTCTGCTTGGGGGAGACATGCTGGTGAACTTGGGTGCTTGGTTGGTCTCTGGTCTAGGCTACCATCAGTTCTCTTAATGTTCAGTAATGGATCAGTAATTGGTGTGTAGCCAGCAAGTGAGATGCTACATACCTCAAAATCCCTCGTGGTGGCTCACGCCTGTCATCCTCGCTACTCAGGAGGCTGAGATCTGAGCATGGTGGTTCGAAGCCAGCCTGGGCAGGAAAGTCCGTGAGACTCATCTCCAATAAACTACTCAGGAAAAGCCAGAAGTGGTGGTGTGACTCAAGTGGTAGAGCGCTAGCCTTGAGCACAAACAGGCTCAGGGACAGTGCCCAGGCCCTGGGTTCAAGCCCCAGGATTGGCACACATACACACACACACACACACACACACACACACACACACACAATCATAGTGCCTTGGATACTGTTACTATGATTATGATTATTTTTAAAGTCATAAAAAAGATTATTTTATTTTTTTCGTGGTAGCTCATGCCTGAAATCCCAGCTACTCGGAAAGTAGAGATTGAGAGGATCACAGTTCAAAACCAGCCAGACCCCCATCTCAATAAACAACCTGGGCATGGCAGTACATGCCACTAATCCCAGCGATGGGGAAGCCTCCCTCCCCTCCCACTGAGGGAGCCCAGGGAGCATGCATGCTGGGAACATCCACCAGGCTCTCCACAGCCTGGACATGCCCAGCATCTGTTGGGCAGATGAATGCACTCTTCTCCAGCTAAAAGCGGCACATCCAGTATGGGGCTTCTGTGATTTATTTCCCAGCAACAGTTCTGCTCTGGGGTGGAAGTTCTCTACTTTGCTGAATAACGCCTTCATTTATCTTTGTTAGCAGTAGAGGCCTGTGGGATCCCCCTCCTACACCTCTCCCCACCCCCCGCCCCAACTGTGTCCTGTTGCTCACAAAGAGGGTGGGTGTGAGGGCTGGTGCAATGTCTGCCTTCTCGCCAACATGAGCACCCTCTCAGGCCCTTGGGGAAAAAGAGGTGTAGGGATCCTTCTCAGAGGCCACAGGGTCAGATTGCTCTGGGCTCTGATGTCTGTTCTGCTGTTTATGAGTTACGAGGGACGCTGACACTTGTTCTTTGCTTTCTTGGGAGGGAACATGGAAGGCGTCTAGTGGTCCATAGGGACCCCCGCCACATGGAGGAAGTGCTTCAGAGATGGCCACTTTAGTCAGACCTTTGTCCTTCACACCATTCCCCAGGGCTCCCAGCTCGTCCTCAGAGAGGAGGTTTTCTGTTAGGTTTATGAAATATCAACAGCTGGGAAGAACTTAAAGGGGGGGGAAAAAGGCTAGATTGAGGGTCTGTCTCCTCGATGTCTTTCAGAACCTCAGTTTCCTTATCTCTAAAATGGGGGTAATGAAATGAGAGTCCTCACGGAGAGTGGCTGACCTTGACCTGCAATGCTCTATGTGTTATGCTTTATGATCTACACACACACACGCACACACACACACACACACACACACACACACACACACACACACACACACACACACACACACACACACACACACACAGGCCCGGCTGTGCAACCACCCTTCCCCAACTCCTATTCATCCAGCCAGCCTTTGGCAGGTGCAGCTCAGGATACCCGGATGAAGTCAAGGGAAAAAGGAAATCTGTCTCTATTGCCCGAGAACTCAGAGGCGGAAAAGCTGACCTCCTGCTGGGAAACTTGTTGATGTGTTTTGGAACTATTCACAAACCACGCTGCCAATGTATTTTGGTGTCACGGTGCCGTCCGCTTATCATAGTGAAAAGGAACTTTTTTTAAAAATAGCTTTTGTGTACGTTAAGCAGTGTTTCAGTCGTTGTACAAGAGTTTCAACAAGTCAGATTAGGAGGGCAACGTGTTGATCAGTTACCCCCTTCTTTCATCCCATGATTCCTCCTTCCATCCATACCATTATATTGTTCCACTCTTTTCTTCCATCCTGGGGCTTGAACTCAGGGTCTGGGCACTGTCCCTGAGCAATTTTTCGCTCAAGGCTAAGCTCTCTACCACTTTGAGCCACAGCTCCACTTCTGGTTTTCTGGCGGTCATTTCCTGCCCAGGCTGGCTTTGAACCTCCATCCTCAGATCTCAGCCTCCTGAATAGCTAGGATGACAGGTGTGAGCCACCGGCGCAGGGCTGGGAACTGGACTACTGAGATTTCTGAAGCGTTGGTAATTCTGGGGGCCACACAAGGCCGAGTCACCGCTTCCTGCCGGCTCTGCTTCATCAGGCCACGTGGAGGCCTAGATTCCCAGCGAGGGGACATTCCGGGCTGGGTCCCCTCTGCTCCTCCCAGGACCTCAAAGCCGGCCTCGCGCCAGCAGTCCTGGCCAGCAGCTCAGCGCCAGGCTGGCTGCTCAGCTGTGTTTGTGACATCGCTGGTTGCCCGGGAGACGCGTTCTGTTTCCAGCTCTCTGGAACGGGTGGAGCGAGCTGGGGCAGATGAACTCAGCGACAGTCCTGCCCATGTTTGCTGTGGGCACTTGGTAACCACCCAGCCAGACATGGGTTCAAATTTCTCCTGCAGAGGAGGGGGTGGGGTGAGGAAGAGCACACCCCGGGTTTCCGGGGCTCAGACAGGGGTGGTTCAAATCCCCGCTCTCTTTCCTACTTCTTTTGCGACGTCAGGTCGATCGCTTCTTTCTCTGGTCCCGCTAGTAGAGACAAACTCCATCCGCTTGCTGGACTCATTGGAAGAGTGAAAACAGGATGTATGGACAGAGAAGGGACAGTGGTGGACCAGGCCCCGAGTGCCCCGTGGATGGAGGGGCTCCCAAGAGAGGGTCTCTGTAAAGGAAACTGATGGAAGAGGGCGATCTTGGTCAGGGCTATAGAAGAAGCCAGTGGTTGGACTGGATTCCAACTCCTGAGTAGCTGGGATGATAGGAGTGAGCCACCATCCCTGGTTGGGATGACATATTTACTGCACCATCACCTAGAAGCCACCGCTGAATTCTTGAACCTCAGCAGCTCAGGTCAAGCCGCCAGCTGCGTCTCTGTCTTAGGCATTGGTATGGTATCTCCTGTGGGACGGGGTCGGGGGTGGGGGGGGATGGAGAAGTCTGGTTCATGTCTAACTTTGCACTTCCTAAACGTGTTGGCCTGCAGAACCTCCCTTACTCTTTTCTTTTAGAAATGGAACCCACAAGCTGGGCACCGGTGGCTCACACCTGTCATCCAAACTACTTGGGAGGCTGAGATCTGAGGATCACCGTTCAAAGCCAGCTCCGGCAGGAAAGTCTTGGAGATGCTGATCTTCAGTTAACCACGCCAAAGCCAGAAGTGGAGCTGTGGCTCAAATGGTAGAGCACCGGCCTTGAGAGAGAAAAAAAAAAAAAGATAAAAAGCTTCAGGACAACATCCAGGCCCAGAGTTCAAGTTCCAGGACCAGCGCATGTGTGCATGCGCATGCACACACACACACACACACACACACACACACACACACACACACACACACACACACACACACACACTGTGCACAAAATGGAACCCACTCTGGGAACGGCCAACCAAGTACACAATCTTAGACATACCCAGAAAAAGTCTCAATTTCTACCTTTTCTAAAGACGTTAAAGAAATCTATCTTCAAACTGTGTGTGTGTGTGTGTGTGTGTGTGTGTGTGTGTGTGTGTGTGTGTGTGTGTGTGATAGCTTAGATCTGAGAGGTGTGTGTGCACTCACACATGCTTGTTGACAGCAAACCCTGTCACCACACCCGCTGTGGATTTCCTGAGCTGTCACCATGAGGTACAGAGCAAGCCAGGGTGTCACGCCATCCTGACGGGTGGGTAAGCCCGCATAGAGACACGAGGAATGGTATCCTGATGCTGGATCACTCCCTGCCATTCATTCATTCTCTCTCCCCCATACCCTGAGCTGCTGGGGGAGGTAGGGGGTAGTGAGGCAGGGGGCGGGACATGGACGGGCAGTAACAGCCAATCACAGGTCCTGCTTGGCTTACCAGCTCTTTCCTAGATCTTCCCTGCAGTTCTCTGGAAGGGGGTAAGTCAGGATGGTAGTTCATTGTTCCTAGGTTGCAAATGAGGATACTGAGCTAAGGGACGGTTCAGGGTCACTGGATCCCCATGTCTTTCTCCTCTGCTGCTCACTCTCCCTCCTTCTTGCCACCCACCTGCCTCTGTGCTGGCTAGCAGCTCCGCTCTGGTCCTGCATTGGAAGAATCTGGGTTTGGAGTCTCCCCTGCCCTCCATTTCTATCATCTCTGGAGACAGGCATGTCCGTCTGCGTGCTGGGTCTTCTCTTCGGCCTCGGGAGCCATGGGACGCCCCACGGCAGCTTACACGGGGGATGTCACTGACGCGGGCGTCTGTGTGCGGGGTCATCCGGCTCACTGGGGACAGGGGTCTGGGCGGGCCCTCAGCAGCGGCCAGGCAGACCCTCCCAGGAGGCCTGGAGCCCACCACACCTTCCCACAGTCCCCTGGGGCCCAGAACACAAGGTGGGAAGGTCCCCTAGTCAGCACACATCCGGCCAGCTCCAAGTGTGGGCTCACGGGAGGGACAGTATTGATTTTCCTATTGGATGCATAGCGAGGGAGGGGCCGGAGGAGGAGGAGATGCAGCCACTGATTCCCGGAATTGATGTCGACCCACATTCATTTGTTTCCTCCCTTCAAGGTCAAAGCAAGTCATCTCCATTCATCACGGATGGCAGCTGGCTGGCGGCTGTGGGACACGGGGGTGCACGGTGGATCAACCCTCTGGAAGCTGCGTCCAGGAGAGGGACACAAGGATATCCGGGGTATCTCCTGTTCCCATAGCACCGAAGGGAGGGCTCTGTAGCAACCTTCCTCTGTCATCTCTTTAGACACACCAGCAGAAGTCATGTCATCGATTTTGAGGCCAAGTCTTATGCCTTTGGCCTGAATGTCTCAGAACTATAAAATGAGTTGGCTCCTGGAGATTGAGCGTGTGTGTGTGTGTGTGTGTGTGTGTGTGTGTGTGTGTGTGTGTGTGTGTGTGTGTGTTTTAACCTTGGGTATAACTTTCTGGGGTGACCCACAATCCTCATTCATGCAATTCATTCATTTGCTAAGTCTTGCTTCCAGTACTGCCCCTTTCCCATAAAGGACAGGACTGGACTCCATAGAAAAGAAAATCTGAGCTGGATGCTGGTGGCTTACGCCTGTCATCCTAGCTACTCAGAAGGCTGAGATCTGAGGATCATGGTTCAAAGCCAGCCCGGGCAGGAAAATCCGTGAGTCTCTTATCTCCAGTGAACCAACAGAAAATGGGAAGTGGTGCTGTGGCTCAAGTAGTAGAGCGCTCACCATGACCTGAAGAGCTCAGGCCCACTTGAATAGGATTGGCTGTAGGGATGGGACATGTGACACAAGCCCAGCCAATCAAAACACTGAATTCTTGCTCTGCCACTTAGCTCAGGGAAGTGGGGAGGGGGGAGAGATTGGGAATTAAGCGTGACACGTGTGACACTGTGGGGCCACATCTGATGGAAAGAAACAGTGCTGTGGACATCTCTAGAGCCCTTGAACCCACATGGAGCTGAGCCATAGATCTTATACTGGGAGTGGGGGACTCGGGGCCATTATGTTCTTGTTCTCCTTCCTAACAGATCCTTGCTTCATTCAAGGCCACTGTGCCTAGCCTCACAGGACAAACCAATCTGAGTCTAACTGTGGCCACCCTCTTCCCTCTGGCTAGGGTTTGATCTCTGGGTGGACATGTGACCCGGTTACATTTAATGTCCTTCATTGAAGAGGATGTCCATTGGGAGCTTCTAGAAAATGTTTTTGCTCACTGACAAAAGAAGCCAGATGAGAATACTGGTTTGTTTCTTCATTTTTTAATTCCTGCCTTCTCTTCTTATACATTGTCAGCTGAGGGTGGGATGGCTGGAGCAGCTGCAGCCATATTGCAACCATGTCATGGTAGATGATGTAGACTATGATGATATCATTTCTTAAGGGGGCAGAGGAAACAAATGGAAATATTCCAACATCTACACCTGAACATACAACTCTACATGTCTTGTGAAGCTAGACCAAATAGCTATTAGATATCCATGAAGCATTAGGATCTGAAGCCACCAAACACTGGCTCCTGAATAAGGCAGTGTATCGAGGTGAACACAGCAAATTTCTCATTAAAGAAAGCCCAGAGCTGGGTGAACCCTGTGGCTCACGCCTGTAGTCCTACCTCCTCAGAAAGTTGAGTTCTGAAGATCACAGTTCAAAGCCAGCCAGGGAGAAAAAGCCTGTGGATCTCTCCTCTTATCTCCATTTATTCACCAAAATTTGGGACAGGGAGCTGTGGCTCAAGTGGTAGAGTGCTCACCTTGAGCAAAAGAGCCCAGCGAGAAGTGAGGCCCTGAGTTCAAGCTCCAGTCCCGACACAAAGACAAATACACAAATAAATGCACTCATGAAAGGCAACACAGGAAGCTAAGAACATGAGCTCCTTTATTTTTGTGATCATAATTCCTATTCATTGTTCCTTTCTCCTAAACAACAGCACAAGTCAAACAACAATGACACACACACACACACATACACACACACGCACACACACATACACACTTCCTACCCATACAATATCACTAGCCTGTCTACCAGGCTGTCTGGCCTTTGATTGGTTCCTGGTAGAGCTGTATGGAGACAGCCCCCTCTGTTTTAAAAAAAGAAAAAAATCCTGACGTACATAGGGGACAAAAGAAAGTGGGGATCCTAGCCAGAGAATTAGCTATTAACTGAGGGGCTCCCAGAATCCTTGGGGGAGTGCCAATTTGGGAGCCAGGAGCATGCTATGAACATGGGGCAAGAGGACAGAAGGCACTATTTGCTTTTACGTGGTTGGGGGATGGTTCCCAGGTAGAGATGGATCTAGAACCCTTTGTAGGCCAAAGGTATATCAACAAACACCATGAGGTTGGCCAATGGGCTCCATTAGCCAAACCCTGCAGGAATGAGAGCCTGGTGCAGGAATCCAGTACTAGGGAGGTCCCCGGGAGGGGTGGGGAGGGGAGCAAAGGAGGGAGGGGGAGAGGAGAGGGAGAGCATTCCTTTACATTAGCAGCAAGGCAAGAGGCAAGGTGAAATGCTGAGTTCTCATCTGTTTGTAACTACACACTCTGCAGTAGTGTCAAACTGATAGAAAAGGTAAAGAAAGGCGGGGGGGGGGATAAGCACAAAACAAAACAAAATAATAAAATTTAAAAAACAACAAACAAAAACCAACCACCCAAACTCCCAGTTACTTTGACCTAACCAGCAACCAAGCATGGCCTTCCGATTGCGCCCTCTGATGGAGAAATCTAGTACTACGCCAGCCGGGGACTCTGTGGTCATTCATTCTCCCCTTGCCCCTGGAGGTCCCTGGCGTTGGTGTCTGTGGCAGGAGATCTGAGTGCAGCTAAAGTAATGCAGTCTGGAGGCAGAGAAGCCCTGGGGCGAGGGGGAGGAGCAGGACAGGCCGAGGCTGGCCTCTTAGGTGCAGGGGACTTCAGCGCTGTCTTGAGGAAGCTGGTTGTTGAAGCTGGTCTCTCCGAACGGCGAGTAAGGGGGGATCTGGGGGGCCTCGATGATCAGCAGGCCCTCTGGGGAAAGCGAGGCAAAGACGGTCACAGGATCCACCTCAGCAGGGAGCCTGCAGAGAGAGAGAGAGAGGTGTCAGATGAGACTCCTCCCTCCTGCTGGCCATAGCTGTTCGTGAACACGGCTGTTCATTTGTGACGAGTGTTTGCCAGTGGTACAGATCTGGTGGGGGGTGGCGGTGGCGTACCACGCTGGGTTCGAACCCCTGGCTCCGGCTCCTCCCAGCTGTGTGATCTTGGAGGGTCGTGCCATTGCCCTGAGCTGTTTTCTCGTTTGGGGTGGTGGGGAGCGGGGAGATAATAATATTCAACTCGTATTGCATTGGGAGCTTTAGCCTGAGCTGGAATGCGAATCCACGCTGGAAACTGGCAAAAGGCTGCTTGCACAACAGTTCCCCACTTAAAATGGAGCCATGGCTGGAGTGTCTGGGTCCAGACTGAGATCACCCCCCACCACCCCACCCCCGCCCCGAGGTAGACCAGTTATTTGAAGTAGTCAAGTTATGGAGTCAGCCTTGGTGTTGAACAATGGACCAAGAAAATGTGGCCCATCTACAGTCAGAGCTTTATGCAGCCACAAAGAAGAATGAAACAAGGCTGTTTGCAGGAAAAGGGCTGAAACTTCAGATCATCATAATGGAGCCATAGTGAATGCTTTTGCTCAAATGTGGGGTCTTGACATTATCACCATCATCGTCAATAATAATTATCATGACATGACAGTAAAAGGGGGGGTGTTTGCAGGGGGGCAGCATGGGAGGGTGATGGGGTGAAATATATCACATATATGATATATCTAATACATGTTACTTCCATATATGTATGTCTGTCTATATGTAGATATGTATACATTTTCACACATACTCACATATATATATATATATATATATATGAGAGAGATGTATAATAAACCCCACTTCAACAAATTTATAATTGTGAGAACACAATTGTAGTGGTATCACTGTGGTGCATTGATGAAGAAAAGATAGAAAAAGATCATGAAACCTATGAGCCACCATCTGCTTGCTCATCAACATGAGGCGGGGTAGGTACTATTGCTGTCTCTGATGGACTATAGAAGAAAATGAAGTTCAGAGAGGGCAACTGCTTTGCCCAAAGTCACACAGCTAGCACCTGACAGATGGGAGCCAGAATTGTAATCCTGGGTCTGGAGTCACAGTTAGTGAGCCTACTGTGAGGGTCTTGTAGCCTCTTTTAGAGGCAGACTGTGGAAGCAAGGATCAGAGAGGGTTGGCCTCCCTCAAGCTGCTGGTGGCAGGCTGACCCAGCTTCAAGGCCCAAGTGCCTTCCAGTGGGGGCCTGGCACCGCAAGGCAGAGCTTGGGCATGGCAGGTGGTCAGGCCTGTATTCAAATCCTGACTGTAACTCTCACAGCATGGGCGGGTGAGCTAGTCTCTCTGAACCTTCATCATGCTAGGGAAAGGGGTGAAAAATCCCTGGCTTTGCTGTGGTATTTTCATTATTGAATCACAAAATATCCATACTCCAAAAGCTGTCCCACGCCCGGGTACCGGTGGCTCACGCCTGTTATCCTAGCTACCCAGGAGGCTGAGATCTGAGGATCACAGTTCAAAGCCAGCCCAGGCAAGAAAGTCCGTGAGACTCTTACCTCCAATCAACCACCCAAAAGCTGGAAGTGGAGCTGCGGCTCAAGTAGTAAAGAGCTAGCCTTGACCCAAAAAAGCTCAGGGACAGCACCTGGGCTCTGAGTTCAAGCCTCAGGACTAGCAAAATAATAATAATAATAATAATAATAATAATAATAATAATAATAATAATAATAATAATGAGGAGGAGGAGGAGGAGAGTGTTAATACCCATCTGGCTGGCACTTAAGGGAGGCTTGCTTTGTGTTCTCCTGGGGGGCTCCTATTGCCGGTTTTCTACGGCATTTTCTCCCTGGATTTATGCCCCAGGGCCCTCACCCCCAGAGATTCCCCTCCCTGAGATCCGCCCTGTGCATTCACTCACTGGATTTTCTTGGTGAAGTTCTTGGAAACAATGCCGCCTTCGTGCTGTTTCTCCTCGTGTTTGCCTGGAAGAGAGACGCGTCATGTGCTGAGTGTCACAGGTTTATCCCTCGGGTGTCCATCTGACTCCGATCCTGGCCCTGCCCTTAGCTCTGTGGCTCTGGGGTGGTCTAGATGCCCAGCACCTGGGCCTCAGGCCCGGCCTGCCATGTGGACCCGTAAGCCCACCTTTGGGCTACCTGTGAGGCTCAATTAAAGGGAGAGGCAGGAAAGAGGCTTGCACTGTGGTTTGCTGGCTGAGGGTTAAATGTGAATAGTTACATGTTCCACTATCCCTTCTCCCCTGAGCAGCCAGGAAGCTCCCAGGAGAGGTGGGTAAAAGTCCCCCAACCCAACACACAGGGAGGAAAACGATGAAATCACAGCAAAGTCAGGGTCCAAATGGGCTGGCTTCCCTTCCTTTCCTTTTTCCTTTTCCTTCCCTTCCTTTTTTTTTCCTTCCTCCCTTCCTTCCTTTTTTTACTGGTCCTGGGGCTTGAACTCAGGGCCTGAGCACTATCCCTGAACCAATTTATGCTCAAGGCTAGCACTCTACCACCTTGAGCCACAGCTCCACTCCTGATTTTCTGGTGGTTTAATGGGAGATATGAGTCTCATGGACTTTTCTACCCAGTCTGGCTTCAAACAGTGATCCTCAGATCTCAGCCTCCTAAGGAAGAGGCGTGAGATACCGGCGCCTGGCTCCACACTGGCAGCTCTTTCTTATCCATGTCTTCTTCCTTTGTGTCTTTTGGTGGTACTGGGCTTTGACTGGACAATGCCCACCTTTGTTTTTGTGGTTGTGGTTGTGGGGCCTGAACTCTGGGCCTGGGCACTGTCCCTCAGCTCTTTGAGCTTAAGGCTAGTGCTCTACCACTTTGAGCCACAGAGTCCCTTCCAGTATTTGAATGGTTCACTGGAGATAAGAGTCTCACAGAATTTCCTGCCTGGGGTTGGCTTTGAACCGTGATCCTCAGGTCTCAGCCACCTGAGTAGCCACTGGCACCTGGGGATCCCATTTATTTAGATGAAGGTTTGGCTAAGATTTTCGTGGGCTGGTCTGAAACCGTCATTCTCTGGATTTTGCCTCCTAAGTAGCTGTGAGTATAGGCTTGAACCACTGGCTGCTTTTTTTTTTTTTTTTTAAAGAAAGGGCTCCAATTTCTTTTTAAACAAACAGGATTAGTGCCTGCTAAGGCCGATCATTTTTCACGCTCCCCTGTGAAGTGTCTCCCCCTCCCTCCCCCTGCATTCCACAGTCAGGGCGTCCCACTTTTACAGGGGGAAGCTTTGGTCCTTCAGAGGAGCTTTGAAATCCAGAAATAACCGCGTGACATGCGACAATCTTTTTGCAGTCCTGATATTTTTTTTAAGCTGACAGTTTATAGGTGATTGCATTCGTAATTACTTTTTAAAATTATTAATTATTCCCTTAGTAACTTTCTCTGATTGCAAAACCCATGCATATGTATGTTAGCAAATGTTGAAAATAAGTTTACAAAAAAAAAAATCAGAATCACCTACAGCCCCGCTCCCCTGGGAAAGCCACAAATAACATTAAAAAAAAGTGTTACAGACATTTTGTTCAATGTTTCTCAGAAACACATCCATGAGCAGGGGCAGTGGCACACACCTTAACCCCGGCACTGTTGGCTCAGGACTACAATCCTAGCTACTTAGGAGTCTGAGATCTGGAGGATGGAGGTTCAAAGCCTGGCAGGATGAACAGTCCTTCACAGACCCATCTCCAAAATAACCAGCCAAAAACAGGCAGGCTGGAGGTGTGGCTCCAACGGTACAACATCAGCAAAACAAGCATGGGACTCTGAGTTCAAATCCAAGTACTGGCAACAAGAGCAACAACAAAAGAGCTGCAAGCATACATGTTATATAGTATACACGCACACTACAAAACCTTATCAAATGGGATCATGCTACGAATTAGGCTTCAGACATGTTCTTCTCTCTTGCTGATGCATCATAATTATTTTTGCAGATTGCCAACTCTTTGTTGACAACATGATTTTAGTGGCTATGTTACCATCCATCGCAGGAAGATGGATATTGTAGTGCATTTAGCCAGCCTGCTACTTTGGGGAGAACTGACTGGATTTCTAACACTGAGAAGGCCCTCACTATACAGACTGTGGGTCTCCTTTCCTTCCTCCTACCCTTCTTCCCTCTCTCCCTCCCTCCCTCCCACACTCATCCATCCATCCATCCATCCATCCATCCATCCATCCATCCATCCATTTAGCCATCTATCCTGCCATCCATTTATCCATCAGCCCACCCAATTATCCATCCATCCATTTAGCCATCCATCCACCCCATTATCCATCCATCCATCCATCCATCCATCCATTTAGCCATCTACCCTGCCATCCACTTATCCATCAGCCTACCCAATTATCCATCCATCCATGCATTTATACATCCATGCATTTATCCACCCATCCACTCAATTATTCTTCCTTTCCTTTCTTTTCCTTTTTTTTTTTTTCCACCAGCACTGGAGATTGAACCCAGGACCTCCTCACACATGCTCAGGAAGTGCTCTACTACATGAGCTAAGCCCTGGCCCTTTTGTATTTATTTTGTTTTTGAGACAGGGTTTTGCTCCCTTTGCCTGGATTGACCTGGAAACTCCTGCGTCCCTGCTGGCTGAATAGTTGGGATTATAAGCATGCATCACTAAGCCCCATGTTAGGATCTCTGAGCCTTGATCCCTTCCTAAGGACCTTCAGGAAAGCCTGCCTCTGTTTACCCCTCCACTGCAGGGAGGGGGAAAGCCGCCCCCCCACATTCCTGGCAGGGAGGACCCTGCTGTATTGACAGGAATTCATTTCTAAGCTGAAGCTTCTGGCAGCTGGGACATGTTCTTCTGTGAATGTGCTGTCACTCTGAGAGGTTTTTCTGCCAACTCTGGGACATCAACTCCTTGGCTCTAATACAGGCTCGTGGCCTAGAGGGCACTGTGTTCTCTAGTCCCCTCCCCAAGGCCTAGGCCTAGAGGCCTCCTGACCCAGGGACAGGCCGGGCCTCTGACTCAGCTCTTCTGCGAAACTCATAATGGAGGGTGAGGAGAAAGAGAGACTATTATAACAAATTTACTCCTGGATTTGTAATGCTTCTATTTTTCAAGTGTATACATCCAGGACAGTACCCTATACATTACATGAAATATGCACCCTATTATTTAAACAGAGAGACTTTGTGCCAGGGCGCGCGCACACACGCGCGCACGCACACACACACACACATACACACACACACACACACACACACACACACACACACACACACACACACACACACACACACGATTGCCAGAAGTACTGAATATATTTTGGACTTGGAGTGTTTTTCTTTTATGATTTTTTTTTTTTTGTCGGTCATGGGGCTTGAACTCTAGGCCTGAGCACTGTCCCTCAGCTCTTCAGCTCAAGGCTAGCACTCTACCACTTGAGCTACATGGCCACTTCCTCTTTTATGATTTTTTTGGGGGGGCAGGTAAGGGATAATAACCCCACCCCAAACAAATCAAGGAGCTTCTGAATTTTTGGTGCCTGCTATTGCTCTAAAGATCCATTGCTTGACTTCCACTAAGAGTTTAGAATGAACTGGATTGTGGATGGGGAAAATGAAATCAGAGAGGTTGATTAGCATGCCCAACGTCACACAGTTTGGAAGATTCAGACACAAATAAGGTTTGGACAGGCAGCCCTGCTCTGACATTTTCTGACACATCTCCTCCCTCTTCTGAACCTCAGTCGGTTCTTCCTTGGCCTTAGTGGATGCCAAGCGGGTGGTGCAATAAGCGTGAGTCACCTGTCCACCCTGTAAAGAGTAAATTGCTGCGTGCAGATGGATACAGACACTTGTGGTTTACTTTGATGTTTGGAGAAATACCAGCCCTGCCCCAAGAAGCTAGCAGTCCCTGCTCCAGGACCAGTGATTCTGCCTTTCTTATTAGCTTCACAGCCTGCATTTTATTTTGTAAAGAGAGAAGGAAAAAAGTATAACAAAGATTATAGAGAGGGTGAATATGATCCAAGCAAATTTTATGCATGTATAGAAATGTGACCATGAAATCTGCCTGGAGCCGGTGGCTCATACCTGTCATCCTAGCTACTCAGGAGGCTGAAATCTGAGGATCACAATTCAAAGCCAGCCCAGGCAGGAAAGTCTGAGACTCTTCTCTCCAATGAACCAGAAAACCAAGCCAGAAATAGAGCTGTAGTTCAAGTGGTAGAGCACCATCCTTGAGCAAAAACGCTCAGGAACAGCTCCCAGGCCCTGAGTTCAAGCCCCAAAACTGATACACACACACACACATACACACACACACCACACACACACACACACACACACACACACACACACACACAGATGAAATCTTTTACTATTTACTATTCAATTTAACACATATCAATTTAAAACACAATAATGTGCTCTGACGTCTATGTAAAGAAAGGGTTTTAAAAAAACAAAACTAACATGGCTCATGAAGCCTTGTACTCATCACCTAACATGGAATTGAGACCTCTTTGTACAACTACTTACTAGAACAAAAATGGTAGGGGGGAAGCAATCATGATTTGCAAACAGAGATCCCCTTGGAAGCTCTGGGGCCATGTCTGCACCTGAATTCCTCCGTGGCTTAGAGACAAGTCTGTACCGGAAGCAGGTATTGTAGCTCAGGGCCCCGGCAGAGAAGGAAAGTGGTATTTCTGGGGCCAGCAGAGGCCCTGGGATTAAGGAGGAGGAGCAGGAATCATGCCTCAGGGCTTTTCAGTCCCAACTGAAGCCAGGGTCTGGCTGCCAGCCCTCAGAGAGGGAACAATTTCTTGGCTGGTAGTTGCAGGGTGAGGGTGGGGGTGGGGCCGGAGATCATCGCGGGCCAGGGTGGAAATCTTCTCCTCATGTGGTCAGATAAGATAGGGCTTGCTTGGTTCCTAAACTGCACTGAGAAATCAAAGGCTCTGATAACTCCTGCAGCTTTTGGGGGGGAGGGCCTGCTGGAGATTTTGTGTCATCTGGAATCTTCCAAAACTCTGGACTCCTCTCAATCCATGGCTCAGGTATCTTAACCACACCGTGGGGAGTATCGTTTACCACCTAGGTACCTGGTCCTCCTCTCCCAACCAGAAAGCCGAGGCCCTGCAGGGAGTGAGCGTTAGCCAGGACCAAACCATCAGAAGTGGATTCAGTCATCCAAGACTCTGCGACTGCAAGAGCGGAGCAGATAACAGGTATCTCTGGGCCTCTGTTTCCTTAGGTGTAAATGGGTGGTGCTGGTGTTAAGAGACTTCCTGGCACGCGTAGGGAAATGCCACGAGAACCCAAGCTACCAGCCCAGGTGGGCATTTCACACCCGCTGGGCACAAAACGCTGGTGGGAGGAGGTTTCTGTTCAGATCAGGTGTGGGGTGCCATGCGGGGGCTGGGGGGGGGCAGGCTTGGAGGAGGCGCCGGGCCAGGCTTTGACTTCCCTTGCCAGTTGCTTTCTTGTGGGCTGGCTTCTTGAAACCTCTTCTCTAAAGGGAAGCTCTTGGGGGTGTTCTGAGAAATTTGGGGGTGTGCTATCTGGAGCTGGGGTCACTACTTGGTTTCTAAGAGTCTTCACGAGTTTTGTTATTGTGTTTTGATCCTGTTTAAGTTCAAAGACCCATTTTCACAGGTGCACACACAGAGGCTCTGTATTGCTAAGTAAACAACAATCATAGTGATAACAACCACAACAGCCAGAATAAAATAAGCCAGGTGCTGGTGGCTCAGGCCTGGCATCTTAGTTACAGAAGCTGAGGTCTGAGAACCGTGCTTTGAAGCCAGTCTGGGCAGACAAACCCAAGAGAAATCTTATCTTCAGCAAAAAAAAAAAAAAATCCAGATGTGGAGCTGCGGCTCAAGTGGTAGAGCATGAGCCTTGAGTGAAAAAAGCTAAAGGAAAGTACCCAGGCCCTGACTTCAAACTGCAGGCCCTGGGTTCAAACCCCAGAACACACACACACACACACACACACACACACACACACACACACACACACACACACGCACGCACGCACGCACACACACACACACACACACACACACACACACGCACCCCTTCACAGAAGTGATCCAGGCTGGACAGTCTATGTGAGAGCCTCTATAATTAAAGGTAGGAAAAACAGTAAACTGCCCCAGGGTAGCGTGGAGGTAGGCTTGTGATTAATCCTACAGGCCGGCTGGGAGGGATAATTACTAGGGATAATTACAACTCTCATTTTACAGATGAAGGAAACTGAGGCTCAACGTTGTGAAGACTTGTCCGTAGACATCCAGGTAATGGACAGCCCTGCTGGGCTTTGAACCTGCGTCTCAAAAGGAGCAGCTGTCTATTATTAATTGCGACCTCCCTGGGTGCCACACACACACACACACACACCACCACCACCAAAACAATGAACAATCCTCACTCCTTACAGTCTACAATGTGCAGCCATTTGAATCCCGGATTTCCACATCAACAAACACACAGAAGTGAACTCAGTTTGCATCCTGTTTCTGAGTGGCCGAGCCGGTTTCTTTGGAACTTGTGCCTGGGCTCCGCAGCCAATTTCGGGCACCCCCTGATCAGCACCCCCTGCCCCAGATCATCACGTGGCCTCCGGGTGTCTCCGAGACACACTGCACCCCGTGTCAGAATGATAAACACCGCCCTGAAGTTCTTCCCTCTTCAAGAGCAACTTTGTGACCCTCGCCCCCTCTCCCGGGGGCTGCTGGCATTATCTATCCAGACACTATTTACCGTGGCTTTTATTGATTTTCTGGCTGATTTCCTGGCCTCCGCTAGGAACACACTCTCAGTAATAGAGGCTTAATTGGTGGGGAAGCAAAAGCAAGGGCTTCACCGGAGGTAGGGGGCTGGAGGCTGGCGGGGAGGGGCTTGGGGAGGTGGAGCTCTCCTCACTGCGAGGCTCTGGGCCCAGGCCTAAACCCTACTCAAGTCTTCTTGCTGACTCATGGGACAACCTTGGGCCAGTCTCGCCTGGACCTTCTAAGGGAGCCTCCTGGGCTGTAAAATGGGGCCAGACACCCTTGCTGCTTGAGATGGAGGAGATTCGTTTGGAGATGAAATAAAAAAAAAAAAAAATTGAACTCAGAACCTTGGCTCAGAGAGAGAGAGACAGACAGACAAACAGAGAATGAGAGAGAAAGATCAATTCTCTTCGGATCGTCACATTCTCAAACAGCCTTGGTTTGGGAACACCTTGGCAGCCTTCAGGAAGTTATTTTCACTGCCCTGTGCCTCAGTTTCCTCTCATGGCATAAAAAAGGGAGCGCTAAACAGGACCCACCTCGCTGGACTGTTGTAGAAGCGGAGGTGTTACCTGTGCCCAGCAGAGAGTTAGCGCTCTGCTCCGCAGCCTCAGTTTCCTTCTGCGGGGTGAGGGGAGGGGGTTCTTGGGGACTGAGTCTGAGGAGCAGGGTCCGCGGCCCTCAGTCCTAACCCAGCCCTCCCCCACCTGGCTTGTGGCACCAGAGTGTAATGAAGTTGATTTCTTCTTTGTCTTTTCAATCTGTATAACCGCCCCCTGCCCCCATTTTGTTTTGGGGTTTTCCTATGGAATCCTCTCTATTTCTATTTTGTTACCCCATCTGGGGTGGTCACAGCACCCCAAGCCCCAGCCTCTGGTGTCAAGCGCAGACTCCCCCAAGGGCCGGTGGAGAGGAGGGCTCTGCCATGGAAGATGACTTTGTGGGCTGCATTCTTGAGTTCTGAAGTCACCTGTGTGTCAGGGGGCCTGTCACCTCGTCCCCTCTGAGGGAGCTTTGTCCAGGTGACTCTCCAGGGCCGAGGCCTACCCTCCCCCACTTCCCCCCATGTCCGCGCCTGTCCCCCCCTCCCCCCTCCCTCCCATCCCTCCACTCACCAGACACTTCCACGTAGCCGTCCTTCGTCTTCACCATCAGCTCCTCCGGCTTGAAGCTGTGCACGTTCACGCATACTTTCCACGGCTCCCCGGGGAAGGGTGGGGGGCTCCTGCCTTCTGCGGGCACCCCGAATCTAGCGGTGGCCGTGGGCCCCCGGGGCACCATGCCTGACCTCAGCGTGCCGGGCCAGGCCGAGGAGAACCGAGGCAGAGCCCAGTCGGGCCAGGGGGCGGTGAGGTCGTCGGGGAAGGGGTCCACGCCAAAGCCATCGTCCAGCAGGCGGGAGGACAGGGGCGAGTCCCGGAAGGGGTCTCGGCGCAGGCGGCTAGGGTAGTGGCAGGAGAAAGGGATCTGACCATCGGCCATGATGACTGCTGAGCTCACAGGGGGAAACCGAGGCTCGCTGCCTGCCCAAGGTCACAGGTGGAGATGGCTTTCAGAGCTGAGTCTTCCGGATGAAATGTGCTGCTCTTCTGCCAGAAACATCCACGGTCACACACAGTCCACGCCAAGCTGGGGGGGGTGGCAGGGACCCCCTAAAGGTGACCCCTTCCAGAGGACTCCCCCTTCCTCTTCACACGGCTTCAGCAGAGATCAGCAAGCCACCACCTTCCTTCCAGAACGCCCAGGCGTCCAGCCAGAGACGTTGAGGTTGGCCTACAGGGGAGCCAGGAGCTTAATAACCCTGGGGGACGTGCGCCTAGAAACTTCTCCTGGCTTCTGGGCTGGGAGCCTTCTTTTTATTTGCTGCTGGGGGCTGGAGGCGGGTTTTGCGGACGCCTCCTGTCACTGGAGTATTCCAAGGTGATGAACCAGCCCCCGGAGAATCCGCTGAGAGGGGCAGCTGCGCTCTGGGGCTGGGCAGGCAGGGGGGTGGGGCGGACAGAGGGTGGACAGCGGGTGGGCGGGGCTGTGGCTTGCTGCTTGTCCAGCCCTGGCCTCTCTGGACAGTCTCTTCCCCCCTCAGCTGCTCTGCTGGCTCCTCCCCTCGGCTGCCTCCCTTCCCCGGGAGGGGGGAGGGGGGAGTATCCTCCCGAAGCTGGGCACTAAAGCCCAGCTATTAATAACCCTCTGCCTTGCCTAGGGCTCATGTCACCCTCTGGAAATACCTTCCCCAGGGGCCGCTGTGTTGTATCCTACCTCCCCTGACACTGGGAGGAGAGACGTAAGGAAAAAGACACAGAGCTCAGTGGGTCTGGAGGCCTTAATTTGGAGTCCCGACTCTCGGAGGCTTACAACGTCACCAGCCTCTGAGAATGGTAAACAAATGCAGAAGTATAATTAGTATTCAAATGGTAAATTGTGGCTGTGGTGATGGCGTAGTGACCACTGGGATTTGTGGTAGGGGAAGAAGCGTTGATTTAGCACCAGTACCATGTAGGTAAATGGGAAATGATAACCCGGAGGCTGGATGGGGGAACTGGGGAGGATTGTTAATGGATAGAAGAAAAGCAAGGGGCCAGCCAGGTGCCCATAGCTCATGTCTGTTGTCCTAGCTGCTCAGGAGGCTGAGATCTGAGGACCTCAGTTCAAAGCCAGCCTGGGCAGGAAAGTCGGTGGGACTCTTAGCTCCCATTAACCACCAGAAAACTGGAAGTGGTGCTGTGGCTCAAAGTGGTAGAGTGCTAGCCTTGAGCAAAAGAGCTCAGGGACAGACCCCAGGACAGGAGTTCAAGCCCCATGACCAGCAATAACAACAACAACAACAACAACAAAAATCAAGTGACTAAGAGCTAAACTACATAAGTTCCAATTGAGAAGAAAACAGAAACATTTTTGGCTAAGCAACTTAAGAGGATTCTTGCTGAAAAATAACTAGGGAGATAAGAGGAGCTGGGAGTGGGTGGGGGGTGAAGAGTCGGGGTGGTGGAGGATTGGGGGTGGAGGATGGGGGAAGGATGAGTAACCTATCAGATATGGAAGATGACCAAGTAGCTAGGTCGTTGCTAAACTGACCTACTCTTTTTTAAAACAGGATGTCCTAAGAAGATGCACGGAGAGGCCTCAGGGAAAGTTCAGGAACCTGATGAAGGTACAACAAAGAACCTTTATCAGCCATGACGTGAATCCTGGACATCTCCAGGCTGCATTCCCATCTGTGTCATAAGCCTGAGGGAAGAGGCCTCCTTGGGGGCTGGGCCATTAGGAGCACAGGACTCTGGTCCCAGGCAGTGCTTGGCACAGGGGAGGTCTGTGCTTTTGTATTTCCTACTTTGAATTATTGCATAATGCTTGCTCTGAATTGAGCCCTGCGCTAAGTGCTTTACCAATATTAAATCAGAACACTCCAACCTCGTAAGGCACTTTTTGCAGATGAGGAAATAGCTTGGAAGGGCTGCAAACCCATTCTTCATTTAGTTCGTTCTGATCCTTTTGTCTTTGTCTTGTTTTAGCTTTGAGGCAGGAGGCTCTGGCTGACCTGGAACTCGAAGTCTTCTTGCCTCAGCCTCTCCAGAGCCGGGATTACAGGTGTGTGCTACCACACCCCCAGAGTGTTAAAACTGTTCCCAATGATCACATTAAATTGCTCAACATTCTCTCTGCAGGTAGGCAGGAAATAAATTCTGAAACCCAAGTCCCCAAAAGGACATGTTTTCTGGATCCCTCCCACGCCCCCATTCTTCCGTGCTGCAGGAAGAATCTCTGGCAAAAGGCCCCTTGGGGTTGAGCTCCGACGTTGTCTCTGCCCCCTCTGTGGGCCTCGGGTCTCTCTGCTCTGCGTCTTTCACCTAATGGGTGGAATGGGAGTGTTGGGGAATTTGATGAATCATGAGTGGAGAAGTCATTTTGATAGGAGGAGGTGCTCCCTGTGAGGTAATTGGCTAAAAATAAGAGGGACAACAGCAGCCCCTAAGTATTAGGCATTATTGCTTCTCCTGTCTCTGCCTGGTGTTGCATTATCCTCTCGTGATACTTTAGCAGCACCCACGGTGCGGGTAGGGAGCAGGTGCAGAACCTCAGCCTTGCACGCCGGTAGAGGTAGCAGGGCCCGAGTGGAAGCTTTGGTTCTCCTGGGTCCCGTGTCCGAGCAGGTGACTGAGAGACCCCCGCTCCCTCTGCAGGACATGATCCGGATGGCCGCCGTGCTGCCCAAAGATCTGGGGTGACCTCACCACACTGGAAGCTTGGGGCTGACATCATGCTGGGCCCAGAATCTTCCATGCTCTCTGTAATTACAGCTGGGTGGGGCCGGATGAGTTGACACGAGGGAGAAATCTGACAGGCAGGGGCTGGGGTAAGGTCCTGGAGTGGGCGGGGTGGGGTGTGGCTAACACTCTGTGTGTGTGTGTGTGTGTGTGTGTGTGTGTGTGTGTGTGTGTGTGTGTGTGTGTGGAGTGTGGGGGGATGGGTTGGAGTGGGTGCCGTGGTAGCTATGGATTTGCACACATGCAGATGAGATGGATGGATTATGGCCAAGTGTCCCAGAGGGTATGTTCTAGAAGGTTCTCCTCGCCTTCTTTCTCTCTCCAGCCTCCTCCACAACTCTACCTAGAAACTTCCAAAAGATCCCTCCTCTATCTGGAACAAGGCTCCCCTTTGGAGCCAAGTAAACTGGAAGGGAGAGATTCAGGGATGAGAGAACTTCGTGTTCTCACCCAGCTTCTCGATTCAAAGCCAAGACTCAGGGAGTGGGGAGCAGAGCTGGGAAATGAACTACAGCTGGCATTCACGGGCTTCCCTGGGGCCAGTGTGGGCCAGGTGCTTTCCCTTCCCACAACCCCTCTGATTGAAGGGGAAGAGACTTTTACCAACCCCATTTTGCAGATGGGGAAACCGAGTCACCCAGAGACCATACGACTTGCCCTGTCTGTCTACGTAGCTGGTTAAGTGGCTAAATAAGTGGTTTGAACCAAACCTAGGCCGCTTGTCATACTCCTTCTGAGGGAGCAGGGGCGCAGACGGTGGTTATGAACTACTGACTCTGTGTCCACAGTTCTAAGTCAGGACATTGAGTCATGAGAGCAAAACCACCTGCCTCCCCCACCCCCATCCGGGGACAGGGGTGGGGGGGAGGGGGAGGGGTGGTCACACAGTCAGGCTGGGATGATGTGGTCTCCTCCCCTCCCCCTCCTCCAAGGCTCTGGCTGCTGTTTCTGGGTCAGCCTTGCTTTCCACTTTGGGAAGGCAGGAAGAAGAGGCAGCTGCTGGGTCTCCCTGCTGACATGACCACCTGGTGAGAACTCAGAGATCACAGGTGGAAAGCAGGCAGGAAATGCCATGGGCGGTCACCAGCTGGGGTGAAATACAATATGGGATTGGGGTGGAAGGAGAATCCTGGTGTGCGTGTGTGTGTGTGTGTGTGTGTGTGTGTGTGTGTGTGTGTGTGTGTGTGTTGGAATGTTAGATGTCCCAGGAACCTAAGAGTAGGTTCTCATAGTTGCTATCATTTCATTTCATTTTGTGTCCTTTATTTTATCTGAGAGAATGTTCTCATGGCTGCTATCTTTTTATGTTTTTGTTGTCGAGTGACTTTAAAAAAAAGTACTATCCACATGTTCAAGATCTTGTCTTAAAAAAAAATAAGAATATGTGTTCTGGGAAGCAAATGTTCATAATTCCTCATATTAACCCCACTGACAACATCATTTGTTTCATCCGGCCTCACTCCTCTGCTGAGAATCCGGATGCTTTCTCTGACCTCCACAGGGGTGTGTGCCTAGCAGTGGGCATTTGGGACCACCACCAGCCACGTGTTCTGGGTGTTGGGGATTGTACATACGTACACACGCTGACGCCTCAGACTTACGGCCTGAGAACCTGCACCTGCCGTCTTCATAAAGCCTTCACACGGGGGAAATCTCATCATGAATCCTGAAAGCAAACTGCCCAGGGCAAGGGCGATATCACACCGCATGACAGGGGCTCAGGGGGCAGAAGCAGCGGCAGGACAGACGCCAGCCTGTCCCCTGCCAAATTCCAAGCTTTTCCTTTCCACTCTGGTAGGAAATGGACGGTCCCCATCCCCTGGGAGTTCCAGCCCCCTGGGCCTCCTCCCATCTCCTCCCATCCACATCATTATCTCCAGGGGGAAGGTCTATCAGGACAGAGGGACGGACTCATGGCTCTCTGGGCTCATTTTTTGCCTAATGCTCCATTGACGGTCCCAGGAAACTTCCAACTCTCTGGGGGAACTGGGCTGGATCCTGGGATTCTTCCAGAACCATCCAGGTTTCAGAGCCAGGGAGACCTGCGCTCATGGCTTTGTCAGCCTCCCTCTTCTCCGTCTGCTCCCCCATTCCTAGAAGGTGACGTCATTTGATTGCCCAGCACTCCATGAGAGCAGCACTGTCAGGTGCCTTGTCCATAGAAACCTCCCAGGCCCTCTGGGATGTCTGGTTCATCACAGCAGGACCCCAGGCTGGCTTTGAACCATGATCCTCAGATCTCAGCCTCTTGAGTAGTGAGTATTACAGGTGTGAACCACTGGTGCCCAGCCTAATGCCAGTCTTAAGGGGTGAAACTTTCTATGTCTGCCAAACGTCTAGCCGGGAAAGTGGCACACAGTCGTCCTGTTTGGGACATTCAAGACATGCTACTAAGAGCAGGCCTGCAGAGGGTGGGTCTGAGCTCTGGAAAAAAGGTCAGAGAAAAGATGCACAATCCCAGGTACCTCTGAAGTTAGAGCAGGAACTGGCTGGACAGGTCGGTGACCATGTTCCCAGGCAACTGCTTTGCAATTTTATTATTTTTAGGACTGGGAGTGACCCCTCTGGGCAGGGTTGGGGTTGAGAAGATGCTTGAGGTTTGTGCTGGCCAGGGAAGGAGGCAGGAAGAAGCGGGGAGGATGTACAGATGTGGAGAAGGTGAGATCTGAATAACATATCTCCTTTATGTGAGAGCCTCGGCTTTAGCGGTGACCAAGACAGCGAGGCTAACGGCGGGAGAAACAAGAGAAAGTTTATTTCTTCCTAATGTGGAGCTCCATTCCCAAACGTGATCTCCCGAACCAGGGAGGCTCCTGAATTCCAGCCATCACATCCACATTCCAGCCAGCAAAAAGAAGGAGGTGATGATGAAGAAAGAGAGCATGAGAAACCTCCCTGGAAGCTACTAGGCCAAAGTCCTACCTGTGTGCCTCATTGGTTGAAATTAGTCACATGGTCAGAGCCAACTGCAGTGGGCCCTGGGAAATGTAGTCTTTTATCTTATAAAGCTATTATAAAGCTATTATAAAGCTAGTTAAAAAGCTAGTTAAAAATGGGGTGGTTTTTATTACCATGGATTAAAGAAGAAATAACTATTGGGAGGCAGCTTAGAACCTTTGCCAGACCTTGAGAGAGTGAAGTTTTCCTTTTCTTTGTTTTTTCAGAAACATTCTAAGGTTCCCTTTAAGTTAAATTCCTCTAGAAAATGGATGGGAAATCTGTTTTCCTCTTTAGCCAGCTGCTGATATCTTTCTACAAAAAACTTTGCTTGGGATCTCAAATGATTCACAGTCTCTATGAAGCTCAGGCATGTGAGGTTGTGAAGTAACCCTTCTTTTAAGATACCTTATCGGCTTAGCATGGTGACACACCCCAGTAACTTTAACACATGGGAAAAGGAGAGAGGAGGATTCTGGAGAGAAAGAGAGAGAGAGAGAGAGAGAGAGAGAGAGAGAGAGAGAGAGAGAGAGAGAGAGAGTGTTGGCAGTGACATTTAAACTTAGGGATTGAGTGCTATCCTAGAGCTTTTTTGCTCAAGGATGGTGCTCTACCATTTGAACCACATTGGGCTTTTGGGTGGTTAATTGGAGAATAGTCTCACAGACTTTCCTTCTGGGACTGGCTTTGAACTTTGATCCTCAGCTCTCCGCCTCCTGAGTAGTTAGGGAACACTTAGTATCCTGAATTTGAGGGCTAGCCTGAGTTGTGTAGTGAGACCCTTATCTGAATAAATAAATAAATAAATAAATAATCAAGGGCTGGGGCTGTAGCTCAGTAGAACATTTGCCGAGGGTATGTATAAATAGAGGTTGCAAGACCGAAGGGAAAAACATTCTGCATACATGTGTGCTACTACAAAAATATAAATACTTTTACATTTGGAAATAAGGCTCTGTGACAGGATTAGTGTTGTTTATCTGAAAAGAGATTGTTAAAGGGCCAGTGCGTCACACCTTGAGAAAGCATTTGATAAGTCTCCATGACAGAGACCGAAAACAAAACAAAACAAAGCCATGGAAAGAAAAGCTTCATGAGTCATGCGCCTTCATGTGTCTGCAGGTAGGAAGCAGCAGCGGAAAGGAGAATTGTAATTCCACTCTGGGCGGACAGGTATGAACAACCTCTCGCCTCCCCACAAATGCAAGGAGGTTAGTACCAGTGGGGTGGAAAACGTGCCCGGAATGTCAGGCGCGGGGGACAGGCCTGGGGAGATGGCCAAGGTCTCGGGATTCTTCTGGGAGGAGGAGACTCTGTGGAGGGCAGCAGGTGGGAAGGTCCGCCCGCAGAAAATGTGGTGATGAAATGAGGAGAGAGATGCTTGGATCTTCTGCCAAGGGGACTGGACGCCTCCCAGAAACTCAGAAGTTTACTCAGGTGACGGCACTTTGCTCCCTCCCTTTTCTTCAGCATCAGAGGCAATGCGACTGACTAACGTGGGCACTTGGCCCAGCACCTTACTGGGGGCGTCTCCACTCATTGTGATGGTAATCTCGCCAGGTTGCCTACTTGATTACCAAATTGATTACTTATTGGGAGTGAGAACCCGGAAGCTGGGAGAGGCCAGGGACATTTGCAGAGAGAGAGAGAGAGAGAGAGAGAGAGAGAGAGAGCGCACGCGCAGGTCCCAGTACTAGGGCTTGAACTCAGGGCCTAGAGCTTTCTTGCTCAAGTCTGACTCTCCACCACTTGAGCCACAGCTCTACTTCCCAGAGTCACCTTCTCAATCCAGGTCTTTCTGGTCTTCAACTCCTTACTTTCAGCCATTCATAAAATAAAAATAAAAATACAGTGGCGCCACTGGCCACCCTCTAGCCCTGGTGTACGTATCCCAGGGCTTCGAACACTACAGGGTTGGGTGGGAGCAGATGCTCAGGGCTGCCCACCGGGTGACCTTTGTTTCCTCCCAGGGCGTGTGTGCGGGAAGATCCTTAGTGCCACTCTGCAGTATGTGGCCCTGATTTGCCAATCTTCCTAGCTACCCTCCCCATACCAACTGAAAGCTAACCAGCTCAAAAATAAGTGGGCTTTTAGAAGGGGAGCAGAGCTAATGGCTCCGGGACAGATTCCACCACATACCAGCCAGCCGTGTGCCAGGCACATCCCGGAGGGCATGCAAGGGCACAGGGGGCAGAGGAGGCCCCGTCCTCACAGAACGAATGGACAAGCACACATGCTAACCACAGGTAATAATAACATGTGTTGTGGAAGGAACTCCCTGGGGAGGCGTGGGGTGGGGTGGCGGAACTGTGACTGCCACTGCCTTTTCCCCCCTCCTATACACACACACACACACACACACACACACACACTCACACACACACACACACACCCTCTGGTCCTGCCCCCAGCTTTTCCCTCCATCTTCTTTCCTAAGCCTCTTTCCTTTGTCTCACTCTTGTCCATTACCCAGCATCCATTTAGAGAATGTTTTTCTGTGAAGGCTTCCCTGAAACCCTTCCCCCACCCCCATCCACCAGGCACATGTAAGGGCTCTTTGTTTGTTTGTTTGTTTGTCTGTTCATTCATCCTCATCCTGACACCCACGGTGCCACTTATGAGTTGCAAGGCCTGGGCCACCCAGTCTGAGCCCCAGTTCCTGGCATTTACAAAGTAGGCATTAAATGGCGTCTCTCGGCTAGGTGTGTGAATGTGCGTGATGGCTCACGCCTGTAATCCTAGCTACTCCTGGGGCTGAGATCTGGGGAAGCGCCATTTGAAGCCAGCTCAGGCAGCCCAACCTGTGAGACTCTGAATCTCCGAAGAACCCCCACAAAGATGGAGGTGGAGCCCTGGCACAACAGTAGAGCACCAGGCTTCAGTGAAAAAGCCAAGCAAAAATGGGAGAGTGAGTTCGAGCCCCAGTACTGGCAATAAACAAACAAATGCGGCACTAAAATATTAAAAACGATAAATAGCATCTGTCTCAGAAGGGCGTTCTGAGGATGACGGTGGAGATCATGCCTGAAATCGTCAGCCTGGCATGCACACCGCGTGCCTTCGCTGCTGGCTTTGTAACCATCACGGTGGAAGCTTCTCCAGGCTGGCTTCGTGGTGGAGCTGTTCCGAGGCACTGATGCCTGACACCTACTTTCAGTGCTGTCTCCCGTGTGGATGTGTTCATAGATGACTCTTTTTTTCTTTTTGATCAGTCGTGGGACTTGAACTCAGTGCCTGGACACTGTCCCTGAGCTTTTTTCACTCAAGGCTGGTGCTCTACCACATGGAGCCACAGCGCCACTTCCGGTTTTCTGGTGGTTCATTGGAGATAAGCGTCTCATGGACTTTCCTGCCCAGGGCTGGCTTTGAACCATGATCCTTGGATCTCAGCCTCCTGAGTAGCTAGGATTGCAGGTGTGAGCCCCTGGTGCCTGGCTTTCTTAGGTGATCTGAATGCACTGCCTTGAGACCCTCTACCTAATCCAGCCCTGTTGACAGGTAGACTCACTGGGTGCTAGGGTGGAACTTGGCGTATTGGGGTGTGACTTGGGGGGGCGTGGTTAGGGCAGGAGTCTTGGGGAGTTTTATTTTCCAGCATTCCTCCACGCCTCGGCCTGTCCAGTGTACTCACCCTGGGAGAAGGCCTCTGCTCCATTCTTGGGCCCCTGCCATGCTGGCCTGAGGACAGACATCTGGGGTTGTCAGGTGTCTCTCCTGGGCTGCCAGGATGGCTGGGGCAGGGGAGAGGGTGGGGCTAACAGTCCTGACCAATCATGAGACACACACACACTCAAGTTGCAGGAAGTGGGAGCGGGAGCTGAGCAAGAAGGGTGCTGGCCCGGTGAAGGCCTGTCTGTGAGTCACCGCCACACGGTGACATCAGCTGTGTGGGGCCGGCTTCCCGGCAGTCACGCTCAGGGGAGAAAGGGGATCTGACCAAAGCCCCAATGGAAAGCTAGCTCTGAGGCCATGTATCCTTCGGTGTAGCGAGGACGATCCCCAAGCAGCTGGACCTGGATCCCGACACCCCCTCGCTAGGCGACCTTGCCTCCCTGTGCCTCAGCTCGGTTGCCTGTCAAGTGGGGGCTAAAAAGTATCACGAAAATGAGAAAAGATGGTGATGCAGAATAACTAATCCATGAGAGGCTCTTATTGACTGTCCCTTGTTACTTTTCTCAAGCCTGTTAGGAAGGAAGGAAGGAAGGAAGGAGGGAGGGAAAGAAGGAAGGAAGGAAGGAAGGAAGGAAGGAAGGAAGGAAGGAAGGAAGGAAGGAAGGAAGGAAGGAAGGAGGGAGGGAGGGAGGGAGGGAGGGAGGGAGGGAAGGAAGGAAGGAAGGAGGAAGGAAGGAAGGAAGGAGGTAGGGAGGGAAGGAAGGAAGGAAGGACCCAGTGTTTAGCACAGCTGGGGTATAGTGGGGAAGGTGGCCAGTCATGGATTTGGCCAAGAGACTTTGTGTCAATCTACTGATTCCCAAAGGTGGATATCTCTTGGGCAGGGCACCTGGACAGTGCAGGGAATTGTTAGCACCAGCAGTTCATGCTTGTCATCCCAAGCTACTCAGCAGGCTGAGATCTGAGGATCTCAGTTCAAAGCCAGCCCAGGCAGGAAAGTCCATGAGATTCTTCTCTCCAATGAACCACCAATAAGCCAGAAGTGGAGCTGTGGTTCAAGTGGTAAAGTGCTAGCCTTGAGGAAATAAAAAGCTCAGGAACAACACCACCAAGGCCCTGAGTTCAAGCCCTAATACTGGCACACACGCTTGTGTACATGCACACACACACACAATGACAGAGACAAGATGCTTTGTGTGACCTTTCTCCCCTAGTTGACCACCAACTCAGGTGTAGACAAGGCTGTGAGTTAGATAAGGAGCTGGACCAACCTCCCAGTAGCCAGGAGGTAAGGATGAGCTAAGACATGTCCTCTTTGTCTGACTGTAACAGCATCCCAGTGATGTGTGTGTGTGTGTGTGTGTGTGTGTGTGTGTGTGTGTGTGTGTGTGTGTGTGTATGAGAGAGAGAGAGAGAGAGAGAGAGCGCATGCAATGCAATTTTGACCCAGGTAGTGTTTGAAAAGGCAATGAATTATGGACCTTTGAAACTCAAGAGGCTTAGGCTGGAAACTGTGTTCAAGGCCAGGCTAAACTATTGTGAGATTCTTATCTGCAAAAACAAAAACCAGTGAAAAGCTTTCCAAAACATTCCATAGCTGCTACTCACACACACACACACACACACACACACACACACACACACACACACACACACACACACACACACGCTTGCAGGTTTGTTTGGAAGATTGGAGAAATGATCTGGGTAATGTCAACACATATGGCCTGCAGGGGGTACTGTGTGAGTGTTCTCAACATCCATCCATCCCTTCCTCCCGCTCTCCTCTCTTGGTGCATCTGGGGACCCCATATAGACAGAACACACTGGGCCATGTGTAAGAACACCATATCATGGGACCTTTAATTAGAACAGAGACGTGTTTCATACAGGCTGAGAAACCCCACACTCCCGAAGGTTTTGCTTCGCTGTAGAGAGCATAAATCAGGTGAGCCCTGATTGCTGTAGCCCTGGATGGAGAACAGGGTCCCGGGGCGCTGAAGGGTATAGCTGTTTCTTTCCCCTCTGGTGTGGATGCTTCAGGAAGAGAGAGGTTGGCTGGTTCAGACTGAGCTGAGCTGGTGATGGTTTTGTTTTGTTTTGTTCTCCCTAAATGGGAATTCCAACTGCCATATTAAGAAACAGCCTTAAGATGCACTGGGTAGATTCTGCTAAGTCCTTGACCCATGACCCCTTGAGAAAATAGCTTAAAGTTGGGAAGAGAAGAGATGGAGTACAGAATCCTTATAGGCGAGGCCCCTAAAGAAAGAGCTACTAAGGGTCTCCAGGGCACAGTATATTGGGACAGACGATAGTTCTTCCCGGACCTCCATTTTCTCATCTGAAAAGTGGCCACAGGACCTAGGTCCCTGGCTTAATGGAATGATCACACAGACTATGGCCCGACAACCAACAGGGGTTACATCTAGGGCAGGACAAAACCATCTTGGGGTTTTCTCCTGAGATGATGACGAAGTGCAAGCAATATTCACAGGCTTGGAACTCAGGCTTACAGGAGTTTTCAAAATAGTTCCTATCAGACTCAGCCATTTGGACATCACTTTGCAAACTGGCAGCCCTTCAACCCACAGCCAGCACTGACAGAGAGACGATATCCAGTGGTATGGAGGCTGCAACATCAGAGGAAAACCCTCTCCCCACTCCCTTCTGGGAGCACTGAGGTTCAACCCCATTCTAGAGATGAGAGACAGAGGCCCAAATCCATTCCTCATCACCCCTACCCACACACAATCACAAGACTCTGGTTCACCTCAGAAGAGGAGCTACAACTTTTCCTGTCTAAAGACAAAGGATTTCCATTCTCTCCTTCTCTCTCTCTTTCTCCTTCCCTTTCTCGCTCTCTCTCAAGGAGTTTTGGCTTTTTTTTTTTTAAATCCAAGTTGGTTCATGTGCAAGCATTTGATTCCTCAATTAATTTCCATCTAAATGAGGTTTTCCCGGAGATAACCAGTGTTTTAGTTCCATTTGAACTTAATTTGTATGACCGGAGCCTCCGTTTCTGCCAATTCCAATTTGTTCAGTGATTCCAACACTCATTACTTGGGTGATAATACTCAGATGCAGACAACAACACCCCGGAGCTGCTAGATAGACTGATTTCTAATTGCAATTCAGGAGAAGAGGTGGGTCCTGCTCTTTTCTCCAATTTCCACTCCATAAATGGGAAATAAATTATTAAATAAGTCATGTTTTGACGAGGGTGGGTAGAGGGGGAGATATTTACAATGTAAAAAAAACTAACAATAACCACCCCCCAAATCATGAATAAATACATAAATAAATAATTTAAATAAAAAACCAGAAAGCTTAAAAAAAAATCCCAATCCCAAACATACAAACAAAACCCAGCCACAGAGAGGCTCTCTGTGGAAGAAAGGAAGACATGTTTTAAGAAACGATTATTTTGATTTTGGTGTGTGTGTGTATGTGTGTGTGTGCGCACGCTGGGGTTTGAACTCATGGCCTCATGCTCTAGCTAGGCTTTTTGGTTTTTTGCTCAAAGCTGGTGCTTTACCACTTGAGCCATACCTCCTCCATGTATGGATTTTTGGTGGTTAACAAATGAGAGTCTCACAGACTTTTCTGCCTAAGCTGGCCTTGAACCGCTGTCCTCAGACCTCAGCCTCCTGAGTAGCTAGGGTGACAGGCGTGAACCACCGGTGCCTGGCTTGTTTCTGATGTTTTCATAAACCAAATTGTTCTGCTGAGTTGGAGGGGCAGGCCAGGCTAGTGCCGTGCATGTGAGACTTTTTGTGAAAAAGGAGAGCAGAACAGAGCGGGGCTGGGGGGTGAAAGCCTGCCTAGTGTGCATGATACTCTGGGTTCGAGCCCCAGTAGCACAAAAAAAGAAACAAAAACAATAATAATACCACGGAAGAGAGAAGCTGAGCTTGGAGAATGGGTCTGAGCAGATGCAGAGGTGATCAAGGGGGATCCCCACATGCCTTTCCAACTTCTTCTCGTGGTTCAACTTCTCTACCATACTGAGCTTCCTTTCAAGAAAAGAAAAAAAGCAAGACAGGAATGAGGTTGGATCTTGATGAACTAAGTGGTCCCAGCTAGGGGCCTAGAGCCAAGCTGCTTTTCCTGATGCACTGAGGAGGGTTCAAATCTTACTTTTAGCTTTTATTCTCATGATGGAGAACCTCCTTTTAAAACAACAACAACAACAAACTTGTGTGCTCCTCACGCTTTTCATTTTCCTCCTGAGTCTCGGTGAGCCCCACTCTGTCTCTGGGGGCTCTTTCAAGCTTTGGGCCAACGACGTGGGTTATAATCTCACAAACTTGCTACTTATCAGAGGTGGGGCTCCCACTCAGGGACTGGGAGCCATCTGACCTGATTCCCTTGTCCCCTCCCATCTGGCTGACTGTGAGCTAAATCCTCACGACGAACAGCTTTCAAGTGACCTGGAATGGTGGTACCTGTGCTGGAAGCTTCTAGGCTAATCAAGGTTGTTAGTTCCTCAAGGAGAGTTCTATCTATGGGTAGAGCAAAGGTGAAGAAAATAAGAGAAATGAAGGGAGAGGTAGAGATAGGTAGAGCCTTATTTATCTATCTAGATAGATATAGAGATAGATAGGTAAAGAATTCCATCTGTGTTTTATTTTTCTAACTTCAGAAAGAGCTGTGTTCCTGGTGGGACAACAAGAGATCATAAGAAAAAAAGAAAGAAAAAAAACAAAGGCCATTTGCTTTGGGTTAAAGGGGGGGGGGGGGGGTTGGTCTCTCCCCGAATGGCTGGCACTACTTTACGATAGTGTGTGTGTGTGTGTGTGTGTGCGCACTGCAGACCAGGCAGGACCGTTTGCGAATCTCGCAGTTTGGGGAGAAATTTGGTACTGGGAGTGGAAATGTGTGACTCACACAAAGCCAGCTCAGAGAAGGAAGCAGGTGACACAAGCCTACACCCGCAGTGAGATGAATCCACGTGTCCTTTCTTCCCTGGGTTGATCCCTGCCTGCCTTGAACTGCTGGCGTGGTGGCCCCCACACCTCAACTCCAACAGCCAGCCGAGAACGGAGCCATTTCCATCCATCATGGCACCCCAAACACCACCACCACTGGTGAGTACTGGACATAAGGGTCACTCTACTAACTCTGGGCTTCACCGGTGAACCTGTGGGCTCCTTCCTTCTTTCTGATGACCTCCGTGTGGGCAGAGAGCTGGGGCTCAGGCCTGAACCTCACAAGGGCCTGGCTGAGTGAGTCATGAGCCTTGAGACTCTCCAGGATGCTCCAGTATTACAGCTTTCGGGGGGAAAAAGGCCCAAATCTCCTCTCTCTCTCTCTCTCTTACACACACACATCTGGCCTCTTTAATCAGATCCTCAGAGACAGAAGGAAAACCAAACCAAAAAAAGAGACATTGCCCAAAACTATTTAGAACTTCCCTTCCCCTCTCCCTCCCAGCAGCGCGCACACGTGTGCACACACACACATACACACACACAGAGTACAAATAAATAATTCAAATACTGCTGAGTGACAGGGTGAGAGAGGAAAAAAACCAACCCTGCATCACATATACATAAATAAATAAAATTATAAATTAAAAGATAAATAAGTCAAATAAATATGAAAACCCCAAAAAGTTTGCTAGGAGCTCCTGGGCAGGAACACACACACATACAACACACACACACACACACACACACACAATGACAAGGTTCCTCAAGGACGTGTGAATGAAGACAGTTTGCAAGGCTGTACGCATGCATTCTGCAGCTGTCCAGCTCAGGAGGCCGATGCCACTGGGAGCCTTTTTTCTCCAGGAGGGAGATGCATCCTGTTTGGGTTCTTGGGTGGGGCCCAGGGTTATTTACAGTTGCTGTACATGCCTGCCCAGAGGCCCTGCCCCTGCCATCCGGCCTCTGCCGTGGCACCGTGGGCATCCACTAGTCTTCAGTCTGAGCCTTTTAGGATGGCTGCGTGGCCGCTGGTCCTTCAGGGCTGATGTGACGGATGGGGAAGCCAGGGCCGGGGAAGAGCGCTGATCTCTAAGGAGAAGACTTTCCCAAATATTTTCCTTGGGGGTAGGAGTGATTTTGTGTGTGTGTGTGTGTGTGAAGTTCCATCTTTGATCCCTCAGTCCTCCAGTGATCTTTCCTCCCTCCATGCTCCTGGTCTCACCACAGACTCGACACCCAACAGCCTCACTGGAAAGCGAGGCAGCTGGAGGTGGGGGGGGGGGATGCCCAAGTTATTTTAAGGATTCTCTCCCTCGCCCGCCTGCCTCTGGGGCCGTGGGTAGATAAAGCAGCTGGTGTTGTCTGTATGTCAGAGGGCGGCTTGCCCTTGATGCCCCAAGCTGGGCAGAGTGGGGAGGGAAGGGATGAAAAGAAATAAAAGTAGGTTTTTCCCAAGTGGACAAAAAGCTTTAGAAGCTAGAGGGAGGCTAGTTTTATGCCCCCCCCAACTGAGCCACTGTGCCCCCCATTCTGGAGAAACAAACAAATCCTGAAAGGTAAGGAGAGTGGCTTAGGCTGAAGAGGGGGTGGGGTGAAGGAAGGGTGCCAGGCTGCCCTGGGTAGAATCCAGGGTGCAGCAGCCTGGGCAGTGGGGAAGGGGCGGGCGGGCGCCAACTGGAGGGCAAGGCTAGACTGACTGGCGCTGGGGGCTGGCCACTGGCCACTGGCACTGAGGAATTTCCAGCAGATGGTCCCGTGGAATTACGCTGGTGCCAGCTAGTGGGACGGAAGCAAATGTGGGGCTGTGGCTCAAGCCGTTCTGGCTGTTGTACTGTGTGTTCTTTCCTGTGGGGCTACAGGGCTCCTGTATACAGCCAGAAGGTTTTGTACCAACCGTGTGTGGAGAACCCGCTGAGACACAGGATAGAAGACCCTCATCCTTACGTGTTCACACATGCAGCCAGAGAAACCATTGCGCGTCGCCAGCGCTTCCTCCATCCCAGTCCTATGTCAAAAGCTGCTGCCACTATCTTCTTCTTCTTCTTCTTCCTCCTCCTCCTCCTCCACTTCTTCTTCTTCTTCTTCTTCTTCTTCTTCTTCTTCTTCTTCTTCTTCTTCTTCTTCTTCTTCTTCTTCTTCTTCTTCTTCTTCTTCTTCCTCCTCCTCCTCCTCCTCCTCCTCCTCCTCCTCCTCCTCCTCCTCTGCTCTGGTCTGGTCTGTCAGAGGAAGACCTTTAACTCCTAACATTCCCTTCCCCCGCTTTTTTTTTTGGTTGATTGTGGACTTGAACTCAGGGCCTGGATGCTGTCCCTGAGCTGTTTTGTTCAAGGCTAGCGTTCTACCACTTTGAGCCACAGCACCACTTCCCATCTTTCGGTGGTTCATTGGAGATAAGAGTCTCACAGACTTTCTTACCCGGGGCTGGCTTTGAACTGCGCTTCTCAGATCTCAGCCTCCTGAGTAGCTAGGATGACAGGTGTGAGCCATCCACCGGCGCCTGGCTTTTATCTTGCCACTGTCTTCCTGTCTCCAATCTCATCTCTTCCTGCTATCAGGTGAAACACACAATCCGGGAGATTGAGTGAAGGGAGAAGAAGGGCAGGTGGAATGAATTCCCCTTGGCCTTCTGGAAACGTCCCGAGAGTGGCTCTCATCCCTGCGTATCCGTGGCCAAGCCCAAACTTTCCAGTCACAGAACCATTGCTCCCCATGAAACCATGAGGTGTATGTGTGTGTGTGTGTGTGTGTGTGTGTGTGTGTGTGTGTGTATGCACGCATGCGTGCCAAGAGAGAATGTCTCTATCTGCCCAGGCCTGACATGAGCCCCACGATGGTGCTAGTAAATAAAGGCTCCAAGCAGCTTGACATCTTGACTTAGGTGGTGACCTCCCATCCCTCTATCCTCCCCCCCACCCCAGAACTCCTGTTTCCTCCTCCCCAGAAAAAGCAGGCAGGACAGAGTCCTGTCACCAGGGAGAAGGCCGGGCAGGCAGGTAGTAGGGAAGGCTGGCAGGGCATAAAGGGTCCCCACCGGCAGCTGGTTCAAGGCAAGGCCCTTGCTTTTAGCGCCTTGTGCTAGAATAGCTGTCCGCTGAGCTGTAGCTGCGGCTGCGGCTGCGGCTGCGGCTGCGGCTCCGGGAGCCCAGGCTGGGGCTGCGGGAGCTGGAGCTGCTCCTGGTCCTGCTGCGGCTGCGGCTGCGGCTGGGACTCCGGCTGCGGGAGTAGCCGGGGCTGGCGGAGCGGCTGCTCCCGCTGCTGTACCAGGAGGAGGCGCTGCTGAGGCTGCTGGACGACGAGGGGCTGGGCCGGTAGTAAGGGATGGGGCGCTTCCGGGCACTGCAGAGACCACAGAGGAAGGATGCTGTGGTCAGGGCTGCTCTCCTCCCAGCCTCAACCCAGAGAAGCCTCTGCCTGGCCTGCCCCAGCCCCTTAAAGGGTTAAAACAAGCCCAAAGCAAACAACAACACAATGACAAGTCCAGTACAAAGTCTCAGCTGAGTACTGACCGGTCATCTAAGCCCCCCTTCCTCCCTCCCTCCGTGTTTTTCTCTTTGACAAAGGAAGCCCCCAGGGCTCAGAGAGCCTCCAGCTGGCAATACAATCTCCATCTAAACTTTTAATTGCGGGTTTGGGGGTTGCTATTTTTACTTTTACTAGAGCCTTCTATTTCCAGTATCTTCTAGTTTCTATTTCTAGGCAGAGGGGCTGGTTATTTATTTATTTATGGATGGAGCATCAAGTTTCTTTTCAAATAAATGCAGGGGGCCTTTGTAAGGAGCATAACCATTTGAAGAAAATCATCTCAGCCGTCATAATCACTAGGGGAAAAATAAAGGCAGAAGTAGGATGGAAGAGAAGCATGGCTCCTTAAAGTATTTGGGTGGGGGTGTGTGTGACTCCATCTCCAAGGATGGTATACAGTGCCCTAGAGGTCCCTGGGTTAAGGGGCTTGATTCATGACAGCCTAATTTGGGGGGGGGGAAAGCACGAAGACTTTCTCCCAGCTCTCAAAGCCTGAGAAATGGTTTTTGTTCAAACCATCAGCCCTCTCTGCTACAGCTTTTCTGAGGTCTTAACCTTAGTGCAGTTTGCATTTACATTGAGAGGAAGGGAGAGAGGAAGGGTGAGTGAATACAATTGTAATAGTGTATGTATGTAAAAATGGAACCAGGTAGCTTGAGGTTGGCAGAGATGGGGAAGAATGATGACAAGGTTGGTATTGATGGAGATGTATTGTTCAGTACCCATAAACTGACAGGTTGAACGGAAACCCTTTCGTGCTACTTACAGATAATAAAAAGTTATATAGCAAAAAGTGAGGACAAGCAATTAAAAAAAGGCGCATTTACATCTCTCTGCCCCTTTCCAGTTCACCTTGACGATTACTCCTGGGATTTTACTTTTCCTTCCAGTATTTCATGCGTGAGAAAGCCGGCTCCGGAGTCCCCACAGCCAAGATGCCACGCCAAATCGTTTTCTCCCCTCTCCCCATCGTCTTCCTCTAAGTCCCTGCCGCACCTAAGCAAGCAATCCTGCTTTCCCTTCTCTGCTCTTCGATCCATCACATGTAGATCGATGAAAACCTGTCATTCTGAGCATGCAGGACTAGGCTGAACGTGACAACCATCAGGCCGACGCCCTGCCCAGTGGCCCTTGGCCTGTCTGCCTCCTGGGTCCCAGCCTCCAACTCCACCCCCATCCCTACACTGGCCCCGCCCACGGGCTCCTTGGCCCCACCCACAGACTCCAGACCCCGCCCGTGCACTCCTGGGCCCCACCCACACCTGAGCTCATGCGTTTAGGCATCCATATGCTTCTACGCCCCACTCACACACCGCAGCTCCCCAACCCACACCTAGGCCCCGCCCACACGCTCCCAGGCCCCCCTCTCACGTTCCTAGGCCCCGCCCATGCATGCATAGGCCCCGCCCACACGCTCCCAGCCCCTCACGTTCCTAGGCCCCGCCCATGGACGCATAGGCTCCGCCCACACGCTCCCCACATGCTCCTAGGCCCCGTCCACAGCGAGCTAATGCGTTTAGGCATCCATATGTTTCTATGCCCCACTCACACACACCAGCTCCCTGACCCATACCTAGGCCCCACCCACACGCTCCCAGGTCCCCCTCACGCTCCTAGGCCCCGCCCACACGCTCCCCTCACGCCCCCTAGGCCCCACCCACATGCTCCCAGGCCCCCCTCTCACGTTCCTAGGCCCCGCCCATTCATGCATAGGCCCCGCCCACACGCTCCCAGGCCCCCAATCTCACGTCCCCAGGCCCCGCCCACGCACGCAAGGCCCCGCCCACACGCTGACAGGCCCCGCCCACTTAGTCTCAGAGTTCGGGAGGGGTGTCCCTGCGCTGCCCCAGTCTCCAGGGCCCAGCTGGGACGGGGGGTGGGGGGGAAGGCCGGTCCCCTGGCCCCTGGCCTCACCTTGTAATCCTCCGAGCCTCCAGGTGGCTCGGGGAGTCTCTCCGGCGCTTCCTCATGGGCGAGTAGGATCGGCGCCGCCGGCGCTCGCGCTCCCGGGGCTGCGAGTCCTTCTCGCTGTATTTGGGGTCCCGCTCCCTGAAGGGGTGCGAGGGCGGGGTTACTGGGGAGCCGGGCTGCGCTGGGGTGAGCACGCGGGAGTGGGGCGTCCACGTCTCCTCCTCACCCGGCCCCTCTGCCCCCCCAGGGCCGGGAGGGCACCCGCGGGCGCTCCAGCTGGGCCCTGTGGTGTGAGGACGGACGGGGGCGGCCTTCCGGGGGTGAGGAGGCGAATGTCACCAGGGTCCTGGTGTGGGTAAGGACGGGGCTGGGGTGGTTGGAGCCTGGGGTTTGAGTTCTGGGGTGCGGCTGTAGGTATGGTCTGGGGTGGGGACGCCAGGGTAATATTTGGGCGTTATTGCCGTTTTTGATGGAGCAGAGCGGGGGAGAAAAGGCTCCTCATCCCCATCTGCAGCGCTGGAAGGAGGTACAGTGCCCAGGGTATGGGAGACTGGGCCTGAGAAGGGGAACTGAGCCAAAGGGGGTGTGTGTGGGGGAAGGGCCATCCGGGGCGTAGCCATCCAGGGGGCGGGGCCTACCTGCTCACATAGGGCTGCCCTGGGGGCGGAGCTGTTCCTTCGGGGGCGGGGCCAATCAGGGGGCGGGGCCTACCGGCTTTGGGGCGGTCCTGGGGGCGGGGCCGTTCCTGCTGGGGCGGGGCCTTCCCAGGGGCGGGGCCAGCCAGGGGCAGGCCCATTCCTGCTGGGGCGGGGCATCCCCGCCTTACCTGCCCGGGCTGTAGCGGGAGTAGCTGGGGCTACGTCGGGACCGCGAACTTCTGCTGGGCGGGCTCCTCTTGCCGGATTTGGAAGAATAGCTGGGAGAGCGGGAGTAAGACCTGGGAAGAGGGAGCAGACCCTGAAGAACCTGCTGAGCATGTGCTCTAGGGTCGCACCTCACACCTAAGGGTCTGTTCACCTGGTGCCCGGGTGGAGACCCGCTCAGGAATCAGAGCCGGGGGTCGGTGTCCCCGTCCCCCTGCGTGGTCACAAACAAAAAGGAGTTATGATTCACTCATTCACTTGCTGTCTCGGCTGTTTATTATTGTGTGATCTTGGATATGCAGCTTAACGTCTCTGGGCTTCTTTTATTCATTCATTCATTCATTTTTATATTTTTTTCATCTGTAACATGAGGGTAATAATAGTACTTGCCCTCTAAGGTTGTGTAAATCAAATGAGCAAATTAGGGTAAATCACTTAGCATGTTGACATATTTGCTAAGGGCTAATTAGCCAGCATGTGGCGAATGTTAACTGTGGCTAGTTTATTAAGTACCAGACACTGGACTAATGCTTCCTGTGCATTTCATCTCATCCTCAATGCATGCACCACCTAAGGGCTAGGTACTATTATCAGTTCCCTCCAGTAGATGGGGAACAGAGACACAGAGAACGGATACATGAAGTGGAACATTCCAGAAATAAACAGCCTTCTAAGTTTTAAGTTGTGTGTCACTCTGAGTAGCAAAGTGAGATTTCTTGCTGTCCTGCTGTTTCCTCCCCAGGCGAATGGTTTTGACCAGATCCACATCCAACCATCCACACACTTCAGGGCGTGTGTGTGTGTGTGTGTGTGTGTGTGCAAGTGCCCACCCTCCTTCACTAATGCTGCCCCCATTGAGGGTGAAAACAGCAGGGCTGGCAGTTCAGATTTGCCAAAGAGAAGCTATAGCGTCCTTCCTATGCATGGGAAGGTGTGCATTCTTCAGCTAAAAGCAAAGCTGAGGTGGCTAAGATCAATGCTCTGAGCAAACCTTCTCTCAGTGAAATTAAAGGAAGAAGGAAGTCCATGCTACTTTTGCTCAAACTGCAAAGTGCACGACAGGCGATTGGCTAGGATGGAAATGGCAGTCATGATGGGGTTTAGTGCACCCTCTGGGATCATGGGATGAAACTGCGGTGGACCGGGGGAGGGGGAGGGTTACCCACTTACAAATGATCAATCCCTATGCCATGTGTGATCTTCCATCTCTGCCAGTGCCTCCCACCTTTACACAGGGCAGGAGTGAAGGAAGGGCTCATTTAATCCCAGTGCCCTGTACATGGGTCCAGCTGTGGCCTCTGGAAAAGAGGCAGCTGTGCATTGAGAAATATTATAAGAAAGAGAACCATGCTTGCAGACAACTGGGAAGCATAACTCCAGGCATTTTTCATCCACATAATTCTCCTTTTCTCTGGAGCCATGGGAGTCATTTTTCATGACCTTAGAATCAGAAATAACTGCTTTCCCAAGCTGCTCCTTCAATTCTTACCTGTGTGTGTGTGTGTGTGTGTGTGTGCATGGGCGCGCATGTGCATGTGGGCACACACTCGTGCCTGTGCATGCACACGTGCATGTCAGTCCTAGGACTTGAACTTAGGACTCAAGCGCACCGTTCCACTTCTGACTTTTTTTGTGATTAATTAGAAATAGTCTCACAGACTTTCCTGCTCCGACTGGCTTTAAACCATGTTCTTTAGCGCTCAGCTTCCTAAGTAGCTAGGATTTACAGGTGTGAGCCGTTGGTGCCCAACTCCCTTGTCTCCTTTTTTTTTTGGTTACTATCATAACAATTAATGGAATGATTTTTCTCTTTGCTTTGTTCACCAGTGATCTCAGAGGTCCATCTCCATAGCAACTATATATAATGTGGGACAGGCCTTTGGGGATTTAAACTTCTTTTTGACTGAATGACTGAATTTATATTTTTCTCCTCAGTTTTCCTTTCCTTTCAGCCTAATCTACTCTTTCACTGACATCATGCTATCAGGTGAAATATTTGTGTGTGTGTGTGAGAGAGAGAGAGAGAGAGAGAGGAAGAGAGAGGGAGAGAGAAAGGGAGAGAGAGAGGGGGGAGGGAGGGAGGAGGGTGGGAGGGAGGGAGGGAGGGAAGGAGAGGGAGAGCTGCCTTACCTCCATTTTGAAAATAGATTGGTCTTGAAGTAACCAACTAAATGAGCAAGTGCATTTTAATCACATGGTTTTAGGAGATGAATAGTCAACCTTCTGTTGGGAATTTTTCATCTGCTGAAGAAGGCTGGTTTGGTTAGATAGGATGGATGGAGTGTACCAATCCCTGAGGGCGTGTGTCTACATATGCTATAACAGCGTTACTCTACATGAGATAATTAGGTGATTGCCAATGGTTACTGAATTGTGTGTGTGTGTGGGGAGGGGGGTAGGATGGAAAAGGAGCCACGAAGACTAGTCTCTCTGCAGTGAGACTTTGCAGCTCCTCCATTAAGAAGGGCATCCTCGAGGCTGGGAAGGTGGCTCAGTGGTAGAGCACTCGCCTTGCATGCCTGAGGCCCTGGGTTCGATTCCTCAGCACCACATAAGCAAAAAGAAAATAGCCGTAAGTGGCACTGTGGCTCAAGTGGTAGAGCGCTAGCCTTGAGCTGAAGAGCTGAGGGACAGCGCCCAGGCCCAGAATTCAGGCCCCACGACCAGACTCCCCCCCCAAAAAAGAAGGGCATCCTTGCACTTGGATTAGTCTTGTGACTAATACTACAGCATTAGTATACAATAGTATATAATATAGCATATATTACATATGACATATACTCTATATTCTATAGTGTATATATAGTATATACATAAGTATACTATATAATATTCCATATAATATATAGTACACACTACATATATACTATATATACATATATAGTATTTATGTACTATATGTATATACTATATACTATAGCTTATAGTAGTAGAAGGGTAGCATGTCACTTCTTAGCCTAGGACTGAACCTGTACATTACTTCTGTCTGTCTGTCTGTCTCCTCTCTCATCAGCCTGTGAATGGTGGATGAGAGATATCCTAGAACAGAGATGAACAGTGTGGGGGAAGGGGAGGGCAGTGGTTTAATGCAGTCTTCCGCCAGCCAGCTCTCCCTCGGATCGCAGACACGTGCAGAGGCATGGTAGGCACAGGAGGACCGGCCCGCAGAGCCCAGCCCAGATGGCAGCCAGGGAATCGGGAACTAACCAAACACTGTTTTTGTTTTAAGGATGCTAAATTCAGAGGTAATTTTTTATGCAGCAGAAGCTCATTGATACCCATATCTTATCCTCATCCTAACAGCCCCAAAGAAACAAATACTCATTGTTTTTCCAGCACCTTTCTGAGAGCTGCCCATGGGGACCAGTGGGCTGTGTGTCCTTATTGGTATCTTGTGTCTAAGCTCAGTGAGGTTAACTGACTTTCCCAAGGCCCACCAGCTAGTAAGGGATAGAATGAGTATTTCGATTCAAGTCAGTCTGGCTCTTCTCTCCCCTGGGTGGATGGTGGGTGGGTAGGTGTGGTTGCTGTAACTCACTGTCAGAGAGAAGCAGAGTGAAGGGGGAAGCCACACTCACCTTTTCTCCGAGGAGGTGGATCGGCTCCGGGTGTAGCTGGGGGAGGCCCTGGGATCTGGCGACCTGGAAGAGTGGCTGGAGGATCGCGTGCTGACATAGGAAGGGCTACGAGAGCACTCCTTCAGCGGGGAACTCCGGGCTGTGCTGGACTTCTTCACCTTGGCGCATTCCAGGCATGGAGACTGAAATCCCCTGCAGGAGGAAGAGCCCTGGCCATCACCCAAAGGCCACCACCCCCAAGAACATCTTCATCTGGTACTCTCCTCTTCACCTTTACCCAGGGGATGGAGAGCTCCCCCCACATCCGAAGACTTGCCAAGGGAAGGGGCCCTCAGAGGAGATGGATGACTCATAGCGTCCCCGGGTCCCAGGACCACACCACCAGCACTCCACGAGGTCAGTGTGGGCTTGACTTGAAATAACCTAAGTCACACAGGAAGGGATTTATTCTCCTTCTGGTCTCTTTTGTGAGTGCCCGCTTACATTAATGAGAAATCCATAGCCGAGTGCTCTAGTGTGTGTTTAACACCTCTGTAACACTTTGTGACCTCCCAAAGATAGGAGGAGGGAGCAGGCTTCGGATTCGGAGACTTGGGCAGGAAACTATAAAGGAGAACACAATTCAATCCACTGTGTTTTAATCAGAGGTAGTTTTATGGGGAGTCTCCTAGATCAGATCAGTGATCCTAATGTTTTTTCTGTTTCCGATAGTACCGTACATTTCCTTCTAGAAACAGCGAGTCCGTTACAGTGAATAGATGACGCCACAGACATAGTAAAAATCAAAAAAGGTGGCCTGTGGTTGGTTGAAGTTTGAGAATCTTTGGTGGAGTCCATTTTGTAGAAGGAAGGGTTGAATCTCTTCCCCCCCCCAAAAAAAAGGGGTGTTTGGAGCGCTTGGTCAGAATCCCCCCCGAAAGTCAAGGTCATCCTGTCTAGAGCCATATTCGATGTCTTTTGGGATCTCTGTCAAGACCTGGAATTGGGTCAAGAGTCAAGTTCAAGTTCAAGTCGTGCGGTTGCTGGGCTCACGGTGGCCAGGCCCCTGCTCACGGGCCCAATCTCAGCACGCCACTCATCTCAGCTTCAACTTTAACTCACAGGCTATTCATTCCTCCTGGACCATCCATCCCTGCGTTCTCGGTGCTCACCAGGCCTCTGAGCACTGGAGCCTCTGCTACCTTCTCCTCTCTTCCTCACCTGGCATCTTCACGATTCTGTTTTCGTTTGACGCTCCCTTTTCTGGAAAACTCTCCTGGATTCCCCTCCACCCCACACTGGGCTGGGGAATCTCTAGAACTTAAAGCCTACTCTCCAGGCTTTGCCATCTCTAGAGGGGTCACATGATCTCAGTGTATCTGTGTCCTCTTGCCTTGCCTGTTGAGGTACTGGGGTACAGGGCCCATGGCTTTCTGGACATTATCCTCACACCTTACTTGGTCCATATTGCCTGTGTCATCAATACCTCGCTATAAGTGAATGCTTTGGACCTCTTCAGCATTGTTTTGTTGAGTCCTCCTGTCCGTCTGATGAAACTGGTCCTTCAAGTAGGCTCCAGTGGCAGAGACGGCCTAGAAGGGCTAGTTCCTTGCCGAGGCCAACCAGAGTCCCAAACTCTGCTCTGTCCAGTTCTAAAGCCCACGAGTCTATCCCCTCTCCAGCTCCCCCGTCTTCAGTGTCTGTGACTCCCTTAGTTCAAAGCTTCAGCCCCTGTCTCTCTGCCCGAGGCTGGAGTGAGACGACAATGATTTCACCATCATCCGTTCTGCATGCTTTCATCTGACCATGCACGGAGATCAAATGAATCAGGCAGCAATCTCTAGATGCCTCCTGGACTTCGCTTCGGTTCAGGAGACAGCTTCATCTTTGACTGCTGATGCTATCACTTATTAACTCATTTTTTTCAACCACCCTGAGCCTCAGTTTCCTCATCCATTTTTTTTCTGTTTCCAAAAAAGGTTATACTTGAACCTTTTTCATAAACATCTGATGAGGAATGAAGGAAGGTTATTCAGGGGAAGCACATTCTACCGCATTGGGGCTCAGTGAATACTAACTGCCATTATTATTATTAATTTTTATTTTTGTGTGCGAACCAGTACTGGAACTCAAGTCCTCCCTCTCTCACTTGGCTTGTTTGTTCAAGGCTGGCACTCTATCACTTGAGCCACATCTCCACTCCCAGCATTTTTGCTGGTTAATTGGAGATCAGAGTCTCACACACTTCTCTGCGAGGGCTAGCTTTGAACCATGATCCTTCAGCTCTCAGCCTCCTGAGAAGCTAGGATGACAAGCATGAGCCATCAGAACCCAGCTAGACATTCTCCTCCACCCCCCATTTGTCATTGTGACTATTGCTTTTCTCTGCTTTCCCTGTTTATCAGTACTTGGGCCTATCTGCAGACACGCATTCTCCCTCTCCCATCTGGGCTTGCTTGTTTGTGGGCATAGTGACATTGATTCTGAACTAGTTCTGGCTCCCTAGCCACGCTTGGGTGTAAGCTGAGACGAGGGGATGTCCTGAAGTGGAAAAACCAGGACTACAGATGGCTGCTGGCATGATTGTTCAAGACTGAAGCGGGCTATGCACTGGGGACAACTGTCGCTCTGTCCTTGCTACAATCATTCACTGTTTCAGTTGCTAAGGCACGGGACATTGAAAATCTTGGCCTCTTTGAACAAAGACAGACTCCTATCTCTAGCAAGAAGAAAACCTCCCTGCTTGCAGGCAGAGTGCACCAGTCAAACTCCGCCCCCCAACACACATCCATACATGGGTCTCACCAATGGGAAACCCCAGAGGAAAGCACCCACACTTGAGGGCTTCAGCAACAAGCTGCCGTTTGTGGTAGCAAGCCAAGGACTAAATAACTGAACAAACCGTGCCGACCAGGCCCTCTGTATGTGTCAGTGGCTCTTCTTACAGTTTCCTCTCTGATTATCGTTTTGCTGTGACTTTATTGGGGGAGGGAAGACAAGATAGTAGGAAAGCATGAAACAGCAGTATTGGGACTGGAGTCAACACAACAGGGGTGGAAAACAGAAAACTGCATCTGAACTAGGTGTATCGAGATGAAATAAAATACCTCTTCCTAAAAATTGTACCAGTAGGTAGCTGTCTATCTGTATAGGTGAATGAATGAGGCTTTATTTAGAGTAGTGTCATTCTTATAGAAGAATAGAGTGATAAGTGCATAGGGAATTCCCAACCCCCCTCCCCCCACCCACCTATGGGTTGAGATGGAAGAATTTACGTCAACCCACAGAGTCCTTAGTTTGCATTGGTGTTACAGCTCCTAAGGCCTAGAGTAATGTAATCTGATGGATTTCTATCATGGTTGCTGCATTCAGAATAATTTCAGGGCCTTAAAGACCCCCTATGGCCCACATCCTCATCCCTGCCAAACACTGATTTTTTTTCTTCCCTCTCTTCATATAGTTTTCTTTTTCCCCAGCATGGCATCGAGTTAAGACTGGCATCTTTCGCCCTAGTAATATGTATTGAGGGTCTCTCCGTGCATTCCCATGGCTTGCTAGGTCTTTCTTTTACTAATGAATCTTATTCCATTGTCTGAATGGATCATAGTTGTTGTTGTTTTGTTTTGTTTGTTTTTACTCAGTTACCCACTGAAGGGATAGGTTGGCTGCTTCTAAGCTTTTGCCAATGATAATCTAACCTGCTACGAACATCCATGTGCAGGTCTTGGTATGGATACGTTTTCAGTTGATGTGGGTAAATATTGTAGTGGATGATGATGATGATGATGATGATGACGATGATGATGGTGATGATTTTAATGAGAGTGACTTCAAATGCAGTTAATGTGAGACTTTCTCTCAAGATGACGGGTAGAGCCAATAGCTGCTTTTACCCGCTAGGCCTCCATTCTTTCTGCTGCAGAGGAATCTGGCCAGGCTGTCTTTTATTAGTCTCAGTGGGGTCCTATGACACATTCTAGTGGGAGGTTTGCTGCATCCCCTGGGCCCCCGTGATTGGTGCAGGAGTGAGTAAATAATCCAAACTGGTCCAAGCAGCGTCAGCAAACACCTGCCCTGGGTGTTTGGGGCTGCCATATTTTGGGGAAAGAGATCATTCTTCTTCTACTGACTGGCCAAACAGATAGAATATTTTCTGATAGTTTGTTCCCTGATGCTCTGGGAGGGTCTGCTGGAGAAGGGGGACCCTCCGAGCGGGGAAGAGCACAGCTGACAGATATAATAGGAGAGATTAATGACTATGGATATATTTTTGAGACCCTGGATCCAGCTAGACCCGGAGCTACAACTCCAGGATTTAAAAAAAAAAATGAAATCAGTGTGTCTTTTCTGAGAGTGCGAAGGTGATATTCAAGCAGGATTCCTCCCTCCCTGCTCTCCACAGCCCCGGCACACTAACCTTGATTCTCTGCCCCGGCTGGTGGGAGAGAGATTCTCCAAAACGGCTCCCTTGTTCTGGGGTGAAGAGGTGGTGAAGGAGTTCCCTGAATCAGAGGTGTGGCCACTGTTGAGATCTCCCCTCTTGCTCAGGCCCCCATGGGGGCTCCCTTTCTCCTGGCCCCGAGACCTGGCGGAGCTGGCCTGGGTGGAGGGTGGCGAGGAGGTATCATTGCCTGAGTCATATTCCTGGGAGCGTCCTCGGGACGTGGCAAGCCGGCCTGTCGCCTTGCTAAAGGGGTCCGCGGCAGACTCAGACCCAGTGATCTGAAAGCAGAAAGACCCATTGGACAACTGCTGAGCCCTGGGCCGGCTGTGTTTAAATAACCAAGAATGTTAGCCATCATGAGGCACTGGAATGATAGCAGAGAGAAAGAGAAAGAGAGGGAAAGAGAGAGAGAGAGAGAGAGAGAGAGAGAGAGAGAGAGAGAGAGAGAGAGAGAGAGAGAGAGAGAGGAGAAGAAAGAAGAGACGCCAAATTAAAAAAACAAAAACAAAAAAAACAAAAAAGAAGAGCACAAATTCCTGAAAGAATACCACAGAAATAGGAGATAGAGAGATAGATAATATTTTTTAAACCCCCTAATAGGATAATTGGAAGATAAAATAAAAGTCTATCATGCAGAGAGAGAGAGAGAGAGAAAAAAAAGCATGCGGTCCAGATGAAACCAAAGTAAAGAGAAATTATACAAAATTTAATTCCTAATGAATTAACTCAAACAAAAGAGACAACTTAATAAAACGGGAGGGTGTGTATGTAAACACCCTTAACCTAAAACAATAACTTTAAAAATAAAGGAAGGGGTAGAGGGAAAAGAAATACAGTGTATGGGCCTCAACAAATATACCTTGGAAATTAAGGAAAAAAAAAACAAAGACAAAAAAATAGGAGATAAAACTAAAATCTTGAACTTCAGCCAAATCCTCAATGAATGTAACATTTCTTTTTTGGTGTACTTATTTTTTTTTTAAGCCAAAGTTGCCTGAATAGAATCCTGAACAAATGTCACATGGGGAAAAGCAATGTAATAAAGAAGAGAGCTTTGTTTTTTGCTTTCTGCTGTCTTTTTTTTTTTAATATATAAAGTCAAGGTCACAAACTGACATTTGAGCAGTTTTCAACTAAAGGGGAAAAGAAAGGAACTGGGGAGGGGGCCAAAATAAATGTAAGTCAAATAGTTTGACTGAAAGCAAACAAACAAACAAACAACAAAAAAAAAGGTCTCTACAGGTATTTGTGTGTGTCTTTTTCCCCTTTGCAGATCTTGAGTGGCTGCTAATAAATTCTCTCGTGTCTTTGCGGATTATATCCACTTACCAAGCAAGAACTCCTCCTTTAGTAGGTAAGGTGTAAGAGAAAGGGAAGAGCGGGTAACGTGAGTCCATTATCAGAGTCTCAATGACAAGTAAAAACACACACCTTCCTGCACAACCTCACACTCAGCCCTCAACTTGGACTAGTGGCGCTCTCTGGACCTGGGGGGGGGGGGGGCGGGGCATCCATTCTGTCTGTTTTTCTCATTCAAGGGAGTCTAACCGAGTTAACCTAGTCTGTCTCTTTAGGCCTGGGTTGGTTCAAGACATTCCCCCCACCCCACCTTGCTGTCCGTGAAAACAGGAGGGGTGTGTGTGCTGACAACTGGACAGGGGTGTTGGTGGGGTCTTGGAAAATGTGGCTGGGGAGGGGGGACGGGAAGTCATGGGGATCGACTTCCGGGGTGCTGCCTGAGGCTGGTCTAGAACAGGTGGCGTAAAGGTGGCGATAGAGAAGAGCCCTTGTGAAGCCAGTCACCACGGGAGATTACAAGGGGTGGATTTCCTCACACATCAAACCAGGATCCTGGCTGAGAGGACACAGGTCTGGCTCCCAACAATACCATGCTCAATAGTATAAGCAAGAGAGATTTCCCCGCCCCCTCCTCTCCCCTTTCCCCCCCTCCCCCTGCACTGTGGGCCTTTTCTAGGGCTAGCTGGCCATCTTCATGGGGAGAGAAAATCTGTAGGGCCAAGAGGGGCAAACCCTGTGGAAGCCCTGTACCCCAGACCACTCTGCATCTCTGCCATCCCAGAAGTCTCTGTTCACCTAGACCCTGGACACCCACCCATCTCATGTTTTCTGTGGGTAGACCATAAGTCAAGTGGGTGGGAGATAGAACTTAGATGATTGGGCTGAAGTGGTCGTGTGTGTGTGTGTGTGTGTGTGTGTGTGTGTGTGTGTGTGTGTCCCATCATTATGGCACCACAGGTGAGAAGCAAATGCAAGGACCTCAAACGCCAGGGCACATCCTCCCCTCCTGGTTTTTACATTGAGCACCCAAGACGCTCGGTCGAGGTCTGATGTTCAGATCGCTTTGATGGTAGGTTTGCCAAGCTAGGAAGGCCATATCTTATTTGGGTTGGCTGACTTGATGCGCAAGCATGTAGACAATTAGGATCCTATAGGCCATCTTCGATAGTCTATCCCAGTCTATTCTCCATCAAGAGCCTGCTTCCCATTCCTACTTTATCTCATACTCTTTGAGCCTAGAAGAAAGGGACTCAGGGGCTGTTTTAAGCAACCATTTCCATCATGGGGATGCTGAAACTGTGAGACTAAAAGGAATTAAAAACTAACTACTTAGGGTGTCAGCTCCTGAGACCAAGGGGCGGGACTTCCTTTATGGATTCTCCCAAGAGGCTTTGCATACAACATTACCCAATTCTACCTGCCATGGGTAGGTAGAACATTGCCTTGTTGGCCATCTGGTTAGCTTTAACTTTGGAGGTAGGAACTCCGCTTAAAAGTTGCCCTTGTGGAGTTTTCTAGAGTAAGACTTCTTTTTTTCTTTTTAAATTACCATACAGATTCATTTCCCATTTTGGCATTTCTTATTTGTCTTCTGGTGTGCATTTTGGATGGCATGTCTTTCCTGCCTGGGGAGTTCAGAGGTAATGTGTGTTTCCTTCCCCACCATCTCTGTCAGAAAGAGATCATTTGGGCCAGCAAGCTTGACCCTAGGACCTGAGCTCTAGGCTAGGGGGCATAGTTATTGAGGGTAGACTCAAGAGATACTTGACTCATTCATATTTGGTGGCCAGGATATTGTGAGTAAACCAGGCAAGCCCACCTTGTGGGGAATGAGGTTGGCAGATAGTTAGGAGGCAAGGTCATCAAACGCAATGGTTTTCGGTGTCTCCTGACTTGCTATCTGGGGGCATCTCCCAGGTTCTCATTACCATCATGACTACAACTTCAAAGCATTTCCCTGTTGTATCTGGAGTCCCCATAGGCAAGGACTTTTTTTTTTTTTGGATTGGTCATGGGCCTTGAACTCAGGACCTGGGTGCTGTCCCTGACTGAGCTCTTTCATTCAAGGCTAGGGTTCTACCTCTCTGAACCACAGCTTCACTCTCAGTTTTCTGGAATTTTGTTGGAGATAAAAGTCTCCTGGACTTTCCTGCTCCAGCTGGCTTTGAACAGCAATCCTCAGATCTCAGCCTCCTGAGTAGCTACGATTACAGGCATGAGCCACTGCGTGAGTAGGAAAAGATTTTTTGAGTGTGAGGTATTCAGTGCAGGGATTCAGAAAGGACTTTGCCCTATTCATGTTCTTTATCCCACGCACTGAACTTGGGGGACACAGGAGTATTTTCACAGAGAGACCTGGCTGTGACTTCACCACATTTAACTTGAGTGTTTGGAACTGAGAATTCAACATGGAGGTGTGTTGTCGCCAGAAAACACAGATAAATAAGATACTAACCGGGAAATATTAAGCGCTCCTGCTTGGTTAAAAGTCCCTGTTCTTTAGCTGAAGCTAAGCTTTTTGACATGGCCTACAAAATCCACTGCAACCCTGCCCTGCCTACTTCCTAAACCTGCCTCGCACAAGGCTCTCAGAACTCATCTTTTCTGCACACACCCACATCGGCTCTCAGAACCCACGTGGACTCCTTGGCTTTCCAACCCCAGGCCATATGCACATCCTACTTTCCTTTCTATGCAATTCTCTGCCCCTCTCCCCCACTCTACACACCCACATATTTCATTCACTTGCTCGCTCATTCATTCAATATTTCAACCATTCATTCATTAAAAAAGTGTCCTGGTGCTCAGTGTTGCATTTACATCTTTTCTTTCCCACATCTCCATCTGGGTGAGGGGTTTGTGGTGGGCAGCGTCCATGCATAGTACAGTGGTATATCCCAGGACCCACTAGTGCCTGGTGAATGATAATGGGTCTTGAGGTCAGCTCAGGTCTGGGTGTGGGGGTCATAATGACCCCAGAGGATTAAGGTTTAGGTCCAACTCATAGCAGAGATCAAAAGTCCTTTTTCTTTGCACTTTCTTTGCACCTGAATTCTCTTGGCATCACTGCCTCTGGCCCCTCCCTGTGCCTCGGCTCCTCTTCATGGGGGATGCAGCGAGAACTCACTAGACCCAGCTTACCAAGAGGAAGTGCACAGACCTTCTGTCTGCAGGTTCCTTCTCAATGGCCGACATGCAGGCTTCGGTGGAAAGTTGGGGACCCACAGGGCCTTCCACATGCTTTGCTTTCTTTCCCTAGCTCTGCCCCTCGCAGGCACAGGACCACTGGCCTGTGCACAGTGGCTCATGCTGATGATAAAATGGTGCTCCTTTGGGATAAGGGGTTAGACAGAGGCAGTGCCTTTGGCCGGACAAGTTAGAAAAGACCTGGGCTGGCGCAGCCACAGGTCAGTGTTCAGAGTGTGGTAGGTGGAAGCAGGTGGGTGTGGAGGGGGTGCCTCACCTCCCACTTGCTTTGTCCAGGGTACGGCCTTAGGGGGCACTAATCAGGCACACCCCTGATCTCCTTAGGGGAGGCCTCGGCAGGGAGGAAGTGTTCCCCAGAGTCACGCATCCCTTCTCTCAGTAGGACCCAGTCTGATGGGCTGGGTTGACACTTCCGGGTGGGGAGTGGGAAGGCGTTATAGTAAACTCCTCATTAGAAATGGCTGGATCGTTCAACTACCTCCTTACTCCAGAGCCCACCTTCTCCAGGGCTCTCCCTCCCTTCCACACGAAGAGGAAGGAAGGCCCATGGCGGGGACCGGCGGCAGAGTCAGCACGTGCCTGGAATGGGGCCAGGATGATGCAAAGGAGACTTCGAGCAGTGACTGTGGTCAGGGGTGGACAATGGAGGTGCTCGTGCTCTAGCTCCTGCACTGAGTGCTGCTACCAAGACGGGACATCTCCTCCCTGAGCCTCTCGCCCACACCACATAGACAACAGGCCTGGCAAAATACATCTCTGATGAGCTCTTCGTCCTATTGGAGGATCTCTGTACATGCAGTGACTCTCTGATCAGGAACAACTGGCTGGAAAATGGCCTCTAAGACCTTCACCAGCAACAGCCAACGCAGGCCCATCAGCACCCAGAAATACTGTTCTTGGATCCCCAGGACCCCCAGCACACAATCCCCAGGAGCCCCCACCAGACCCTACCCCCCCCCCACGGAAGACCCAGGATTCTATAGCCTCAGGACTTTTTTCTTTTGGTCAGTATCATCTCTTTTCCATCCAGCTGTTGGGGGCATAGCATGAAAATCTATCCTCGGCAAGATCTGATGAATCAACCAAGCAAAAGAACTCCTGTTGCCAGGTGCTGGTGGCTCACGCCTGTAATCCTAGCTACTCAGGAGGCTGAGAACTGAGGATGATGGTTCAAAACCATCCCCAGGGCGGGGGAAAAAAGTCCCGAAGACTCTTACCTCCAGAGAACCACCAGAAAACAGGATGTGGAGCTATGGCTCAAAGTGGTAGAACACTAGTCTTGAGTTGACCCAGTCCTGAGTTCAAGCCTGTTGACTGACACCCCCCCCCCCCAAACAAAAACAAAAACAAAATCATCACCACCACCAAAAAACTCCTGTCTGGTCTGGATCCCAGCAACTGAGAAAGGAATTTGAGTGCTAATAGCTTTATTTGAGAAGGGAAGAAAAACCCTTGTAGGGGAAGAAGAATGAAAAGAGAGCCAATAAAAGATGTTTTGTCACCTTCTAGATAGGGCACAAAAATGGCGGGACTTGGAGATTAATATTCCATCTCTCCAACACTCATGGGTTACAGCTGCCTCCCGCGTTTGCAGATTGTCTACTACATGCAGGTGGCTGTACGGCCTCAGAATCACATCTAGAACCCACGGGCAGTTCTGAATAAAGTAGGATGAGTAGGGGGTAGATGGTGGCTATTCAGAAACCAATCTGCGTTAACTGCCAACGTGATCAGAGCAGGGGGATTCACCTAACAGATTCCATTTGGGGGTTACTGTTGAGAAATAAGATCTGGACCCCTAGCTTCAATACCACCAGCTTCCCTGACGAAGTTCTTGAAATTTCCGCTGGCTAATTGTCAATGACTGAAACCAGGAGACTAGGTCAAGGCCCCCAAGCCACACAGAGACTCTACAACCACGAACTATGCTGGCCGGCTCAGAGGGATCTTTTGTTAGGATAAACTTCCTGAATTCATGGTCATTGAGGGAATGCTAACGAATATTTCCTCATTGATTCCCTTGGCCCCACTAGATGAAACCCCCCAAATTCTATTCCTTCCTTCCTTCTTCCTTCCCTCCTTCCTTTCCTCTTTCCTCTCCTCCTTGCCTTCCTCCCTCCCTCCATCCTTCCTTCCTTCCTTCCTTCCTTCCTTCCTTCCTTCCTTCCTCTCATAAATTTACCTCATCTCCTTGTTCCTTACCACGCTTGAGGTTACCACTTGAGTTTTTCTAATAAGTAATTAAATCCCCACACCACGAACCCCAACTCCCTGGAGTTTCACTGGAAATCTCTCTCAGCCCTCCAGGGGATCACACACTGTTATTTATTGTTTTTGTTTCAAATCATTATTTAATCAAGAACCGGGGAGAGGAAAAAAAAAAGGCAACCTCTCACTTACACTTCAGAATTTAATTTCGGCTGAATTCTGAGATCAAGAGGCAGCTTGGACTAATAGGTTACAAAAATACAATCAAGAAAAGAATTCCAATTAAACTGAACACGTCCATTTATGGAGCCTCAAATGGCCCCATGGAGAGAGTCAGCTATAATTTTTTCCCCTTCCTCTCTTTGCCATATGGGGAACTAGAAATTCTCTGGTGAGCACAGAGAGGCAGGGTAAAGCATATAGCTAGAGGGTTCTGGTTATTTCTTTCTTTTAAAAAGCCCTTTTTTATTTCACAAAGACATTAAGTTTATTTTCCTTGCTGTCATTCATCTTCCTTTGTGCACTAATTAGGAAGACAGCGAGAGAATGGATTCGTTGACCTGTTGGGAGTTCTGGGAGGAAGGGGGAAGATGGTAGGAGGAGGGAGGGAGAGTGGGAGGGGAGGGGAAGAAGAAAAGACAGGTGCTAGGAATTGTGAGAAAGTGAAAAGCCCATTAAGACAACCCAACGGGCCATGACCTTGGGTAGGGGAGGTGGTTTGACCTTTAGCAGGAGCCTGAAAAAAGAATTCTCGCTCCCTTCTCCCATGTCTACTGGGAGAGCCCCAGCCCATCAGTGTTTCCAAATCTCCTTATAGATCCAATTAAACATATTTTCTCCCTGCCCAAATAGGAGAAAATAAGTTCGATGCAATGAATTTTTCATCCAGCTAAATGCATTCCACTCAGAGTCTCACCCTTCATTCTAAAGTCATGCCCTCCTGGTGATACTTACACAAAAGAAAAAGAAAAAGAAAAAGAAAAGAGAGGTGTGTGTGTGGGGGGGGTTTCTTTCATCTGTCTTGACTTAGCAAAAGCAGACATTGACAATGATATGTCATTTCTTTGAGTTTTCTTTCCAGGGCCAGAGATCACTGCTGGGTTGATCTGCAGCAAGGTTTTCAACAAGCATGCATGATTCCAATGACATCAGACACTGTCCCCTTGGGAACATTACATTTCTAAGTGCAGGGACCAGCTTTTCCTTCAGGCCGGGGCCAGGTCTGCTTTGCTCAAGGCTGCCAGTCAGGGTCTGGCAGATAGTAGGTGCTTAGTGCACATTCATAAGAGGATGAGTGCCTGGCCCCCCTCTACCCTGTCAGTGGCTACGGTTATTATCCCAGAACACAGAGGCGGAGACAGAGGCCCACCAGTGGGATGGTGGATGGCCCCAAGGAAGGTCGAGGATTCACAAGTCAGACTTTGGGGGTTCAAATCCTAGTTCTTCCACGGACTCATCATCTTTTGCTTGACATGTCTAGGCTGTAGTAATGGAGGTATTTGTGCAAGTTTATCTGGAAGGGCTATCATACAAGCAAAATGAGATGCTGACACAGGTAAAGCAGCCAGCCTAGCTTCGGGCACATAGTGGGAGCTCAGTAAGCATTAGTTACCTGTGTCACCAAGAGGCTCACAGGCAGACATGGCCTGCGCCCAAGTCCATGAACCATCAACTTCCTTTGACTCCTTTCAGTTCACAAAATCCCACAGCACTCCTTTTATGGATCCCCTCTGTCTCTCTGTCTTTCTGTGTCTGTGTTTCGCTGTCAATGTCTCTGTGTCTCTCCTCTCTCTCTTTCTCTGCCCCTCTCTCTGAGGTCTTGTTTCCTACAGTTTCTTGTTGACAAGGGCATGTGGTCCAAGCTAGCAAGATAAAATGAGCCAAGCCCTTCTGGGTCCAGCTTTGGTCTTGACTGACACCCCCTCCATGGCTTCTCCATTGGGAAAGGACCTGAGCAGACCTCAAGACTACCAGCTTCCCGGCCCACCCTCCATGCTGGCTCACAGTATATGTTTCCATGGCTCAAACTCTGGTTCCTACCAGCTCTGTCTCCTCCCAGTTGGGTGACCTTTTCCTGTGTCACCTTGGAGAACCTTAATCTTCCCCCCTATAAATTGGGAGTTACAACTACACTTACCTCAAAGAACTGGCATGCATAGCGAGTGAGGAAAAGCCTGCATCAAGGATTTGACGGTGCCCAGCGTACAGTTGTCTTTTCCCCTCCTTCTAGTCACCAGCCATCTCAACCTGATGAGCTCCTGCCCATCCTTCAAATCCCAGCTCAAATATTCCCTTATTGGCAAAGCACTCTCAGACAGCAAGTTAATACCATCTGAGTCTTTCTATGTGGACCCACCCTGTGTTGTACCTGCTTCCCACTGTCACCCACTGACAGGGGTGAGGGTCAAAATATTCTACAACAGGTGTGGAACATTCCTTTCCTATCCATTGAATCCCCAGCCTGACCCTTCATAAATGTTCAGGAGATGCTGACACACCTGAGTGAATGATCATGATCAACAGATGATTCCACGCTGTTTCCCTCGAACACAGAGAGAAAAAAAATCATCCCACATCAGGACTCCGAAAACCTTTGCGCTAACTTGGAAGCATCTTCCAAGTAAGAGAAAAGATGAGAAGAGACCAAGCCGTGGAGCAGACTCAAAAGCCCCTGGGATTGCAGCTGGTATTTGGGATGGAAGAAAAATTTTTTTAAGAACCCTGATCCGGGCAGCAGGGCCCTGGATTGAGGCCCAGTTTAACCACTGACTTGTGTGTCTGCAATGACAGCGTAATTATTCCTGCTGCCTCTGCTATTACTAAGACGTGTTCTGTTGTCTGCCTTCGTTCCGCCAGTGGCAAACATGACATTTACCAAACTAACACTTATCCCACACCTAGCACATTCTAGAACGTTTTCTCACTCTGTGATAGCATCCCTGTAACAAGAGCGGTTGCACCTGGCTTAGCTAGTTATGTGGAGAACTGGGGTCTTGAATGCTAATGATCACCACACCATGAAGATCCATGGATTTATGTTTCTGGGCTAAACACTGGGCTCAACAGCATTAAGAAGAGATGGTTGCTCGCTCTCTATTCATCTTACAGATGAGGAGATGGTATCTGAACGAATCTGACCACAAAATCAGATCTCTTGTTTCTAACAACTCTACGTCGCCATATGTAAGTCGTATCTCGTCTGTAGGTCTCACTTTTCTTTCTTTGATAATCAGGGCAGTGAGTGAGCTCTTCAGGCCACTTTGTAGGGATGGAAGAACCTTTGATTTCCACTTCTCTAATGGGCATGGAGACCAAGGGAGTTACAAAAGCATCTCATTCTCCAGCCTTCTGACAGACCAATGAAAGAATCACCTCTCTATGTCCCGGTGGAGAAAGCTGAGCTAAAAATCATCAACCTGGACAAGTCAAGATTCAAACAGGCCACACAGGGGACCCCCTTGTTTTAGACCTGGGGAAGAGAGACTTGCAACCTGCAAGTGTTCCTTATTCATGGGCATCTTTACAAAGAAGGGATTAGGGTTGGTGTGGGGGTGGGGGTGGGAGGAGAAGAAGAGCTGTGGGGTAGCCCTAGAATGGCAGAGGATGTTGTCAAGACCTGATGTTCAGTGGGGAAGAGTTTCCCAGAATGCAATGCGGGTAGCTAGTGTGTGACCGGAACCTCACTGTTATTCATCAGCGCACCCCCCTTTCTTGGCCTCCCCAGAAGGAATCCTGAGCTTTTCCTTGCTCCCATCTCATACCTTGGTAGGAGTGGGGAAAGGAAAGGGAGAAAGGGAGGGAGGGGAAGGGAAGACACGTTCCCTGTGCAGCTTTGTCAACAAATCCCAGCTTCCTCTCTGTTCCTTTAGACTCTACCAAAGGCCTTCTTCACCTATGCCCCCAACAATCCCGTGTGCAAATTTCAAGTTCATCAAAGAGAAAACTGAGGCTACGCAACTTGCCCAGAGACACACAAGTCAGGAAGTACCCCCAAACTAGGATTCCAACCCCCCCCCAAACCATCTCTACATCTCTCATTCACCTGTGCGCTCTCTGACGTCACATTCCACCCCTCCGGGACCCCTTGCGGTTGACCCAGGATGCCATTTCACGCCAGGTTGCTACATTGTATTCACTCAGAACTCTCTCTTTGTCACTCCTCCCCGCCCCCCAGACCCTTCACCTCCCTGAGCTCTGGCATTTCTGTCCCATCACTGGGAGAGATGTGTGACGGAAGTGTGCCTCCATTCCCTGACAGCATGTGTGGGCATGGGAGAAGACACCAGGTCTACAAGCGCTTCGGAGGGAAATGCTCATCATGGAAACTCAAGGTGGTGTCTGTGGGCCAAATCACATTCCAGATGTTGGCCAATATGGCTGGCCAGCTGCTATGATAGGTCACTTTGTATAATGACCAGAGTGCCTCCCTCATGTCAAAGACCTTCCTCTCTCTCCCTCCCTTCCCAAAGAATCCTCCTGTGAGATCTCACACACATATTCTTGCTGATGTCCCTGTGGAAACCAGTATTTACTTTCCAACATCCTCCTGAGAAAAGAGCCTGGGTACTTTTTTCATTTTTCCTCCCTCTGACCACCCCCCCCCCCAAGTGTCCGAGCCAAGTACTGCCAGAGGCTGGTGAAGGACCGTCTGCTTAACCAGAAATGACATCTGAAGCCAGCAGGAGGCTTTTGCCCCAAGCTGAACGAGGCATATAGCATACGCTGCCCTGAGCTTGTGTTTCCCTCGGCCTCCCCCACGCGTCACGGCAAGGCGGGCAGAGGGGCTGTGGTAATACTTACTACACCCCTGGTTGACAGGAAGCTGAGCATCTGGAGGGGCTGGCTGGGCCGGCGGCTGGCCTGGGCCTCCGGGCTGGCCTTACAGAGGGTCTTGGAGCAGCGGCGAGAGTGCCTTCGTCGGGACTTCCGCCCTTCCTCGGGGGACCGTCCTCGGTACCTGGGAGCAAAGGAGAGAGACCTGAGGGTCCTTCGAAGATGAGCATGGCGGAGAGTTGGGTGAGAGGAAAAAACATGCCATCTGAAGATGAGGTGTGTGTTGGAGCACGTGTCCATGCTCATGTTTTTGTCCTCTGTGTATGTGTGTGTATGTGTGTGTGTGTGTGTGTGTGTGTGTGTAAGCTGAATTGTATGCATGTGCACCCATCCATATATCTATTTACCTCCTCATCCATCCAATCATTTTCTCTTCTATCCACCCACTCACTCATCCACCCATCCATCCTTCTACCCAGTCACTTTCCCATCCATTGATCCACCGATCCATCAATCCATCCATCCATCCACCCATCCATCCACCCTTCTATCCAATCACCCATCTGGCACACATCTACCTTCCCATCTTCTAGTCCATCCATCCATCAGTCCATTGATCCATCAATCCATCCATTGATCCATTGACTCATCCACCCATGCACTTATCCACTCATCCATCCTTCTACCCAATCACCCATCACCCATGCATCCAACTTCCCATCCATCCTTCCATCCATCCATCCACCTACCTAGTCAACAATCCATCCATCACCCCAGTCACTCATCTACTCGTATCTCCAATCATTTTCATCCCAGTACACACTTGCCTATCTATCCCACCCTCACTAATCCATTCTTTCATTCATTCACTATCTTATCATCTACTTACACATCCATTTACTCACTCAGTCATCCAGCTACCCATCCTCCTGCCACCCATTTACCCCTATATCCATCCATCCATCAGTTATTCATTCATTCATTCATTCATTCATTCATTAACAAGTACTTAGGGACAGCTGAGATGAGAAAAGTGGTCTCTTCCTGGATTTGGTGTAAGGTCTCTCATGAGCCTGTGTGATTATCCTATCACTTTGTGTATCTGGCTATATCCATTTAAGTTTCTATGTGTTTGTCTGTACATATAACATATATGTGACTTTACTGTCTGAAAAATGAAGCTATGCCCTTGAGTGTCACCCAAAACGTTGGGAAAAGAAGTAGATGACCCCCCCCCAAATGAAAGCAACGCAAGCTTGTGAGGTCCAGAACCTGACTGTCCAGTCTGTAGTGAAAATAAAAACATGTCCGACCTCTCAGAATAGCCACATTTGAGCCCTGCACATCCCCTAAGTCACAGTAGTAAATCGAACTAACACGGAATGGCTTTGCATGGGCCCGAGAGGCCCTCTGAAGGTGTTTGGCAATCCTGGCCACAACTTGAGGACACAGGCAGGGCAGATGCCACTTCCCACCTCACAGGTGAACGCGCTGAGGCTCAGAGGTGTTCAGGGTTTGGCCTGATGTTTGGAAACATCAGAATGGTTTTCTCTTTATTCCAGGGCTTCTAGATCAGTCTACTAAATGTATGGCCCGTGTGCCAGCTCTCCCTTTCCTTCTAGTCCCTCCCCAGTCAAGAACTCAGGTAGAAACCCCAGCAGAACACAAGACAGGAGGAGAAGAGAGTCTGTGATGTTGACAGGTACATTGCTGGGCCCTGCCCGGTCCTCTGGTCCCCGCAAAGGCGGGGGGGGGGTCCATTCACCTGTGGGTGGAGGGGGGGCTTAGCAGGAAGCTAGTGTAGGATTGGAGCTTGGGGCAGGCAGCTCAGAAGAGTCAAAGAGGGACTGGGGCTTTGTCCCGAGTTGAATGCTCTTAGAAAGAGGAGAATCTATCACTGGGCAGTGGAACCAATCTTTAGCTGGAAAGAGAACTAGCCCGAGGCTCGGGCCCCTGAATGCCATTCACGCTAGCTGGGATGGGAGGATTTGGGGTTTGGATGGAGCTCTCATTTGGTCTCAGCTCAGACCTGCACACAGAGGGGTCTTGTTTCTGTCTTGGTCAAGCAGGCACAGCTTGGCCGCACGCGATGTGCTGTTCATGGCTGGTGTTCAGCGGGGAGACCGAGGCTCTTGTGATGTGAGATAGGGGCTTCCCTCCCCCTTCCTCCTCTTCTGAGACACATCAGAAGGCCTTCCTCTTCTGGGGCAGCCATGTGTCAGCACAGAGAGGTTGGAGCCAGGAGAAGACTAGCTTTCAACGTCCTCAGAACTTGGTCATTTGTGCTGTGTGGCCTTTCGTTGACAGCTCAGCTTCTCGGTGCGCACAGCATCTCTCAGCAAGAATGCCACATGCACAGCCAAACTCTCTGCACTGCCCACATTAGCTCTGTCACTCAGTTGCTAAGGGACAGTCGAGTGCCTTCAGCCCTCTGTGCCTCAGTTTCCCCCTCCCCTGCAATGGGGTTTGACAATACTATCTCCCTCCAGGTGCTGTGGGAGGGGGAGTCACACAAGTTGATATGAAAAGTGTCTGAGTGTCGGCTGGTGCCAGGCCACACACAGCCTCCTGCCTGCAGCTCTTCCTAGGCGGGAGAAGAATAGGCAGGAGTGGCAACACTGGGCCGGGGGGCCGAGGGCTGTGTAGTGGTGTCATCATCCTGTTAGCTGGGCCCGGGCACTGGGCTGGAGGTGAAGGCATTGATAGGGGTAAGGGCCTACCTGCTCTCACAGCTGAATGAACGAGACTCTGAGCTCTGGGACCTCGAGTGGCAGCGATGGTGGCGGTGGCGGTGAGACTTTCGGGGCCGGCTTCGAGATCTTAGGAGGAAGGGAGGATGAGGAGCGAGTCAGAGAGAGACAGACAGAGAGAGAGAGAGAGAGAGAGAGGGAGAGAGAGAGAGAGAGAGAGAGAGAGAGAGAATATGAAATTGAGATGGTCATCCTGTGATCTTGCTTGCCTAAAGGTACACATATCTCTAGTTTCGCAAGCCTCCTGTTGGGGTCTCCAACTGGGGTGCACAGAGGAGGAGAGGAGCTCCTCCTCCCAAGGGGACAGCAGTGACTCAATGCTGGCTACCCCCCAACCCTCCCTCCTCCCCCCACACACCACAAACAGGCCAGGTGCAGAGCATGCCCTGGACAGGAAGTCACTCCCACATATCACCCCAGGCCAATCACATAGCACAAAGCCACCAATCAAAAGCTTGGGCTGAAACAGAGCCCTCCCCTTCGTCCCTTTCCCCCCAGTTCTGGCTCTGGTGTATTGGTGAGCCTGATATCCTAATATTTTATTCAAAATAATAATGGAAATGCACATATATATATATATATATTTAATGTAAAATCTTTTTTTAAAAGAAGCTCATTTAAAATAAAAGACACCTTTTGGGACAGACAAGACACATTTTTGCAGAGTAGAGGCTGCCCATTTGTAACCTCAGACCTGGCAAATGAAAGCCCGGATCTTTAGCATGGCGTCAAAAAGCTTTTCAAAATAGGCCATGGATAGCCACAATGGCCCACTGCAGTCAGCAGCACCCCTCGTATTGTGGGGGGCTTCAGTTACTTCTGAGGAATACAAACAGCCCGGGGGCAGTCGTGGTAGTAGGATGAATCAGGAGGTGGAAGGAAATGTCGAAGTCTGGAAAGTCAGTGGGAGTTAAAGATGATTCCGTCTGGGAGCTGCTGGCTCATGCCTGTCATCCTAGCTATGAAGAAGGTTGAGAACTGAAGATTATGGTCCAAAGCCAGCCTAGACAGGAAAGTCCATGAGACTCTTGTCTTCGATTAACCACCAACCCCCCAGACCCCCAGTAGTAAAGCTGTGACTCAAGTGGCATAGCACTAGCCTAAAAGCTGAGTTCAAGCTCCAAGACCAATGCATGTGAGTGCAGGTACACTTACATGCGCGCGCGCGCACACACACACACACACACACACACACACACACACAGATGATTCTGTATGGAGGGAAAGTCAGGGATATCTCAGGAAGAAAGTACTTAGATTCTTCAGATGCAACATTTCAGGCCCTATTTCTTTCCCTTCAACAGCCCCTTATATCAAGTCTAAATGCTGACCTTGAACTTCAAACTCTTTGAGGCGTTAGTCTCTACCTATAGCTTCTGATTTCACTGTTTCCTGTCTCCTGTTTGGTCCCAGCAGGCTCAAACAATGTCTATCTCTCCCGGTTCACGCGTTTCTCAGTTCTCTGATGCTGAGGATAAAGTAGGGAGAGAAACCTGGACCCATCGCAGACTTCAAAAACCAAGCTGTGTGCTTTCATTTCCTTTGAAGAAGGATTCCTTATAACCCACGGACCTAGTTCTCTTCACATCACTACTGGACAGATGAGGAAACCGAGGCCCAGAGAGTTTAAAATGCCTGTCAAGCCTACCTATCCTACAGGAGACCATCTCCCCGCCAAGTTTTCTTTCTGGTGGCTGCGTGCCTTCTAGGCCCCTACCTCCTCTCTGTCACTGCTGTCCCATGTCTGTGCCAGATGCATGGCAGGCTCTCCAAACTGGAAGATGGCCTGCCCACCATCCCGTGCCCAGTGCAGGGCTGCCCACCCCAGGGCTCCCACATGCATGTCAATTGAGCCCTGTGCTCACTGGCTTAGAGGCAGCTCTGGCATGGACCTGGTAAGCAACAGCCATTGTTATCTTGGGTGGAGGAGGGAGGTGTGGGGGGTGTCTCCTGTTTTCCTTGCTCTTCTCTTTCCTGCCCCTGGTCTTGTTGCACAAGCCTGCTGGGTTCACTCATCTCTTGCCCGTGGGGAGGGGGACCCCTTCAGTGCCACTGTTCACCCCTGCAGTGTTCTTGTCACTCGCTGGCTGGCTGTGGCCCCACCAGACAAGACACGCAAGACATCTCTGAGATCATGTGCTCTGCCCCAGATCCGGGTGGCAATGTATTCAACATACAGGATGAGTAATTTTCAATCGCCAAGCCTGGTGATGGGGAAGTCCTTCCCTGATCTAACCACAGGCTCTAACCACGTCTTCCTTTTGGAGTGTTTCCTAGATCTTCAGGGTGGTGGTGGGAATGTTCTCCTTCACCCTGACCTTGTGTGAAGGTCAAAGCCCCTTTGGGGCGGCCATGCTTGGCAGCTTCCCTCCTCCCTGTGCCTCTGTCTCCTTTTTTCTCTCCTCAGAAGCCGACTACCTTTCATTCCCATTAGCTTTGATACCTCTCTTTAGAAGCTTCTTGGCAGGAGATAAAATATTAGTTGATTGGAAAACACATGCGCTCACAGTTGCAGGGTATCAAGTAGGTGGGTTGTAACCAAATTTACTTTTAATTCGGTTGGGAACTGAACTCGGCAGGAAGTGCTGGCTAATTTAAAGTTTTTTGTTGTTTGTTTGTTTGTTGGTGCCAGCTATCAACCATGAAACACCCAGGACCTGGACACCGAAGTCAGATCTCCACTGCCAACTCCATACTTGCAAAGTCAGGAGTGTGGACTCACACACATGCTCACCTGAGCACAGGTAAAACCTACCACACAACCTCCATATGTGCAGTACCTACAGATATGCAGACAAGGCACGTGTATGGTATGGAAACCATTTCCATTGGTCCATGGTACACCTCCAGGCACCCAAGTGTGAGCACAGACACACTCCTGATCACAGACACGCACGATATGCCCACGTTGCATGCGTTTGTGCACATTGTGTGCATGCCCAAATGGTGCAAAGATGTACAGACATGCACAATGCACACACGATGCACACATATATATGCGCACACACAATGAACATACCAGGCACACACACAAACACGTGCACTTACATGCACACATGAACACATGAGCGCAAACACCCACGTCATATACACAACCGGGTGTACCCTGCGTACTTGAAACCCACAGCGTCCATTGTACATGCAGCTTCCTCCCTCCCTTCCTCCTTCCCTCTCAACCTCCTCTCTTCCCCGTCCCTGTGTATTTGACAGCTCACATTCTGGCTACTAAGAGGTCAGATTGCTGGGCACCAGTGCTCACGCCTGGCATCCTAACTACTGAGGAGGCTGAGATCTGAGGATCATGGTTCGAAGCCAGCCTGGGCAGGAAAGCCCATGAGACTCTTTATCGCCAATGAAAACAACCAGCAACAACAGCAAAAAAAAAGCTGAAAATGGAGTTGTGGCTCAAGGGGTATTGAACTAGCCTTGAGCAAAAGTTCAGAGACAGTGCCCAGGCTCTGAGTAGAGTCATAGGACTGGCATTAAAAAAAAAAAAAAAAAAGAGCCAGACTTGCAATTCCCTAGATTGGAGACGGTGTTCAAGACAGCATGTACTTACTGTTTCTTGTGTCTCTTCTCTTCCTTTCGTTTGCTTTTGGGGCTAGAGGAGCTAAAGAAGAAACAGCCCATTAATTCAAAGGTGAAAGCATACCTAAAATGTAGTTAAAGACACAGACAAATAGTTAAAGTGCTTGGACAGAGAGCAGGCCCCCTGCATCCAGAAGATGGACAGCCATCAATATCAATCATTACCCCTGAGCAGAGAACCGCTGACAGCACGGCTCTGTGCGGGACACTGAGTCTCACTCAGGCCGAGGATGCGGGGAAACCGAGGGACACGAGTTCAGCTTTGGTAGCTGAGTGAGAGCAGTGGTAATCTGAGTTCAGTCGTAAAATCTGTACTTCTCAGACTTGATTCTAGGCTAGGTCCTGGGCTGAGTCCCTCCTGTCAGCAATCCCAATGCATGACATAAGGGGGTGGAGACATGATTTGATGACAGCCCATTTCACAGATGGGGAAACTGAGCCTCGGTGGGCTAAGACCTTTGTCCAGGATCACACAGGTGAGCTCCAGACTCTGATCGCCTGGGTCCTGGCAAGAGGAAAATGAAATTTTACCCAAACAGAGTCACACCTGGAGAGTCAGCTACAGGTGAAGGCTCGGCCCTAGAAGCAGCAGATTCACCCGTGCGATGGAAAGGTGTGAACTCAAGGCTCAGCTCCGGGGGGACATCAGGCAAACTCCCTGACCAATCGGAGACTGAATTTCCTCAACCGTGAGCCGGGACCATGACTCGGGTTGTGGCACTGACCGGATGGCACTCGCTGGCAAGCAAAGAAAGACATTGGCGCTTCCACCCAGTTGTGGAGAGGGCGGGTACAAGGGTCTTGACTGCTCTCCACGTGGCTTTGGTGATGGAGGAAGCCACCGGCACCTGTCCTTGTCCGGATCTGGGTGTTTGCGTAGCCTGGGGCCATCTAGCTCTCTGTGGGCTTTCTTGTCGCCTCTGCCTCAGTTTCCCCATCTATGAAATGGGACCATTGTCATAGCCCCTGCTCAACAACGGTGAGGATTTGAAAAAACAAAACACAAAAACCCACACAGGGGCCAGACTGAGCGCAGGACCCACACTGTGGTGAGATCTTCTCCGTTAGGGGCCAGGTGCCCAAGTGCCAGTGCCCCCCCCCGGGAATGGCTTCTGGAGAACCATGGGGGTGATATTTCCCTATGTACTATAACAGATATCAACAAGGGTTATGAAAAGGACTCCAGCGCAGCTGGTAGGAGTCATGAGGGAGACCTATCCATGGGGCTAGTCCAGCCTTTTGGCTGTGAGTGAGGCCCAGGAGGACAGAAGGGGGCAGAGCTGGGAAGAAGAAAGAGCTGGGGGGGGGGCGGATTCTTACCTGTGCCTTCTCTTCTTGGAGAATGATCTGATTTGGGGGGTGGGTTGGGATGAGTGGGAGGGCAAGGGAGGTGGGGGAAAGAGGACCGAGAAGGAGGAGGGAAAGAGACAAAGGAGAAAGGAAACGGGAGGGGAGGGGAGAGAAGAAAGACAGGTGAGTGTCTTGCATCTGCAGTCAGGTCTCAGGGAGAGGATGGTCGGCCAGCCCTCCTCCCGCACAGTTCAACCAAGACAAAGGCTGCGGTGATTGCTGAATGTGGGTCTCCCAGCGCCCCTGCCCTGGCCAGTACTGGTTGAACAAGGAAGGCATAGGAGTCCCCTCTTCTTCCTTTCCCCATCCTCCTCTTCCTGCTCTTCCTCCTCCTGCTCTTCCTCCTTCTCCTCTTTCCTCTCCCTCCTCTTTCTTCCTCCTTCTCTTCCTCCTTCTCCTCTTTCCTCTCCCTCCTCTTTCTTCCTCCTCTTCTTCCTTCTCCTCTTTCCTCTCCTCCTCTTCCTCCTCATCTTCTTCCTTCTTCCTTCCTCCTCCTCCTCCTCCACCTCCTCTTCCTCTTTCCTCTTTTTCATCCTCCTCCCCTTCCTCCTCCTTCTCTTCCTCCTCTTCCTCTTTCCTCTCCTCTTCCTCCTCCTCTTCCTTCCTCCTCCTCTTCTTCCTCTTCCTCCTCCTCTTCTTCCTCTTCCTCCTCCTCTTTCCTACTTTTCCCCTTCTCCTCCTTCCTCTTCTTCCTTTGCTTCATCCCCCTTTGTTTGCCTGGCCACCTCCCATCAGCCAGCATCTTTGCAGAGATCCTGTTTTTCCAGAAAGCCTTGCTTGACATCCCCCTCCCCCATCCCTCCCCCACCACCAAGGCAATCCCCCCACCCCCAGCGTGGCCCTCCTGCCATGCGTGAGGTTCTGTGATGACTGTGTTGTGCACAGTCTCCTCCCGTCTGTCTAAACCCTGAGCAAAGGCCGTGTTGTGAAGAGGAGGTGCTCAGAGCAGCTTAGAGAAACTGCCATCTCCAGAGCCGCCCCCCAGGCCTCTACTCTCGTTGTGGTACGCTGTAACCATTTTCTGAGCAGCTCCAGCTCATGTTCTCCACGCCCCATCTCAGGACAAACTTCAGAGCCAGTGTGTCATTAGTAAGAGTACGGGCGTCGCCATACTACAATTTACAATTCCCCATGCTCTCCACTGTCGTGGAGAGAAGTCGAGGGCAGAGAAGTTGTTGTGGCTAACTGTTCTGTTTCTGGGATCCCGGAAGCTCATTTCACAACACATATCGGGTGTTCAAGAAATAGGTGTGGAAATGAGAATTGTTTTTTTAAGTACTCTTAAGCTTTGTCAATTAAGAGATGACGACATATCTCCATGACTGCGCCTGCTCCCATTCAAAGAAAGAAAAGAAAAATCAGCCGTCCCTAACCAAGGCTTTCATAAAAAGAAAAGAAAAATCAGCCATCCCTAACCAAGGCTTTCATAAAAAGAAAAGAAAAATCAGCCATCCCTAACCAAGGTTTTCATAATCTTAGAGAAACAGGAACAAAAGTCCGGTGGAGTTTACTAGGGGGGACTTTGGGATGGACCAGCCACCGAATTTTCTCTCTTCTCTCTCTTTTACAATTTTTTTTTTTGTCCTTCTCCTATTTTTACCTCTGACCTGGCAGGGGGGTGGGAAAGAGAAGGCCGTTTCTAAGCTTTGGTGCATAACAACCTCTTTCTTACAAGAAAATCAAACCTTGGGTGTGAAGTCACACGGTTTTCAGGGTACAGATGTGGCAAAGTCTCCCACACTGAGAGAATCTCTATCCGATCAGAGGCGGGTGACAAGATGCGGTCGAGATTCTCGGGCAGGTCACCGCCTCTCCAACAGCCTCCCAAATTTCTCACCCCCAAAATGAACAACATCTCCCTCATTTCCTGTGACTTAGACTCACTTCCTAATTTGTCCGTGTCTGATTTTAACCACGAGGATGGATAGCATCAGGAAGGCTGGGAAGTGAGGGCTACTGTCCGTGAGAACATTCTAGAAGCACAGGGACTGAGCTATTATACAACAACAATGACTATTTGGCAGGCACTCTGAAGTGAGTTCAAAGAGGCAGAGGAGACCCAGAGGGACCCCTTACCTTTGACCCGTGGCGGTGTAATTGCACAAGTCATTCCCCAGTCAGTGTGGAAGAATAGCAAGCAGAAATGAAATCATGAACCATGCTTTTCCTGGTGCCCACAGCAGCTGGCAAGTGTGGGCAAATGGGTACAGCCCGCCGGTGTGCCTTCTTCTCAATGCACAGAACGGATGGCTGCTTCCGAGAATATTCCCAGGAATATTTCCTTACAGAGAGGCTGCGGCAATGCAGCATCTCCCAATTATAAACCGGAAGCTTGGCCCATGGAGCACAAATTGGAGCCCCCTGGGGTATACCTTCCAATGTTTTGTTTTTCTTCCCCCTGCAACCAGGCACCTGCTGTGTGTGTGTGTGTGTGTGTGTGTGTGTGTGTGTGTGTGTGTGTGTGTGTGTACATGCACATGCGTGAGAATAGTGGATATCTTCTGAAACAGGTTCTCAATGTCTTTTTTGACCCCCCAACTCTGCTCTCTATCCATCCACAAAGATGGATGACCATGGCCGCCATGTTTTGTTTTGTTCCATCACCTAAGACATAGCTCGGACCCACACATCAGAGCCTTCCTTGGAATTCTGGAGTAATGAACAAGACCCAGGAGTTCTGTGTCTGCTTATGACTTGGTCTGCAACATAGGACGTCTTGTGTCCCAACAAGGAGCAGAGAGCAGAGCCAACTCAGGGTCTTGCTTGGGTTCCATCAGTGATCTCTACTGCTCAGCCCCCAGCCTGGCTGGCCCCTGACACCCTCCTATTTTCTTCTAACCAAGCCCTGCTCTGGTCATCCCAACTACAGTCTCAACTTATGCTAATAATAGTACAGAAAGTCAGGTACTGGTAGCTCATGCCTATAATACCAGCTAGTCAGGAGGCTGAGATCTGAAGATCACAATTCACAGCTAACCCAGGCAAGAGAATCCATGAACTCTTATCTCCAATGAACCACCCAAAAAGCCAGAAGTAGAGTTGTGGCTCAATTGGTAGAGTGCCAGCCTTGAGCAAAAATAAATAAATAAATAATAGAGCTAAGGCACAGTGCCCAGGCCTTGAGTTCAAGTGCTATTATTGGCACAGATCAACCAAACGGTACACAGAGAGAATCATTACGTGGCACAAATGACAGGAGATGCTTTCCGGGTCCACGAATTCCTACCCCACCTGGGATTTTCTCATTAACAGCAGCAGAAGGGCAATACCTGCGTCGTTTATGTTTCTTGGAACTTTTCTTCTTCTTTTTCTTGACAGGCGAGGGGCTATAGGATGGAGACCTGTGGGGGAAGGGGGGAGGCAGACTCAGGAGGAGGTATGTCCTCCTCTCCATCTCTGAGACAAGGTCATTCACGAACACTCCAGAAGGATCATCAATACCTAGGCGGGTTTGTTTGTTTTTTAACGCGACTTTGTGAGAAACAGAACCATTCTGCCTAGCTCTAATTAGAAGGGTGTCTCCATCTCGGATACATGGGTCTAGTGTGAGAAAAGAGGCTCAGGTGTTTTCCATAGCAACTTCCAGAAATTCCTATTTGTGTAAGAAAACTGTTGTTTGTTTTTCTTTTTCTTTCTCTTTAAGTTGGCCAATAGCTACAAAGGAAAAAAGAAAAGAAAAAAAAGAACCCCTACCATAATAGCAGAGATAAATGTCTGAGCGACAAGTATGCTTTGAAGGAGTTAACTTTTTCCCCCAAGTACATATATATTCCTACTGAAGAAACAATTGAATCTCAATGCTGGTACTTTCCTGCCATGACACCAAATGCCCATTCTTCCTACAATAGAGAAATTCAACGTTCCTCTATTCCTCCATTAGCATGGCTGGATCTCAGGGTCCCCACCTACTGCTCCCTGCTAGGTCCCGGTAGACCTAACTTGAAGGAGAGTCTTGGAAAGAAACACCTGGAGTTGAGCCCATGGTCCTGGCACTGCTCTCCGCTGCCCCCTGGAGGTTCCTATAAATACTGCCTTGGAGGCTCAGGCCTAATTCTCTTAGCTCTGAGTTTAAGGTCAGGGTGGGGTTTGGAATATGAGAAATACTTGATGTCTAGTTGGAAGCCATCTACAAGGCAATATGGGAGTCTTCTTAAATATGAAAAAAACCTTCTAATCATTTCTAGAGAAACACAGCCCCAAAGAGCCTCTAGTCCAATAAATAACCTAAAAGACCATCCATTACCCTGACCTTTGAACTTTGGTAGACAGAAAGGAATCTCTGAGTGGGGAGCGATGGTAGATCACAGGAATTAAAGAGACAGGTGGTGCCTTGCGTCACCTTCTGATGCTGAAATCGGCTTCCCTTTCATAGTCTTCCATATTCACAGTAATGAGTCAATGTGCAACATTGCTGGTAGCAATTCAATATTTAATATATATGATGATGACTCAATATTCATGGCCATGACGATGCTTATTGACAATGGTAGCCTGACACCAGGAGCAGTGAGTGATTTTCCATCTATTTTCACCCCTAAGAGTCACGTAGCATTGCTATTTATATACTATATATAGATATAATTTTATTGTTATTATCAATGTGTTGTACAGGGAAGGGGGTTGCCATTTTGTAAGTCAGGTAATGAGTATGTTTCTTTTTTCTTTCTTTTTTTTGGGGGGGAGTGGGCAATGTCGACCCTTCCTGCGCTTCCCCCCCGCCCCCCCCCCCCCGTTTCCCCTTCCCATCCCTGCCCACAAGTTGCATAGTTCATTGTCTACATAGATCATTGCTGTTTATTTTTTCCAGAGAAGGAAAAAGGTCCAGCAAGGTGGCGTCCAAGGTCACTCTGAGTGAAGAGGCAGAGAGAGGATTTGAACCCAAGAATGAGATCCATATTCCCTTAATTTTAATTCTGGCTCTTCTCCCAAAAAGGCATCATGCCCTTCCTCCCCTCCCCTGTGCCCCCCTCCCAATCCCCTCACCTCCTTCTCTTCTTCCGGATAGATTTCTTCTTTTTCTTCTTCCCTCGGGATGGAGGTGGTGGGGTCAAATCTCTGGTGTGTGAGACACTGTGAGGGGGAAACTAAGAGTCAGGACAACCAGCAACCAAGGGGAGAACACGGCCTTTTGAAGATGAAAGACCCATAGCAAATACCTAATTACCAACTCATGGTTGATCCGGTCCCAATTCAGATTAAGTGTCTCAAATAAGGACTTAATGTCGGCCTAATGAGACAGACGCGGCATGTTACCCAAACAGCAATTGATTATTTAAAACAGAGTTATCGAGGTTAACTGCTCCTTAATAGATTTATTATTGAATCTGAAAATGGCTCACCTCAGTAAATAAATCACTTTTTAAATAATTAATTGGCAGTCCAGCCCCTTCCCTTCCCTCCTTCCCTCCCTACCCCTTCCTCGCCTCCACTTCCTGCTGGAAGTTTAATAGACGGAGGGAGGTATGTGAGGTAGCAGCTGATTATTAAGAGCGTATTTGCTGAGTTCTAATGTAGGAAGATACATATCTTATATTGCCACCGACCTCAGGAATCTCTGCTCTTCAAGGATAATTATTTCCCATTCAATTAAATTCAAATGCTCAGGCTGCATTGAAATAAAGTCAAGTTATCTTCTTTTATAATTGGGGAAGGCTTCAGAGACTTAAGAAACAAAACAAAACAAAACAAAAAACCCTATCCCACAGCAAAGAGATAGTTTGGTATGAATCCCTGATTGAAAATTAAAACATGCCAACCAACTCAAACTTTAGTGGGAAATATACAGTGTGAATAATAATATTGTTATTTGATACATAATATCATTATTTGATCACTACATAACTAGCATTGCTGCATTTATTATATACTAAGGGTTGCATGTATTTTTTTGTCAGTCATTGGGCTTGAACTTGGGGTCTGGGTGCTGTCCCTGAGCTCTTTTGCTCAAGGCTAGTGCTCTACCACTTTGAGCCACAGCTCTACTTCTAGCTTTCTGGTGGTTAACTGGAGATAAGAGTCTCATGGATTTTCCTGTCCAGGTTGGCTTTGAACTGCTATCCTCAGATCTCAGCCTCCTAAGTAGTTAGGATTATAGGCATGAGACACTGGTGACAGCTGGGTTTTATGTATTTTTGTACACACACACACACACACACACACACACATACACACACACACACAACCATTTTGAACTGAGTGCTTAAAATCCAATCCTAGCTACTCAAGAGGCTGAACTCTAAGGATCATGATTCAAAGCCAGCCTGGTCAGGAAAGTCTGTGAGACTCTTATCTCCAATGAACCACCAAAAGACTGAAAGCAGAGCTGTGGCTCAAGTAGTAGAGCGATAGCCATGAGGGAAAAACAAACAATAACCGCCCCCCCTCAATGAGACAGCATCCTGAGTTCAAGCCCTAATATAGGCAAACACAAGCAACAACACCCAACATTTTGAGGGTGGCATAACTTTTTGGAGGCAGTGTTTGTACTCTAGAATTTGAACTCCATGCCTTGTACTTATTAGGCAGGGATTATACTGCTTGAGCCACACCCTCAGTGCTTTTTGCTTTAGGTCTTCTGTTTTTGCCTGGGCTCAGCCTGGACTGAAATCTTCCTACTAATGCTTCCTGTGGAGCTGGAATTACAGATATGCCCTACATGTCTAGCTTTTGTTGTTGAGATAGGGTATTGCTCCCTCCCTCCCACCCCCCTATCCCTCACCCCAGGCTAGTGTCAAACTGAGATCCTTGATTCCCAAGGAACTGAAATGACAGGCATGAGCTGCCACACCTGGCTTATTTTTTTCTTGTCTTATTTGACAGGTGAAGAAAAATGAGGTTCAGGAAGTTGAGTTGACTTGCCAATGACTGCATGATTAGGAATTTTCTAAGCTGAATTGGAACCTGCATACATCAGTATCAAAAAACAAATCAAGAAAACAAAGCAATAGCCTTCTCAAACTTGTTTGTGTACCCAATCATCGGGAAATGACCCAGATCATTAGAGAGGACATTGCAAAGCACTGTTGTAGTTAATTCCATTTCAGAAGCTGGATTGTTAAGGATGAGTTGAAGAGCAATAAGTGATTAGAATATACATCAGGGTCTCCTCATCACCAGTCAATAATCACTGCATAGTCACATCTACAATATTTTCCCCAGAGAGTCACTTTGAGCAAGTTAAAAATAAACATTAGTCAGGTGTGGTACTTCATCCCTGTAATCCCGGCTCTCTACAGAGACTAAGGCAGGAGAATCACGAGGTCCAGCCAGCCTGAGGCTGCCCTGTTTAGAGTCTCCAAAACCAAACACAGTGAGGGATGAAGTCCTTAATGGCTGGATTCACTTTACAAGTTATGAAGTGCAGAGCCCAGCATCCCCCAGTGCAGGAATGCATGATCTGCTTGTATCCATGCAGGGGGGAGTCACTTCCAAGTTATTTTTTCTCCTAAGAGTGCTTGACACACACCAAGAGCCCAATGATCACTTGTCAAGTGACCCAGGGAGGGAGGCGTGGATACAGAATCGGAGCTGTTTGTTAAGAATCACCTTGTTTCCCATAAACACCCAGCAGCACCACACCGGCTCCCCAGGCTGAGACCTCCGTACTCCCAAACATGGAGCATTCTCATGAGTTGATGATGAGGATGAGGATGATGATGATGAGGAGGAGGAGGAGGAGGAGAAGGAGGAGGAGGAGGAGGAGGAGGAGGAGGAGGGAGGCAGGAATGTACGCAGAGGACTCTCAGAGAGAAATCTGGAAGGAGGAAGGGAGGAAGGCTGGGAGACTTAGTCCTGAAAGAGTGCTGAAGAGGACTGAATGACAAAGTGTATATTCTATGTATATATATAATTATATTCTACGAATATGTATGAATAGGACACATAATATTACTACTGATATGATTAATAAAATATAGTCTACTTATTGCATAACTATATATTATATGCTATATAGAGATATTATTTCACATACTATATACTATATATAACCAGATACTATATATTAAAGTATCATGATACACTGTATCCTATATCTATGATCTATAGTATCATAATTCCATCTACTAAGCACTGTCCATCACACACTGTTTAAAAAGTGGACAGGAAGGAGGAAGGAAGCATGGAAATACAAGTCAGGGGTGAGCTTGCTCAAAGCACCATGTCTGTTAATATAGAATCACAACAATGAAACCCCCTTGTGTTATTAATGGATGCTAACTCAAGGGGGGGGGGGAGAGAGAGAGAGAGAGAGAGAGAGAGAGAGAGAGAGAGAGAGAGAGAGAGAGAGAGAGAGAGAGAGAGTTGGAACATATTCGGGTGGGACAAAGATAGGTCGGGCTGTACCTGCACATTTAAGATTCAAAACTTAAAACTAGAAGTCGAGGCCTGGGCTGACTTTTTCAGTAACATCTGCAGCAGATGTGGTGAGCTCAGTAAAGATCGAAGGGTCTGGCACCCTTCCTCGGCCTCTCAGACCTCTGTAAGGCATCGCCCCGCCCCTTGCTGGCCGAGCCCCTGTTGCGTAGACAAGGCTTTGGAGGTTGTGTCCAAATCGCTGACTGAGGGATCGGATGCAAAGATCGGAGCTGAAATGGCAGGGATGATGACCAATGGGCCGAATATAGCCCGCCTCCTGTTGTCATAGAAACCGTCTCCTTGGGTCTCAGGCAGGCCGACAGGTGTGCATGTCTGTGCCGTGTGTTTTGTGTCGCGATGAAGGCAGCTGTGACAGATGCCACTGGGCCCACAAGTCATTATATGGACCATCTGGTCCCCTCCACTTACCGGCCTCTGGTTGAAGGGTCTCAAGGAGGAGCGGGTAACAGAGAGAGGACATACCGGGTGGAAGGAGTCTGGAAGGTTGCTGCACCTGCAGCCTGGGGTGCGATGGAAGGGCGGCATCTCACCTGCGTGCTCTGCTGGGACCCCGCTGGCTGCAGGCCCTGTCTCTCTCCCAGCTGTTGGTGCCCAAGGTCCCGGTGGCCAGACCCTGGCCCAGCTTTTCTGATGATCCATCCTGGGCTGGAACTATGGGACTGCTCTGAGGTTCTGCCCTACAAAGGGAAAGAGATGATTCAAGGGTGTTAGTGTTCACGAAACACTTCATCCAGTGCTCAGAACTCCTACGGTTGTCCAGCTTTTCTGGCAATTGGGTGGCGGCTGCTAGTGTATCTGTGGTATCTTGACTCTGAGCGTAATGACATGATACTTTCTGTTCTAGGGTCTTCTCTATCTTTCTCTTGCATGGTCATACTAACGTTTGGGCTTCATATTCTAAAGGCAAAGTCTCCTGAGGGCAGAGATTGCCTGAACTAGTTCAGAATTTACAAGACAGAAATGAACTTGAACTAGCTGAAGCTACTCAGATTTCAGAGTTGTTTTTTTTTTGGGGGGGGGGGGGAGTTGTTTTGGTACCAGTCCTGAGGCTTGAACTCAGGACCTGGGCACTGTTGCTGAGCATGTTTTGCTCAAGGCTAGCACTCTACCACTTGAGCCACAGCACCACTTCCTGCCTTTTTGGAGTAGCTTTACTGAAGATAAGAGTCTCATGGACTTCCTGCCTGGGCTGGATTCGAACCACAATCCTCAGGTCTCAGCCTCCTGAGTAGCTAGGATTCCAGGGTGAGCCATGGGTACCTGGCAGGTTTCAGAGCAAATCTTACCCTGTCCTGACTAACACACAGACACTGGAAGCCAGCTTTTCTCTTCCCATCTCAAGATCTCATTGGAGGATAAAGCACAGATCTACACTTCTCTTCCTTCTCTGTCCCCTCTTATCTGATGGTGGCAATTTGAATATGCTAAAGAGAGGCGCTAAAGTGCTTCCTTCCAGTGAAAAATAACAAATAAGATGCTTTGAAAGACAGAGAGACAGAGAAACACAGAGAAAGAAACAGAGAGAGAGAATGAGAAAAGGGAAAATGTTTATACAACTTTTATTACAGGGGGTTGTCACAAATGGTTCACTTGATTGATTATTAATCCCATTAATGCCAGGCCCGACTCACAAATGGAATTTTCTCCTAGGCACATATATGTTCCAGGAAAACAAAACATGGTCTGTGTGGTGTTAAACACGTGTTTCAGGCATGCCCCGAGGATCCTGGAGCCCTAGTGGAGATGGAGATGGAGTTTAGCCTCTGTAGAATCTGGGACCAGCCAGGTCCTACAGAGTTACAGTTACTCAGAAACTGAGTTACAGTTTCCCCGGTTATAAAACAGGGGACACCCATCAGTCCATGGGTGGTTGAGTTTTGAAGGGCAAAGAGAGGTAATCAATGCAAGCAAAAAGATCATGGAAGTGGAATTTTTGTCATCACTGTTTTTATTGTTTCCTTTTACTTCCTGGTAAATCAACGAACCACTTGTGGCAGTTGCTGACAATTCTGAGATTACCCCCCCCACACACACACACACTCCTTCTGCCACCAACGTAGACCTTCAGTAATACAGGGGCATCATCAGTGGGTATCATCTCTTGATGTGAGGCCCAGGCATTGCCTGGTCACTCAGCCTTTGGAGAGCCTGTCACTCAAAGACCTGGCTCTTAACCAAGTGGAGTCAGGAGTATTTTTTAAGGGAGCATGAGGGTGGGGTCACAGGTAAACTGTGTGTCTTGAGAACTCTCCATCCCCCCCCCCCACTCACCCTGCTCTCAGAACCCCACAATGATTATCAGTCAGACACTTAAGCTATCCAGACACGGATCTTATTTCTCTCCTCTTGATGATTGTGTGAATGTAGTGACTCATTTGTAATGACCACAGTGGTATAGAGTGACTATTTGTGACTACAACTGGCCGTTAAACACAGCTTTTGAGCTCTTTGTTCTCTTGAATGGTGGGGAAGTTGGCCGCCATGTTGGAAGGAAGCTCAAGCAGACCCGTGGAGAGGCCTTAGTGAGGAGCCAAAGCCTCCCACCAACAACCAGCACCAACACTTCAGCTAGGCAAGCGAGACATCTTGGCGGTGGGTCCTCCAACACCAACCAAGCTTTTCAAGGAGACTATAGCCATGGTTGACATCTGACCATGATCTCATGAAAGGTAGAAAGCCAGAATTACCCAGCCAGGTCCCAACTCTTAGAAACTGTGAGACATATCTGGATTATGGCTTTGGGGGTCACAACAACTTGGGAGGAGGTGTTAATTTACTGCACAGTTGTGTGTGACTTTGTCATAGGTGTCTGCAGAAAAGTATATTCCAGGCAGAAGTACAAGAAGAGCAAGTACAAGACTCTAAGCATACATGAACACTTGTTCTTAGCAATATTTGTTCAATGAACAGATTTTTTTAAAAGGTCAGTGGATCATCTGAAGAGAACATTGAGAAGTTGGAAAGCACTTCACAATGTTTTGGGCAAATCTTGTTGCTTTATAGTTGATGGGAATAGAAATCCAAAGAGGATGAATCACCCAACCAGTGCTTTTATCTTCTGGATTGTTCAATCCCTTCTCTATTCTGATTCATATTTGTTTTGTAACAAATAGGAACACATAGGAATTTTGGACTTTGGGACATTACAGAAAACCAAGGTGTGTGTGTGTGCAAGTGGCTCCTGCCTGTTACCCTAGCTACTCAGGAAGCTGAGATCTAAGGATCATGGTTCAAAGCCAGCCTGGGCAGAAAAGTCCCTGTGAGATTCTTATCTCCAATTAACCACTCAAAACCTGGAAGTGGCGACATGGCTCAAGTGGTAAAGCACTAGCCTTGAGCACAAAGAGGCTTGGGGACAGCACCCAGGATCAAGTCCCACAACAGAAAAAAATAGCTGAAAGTAGATGTGTGGCTCAAGCATCAGCCTTGAGCAAGAGTACAAGGCCCTGAGTTCAAGACCCCATATTGATATACACAGAGACACCCACCCCCCACAACACACACACATGAATCTGTACCAGAAGCAATCCTACTAGAGGTAGAAACAGACAGGTATGATGGATTTTGCCATGGATATGGGCATGGTGCTGGGTGGTAGAACTCAGAGTTGTGTCTGATAAAGTAGTCGGTCTGAAGTAGAGCGGGGGCTGGCAGGTGTTTCTGCCTTCCAGGGCACCGAAGCAGAAGCATCAGAGTAGAGACAGCATGCTCCCATGTGCACTTACGGGAGGAACAAAATACATGGAATTGAGCCAGGCATCAGTCGCTCATGCCTGTCATCCTAGGTACTCAGAAGGCTGAGATCTGAGGATTGTGGTTCAAAGCCAGCCTGGGCAGGAAAGTTCATGCGATTCATATATCCAATGAACCACCATGAAGCTGGAAGCGGAGCTGTGGCTCAAGTGGTAGAGTGCTAGTCTTGAGCAAAAAAAAAGCTTGGGGACAGTGCCAAGGCTGTGAGTTCAAACCTTAGGACTAGCAACAACCCTAACAAAAAAGACCCATGGACTGGATGAATTGGTGTAACATTACACTCTTGATTCTTGCTCGGATCTCACCTTCCTGGGTCTTACCTTAGTGAGATTTTGCAATGAAGCTAACAGAAATAGGATACATTTACAGGAATTGTGGGGGGGGGGGTGTGGGAAGAAAGGTATCCTTCATAGCATAACTTTGAGGATCTTTTTTTTCTTAAGATGGTCAACATTAAGAAATATTCAGAAAGCAAGTCAACAAGGTTTTCCAAGCAGGGCACAGTTTCCAGAGCACCCCCAAAATGTTAAAATAATCAAGATCCCTAGGCCCCATCCTAGCTAGAATGAATATGTCTTAAAGGGGCGAACCCAGGATTCTGTGTCTTTAAGAAAACTTGTAGATAATTCAGTTTCCTGTCAGGCCAAGAGTAAAATCCATCAGCTACGCCAACCTCCTCTCTCACCCCGCTCTCTACCCCTCCCACTGCTCTACCCACAGGGCCTCCTTGCTGTTTCTCAAATAGGTCACAAGCTTTTCTGCCCAGGGCTTTTGCTCTTGCTGTTTCTGACACCTGGCCTACAGTTCTTCTGGTAATTTGCATGGAAACTCCTCTCATTCAAATATCATTTTCTCAGAGAATGCTCCCTGACCCCCTAATTTCACCTTGCTCCCTTTAACCTTACCAGGCTAGGAACCACGGGGCCCATCATAACCCCCTCTCCCTCCCCTTCCCCCTCCTTCTTTCCCTTCCCCTTTCCCTCCCTCTCTTTCTTCCCTTCTTCCTTCCTTCTTCCTTCCGTCCTTCACTCCTTTGTTGAGACAGAGCCTCTCTAAGTAGCTCAGGCTGGCCTTTAACTATCAAGCCTCATGCTTGCCCCTATGCCCAGCTTTTCTGATTTCTCCTCATAGCATCTGTTACTATTCTATGTTTATTGGCTAGTCAGTTATCTTCTGGACATAAGCTTCATGAGACAGGCACCTTCCCTTACCACTGGATCTCCAAAGATACAGTGTCTGGATATGGGGGTCCTTTTGTACTCAGGGGAGGCTGAATGGATGGGTGGAAGGATGAAAGGAAGGAAGGAAAGATGGATGGATGGACGGACAAATGAATTCTGAGGGCTGATCTCACTCGAGAACTGTGGCTCAGGCTCTACTTGTGTGTCTTCAAAGAAAACATCAGAGAGGTCCAGGGAGAAAGAGCCATGCCAAGTCCTGCAGCTCTTCAAAGCGGAGTCCGCCCTCAGCCCCCACCCCTGCCCATCCTCCTCCCCTCCTCCCCCTCCTCCGGCTTCACAGCCTTGTGGTTCTTAAAGGAAAGTCCCAGCTACCTCGTTTTCACCACACAGCTCTACAAGGTAAGCCTTAGAAAATAAAATAAAAAGTACTTCAAGTGAGGTCTTGGGGAGACAGACGCGTGGAGGCCTGGCCTCTGCCCTTCCTGGAGGGAGGGGCATCGGTGCCCCATTCCTCAAGCCTCACCCCCCCCCACCCTGAGCTCCTGCCAATCAAGGGCTGTCGGCGTAGTCATGGCAACCAGCAGATGCTGAGCTTGGGATACAGGGCCAGGGCTCAACTTTCCACCAAACCCTCTCAGAGGCCTGTGGCAGAGCCTTCCGGCCCAAGTCCTGTCCCGAGCTAATACCATTTGAGAATCAGAGGTAGACAACAGGTGAACAAGCAGACTCCCATATTCAGCTGGCACACGCACAGAGAAGGGAAACTGAGGCCTCAAGAGGCAGTACTTGTCAGTCAGTCCCCCCACCTTAGGCCAGAGCCCCTCAATCTGCTGCTTTCCATAGGCATCAAAAGCCCAGACCCGAACCTGAATGTCACCCCGGACCACCTCCAGGGAGCAGACGGAGTTGGCTGGTTTACCAGTGCCTTGGCCAGAGGCCCTTACACTGCGCTGTCATCAAGCTCTCGGCATTCCCAGGCTCTGTCAAGGTTAATCTATTTAATTAAGCCTGGTTGGCGGAAATCTCAGGAGCTTGGCCCTGGTGGCTGGAAACGGCATCGAACTTGAACTTGAGAGAACTTGGGGCCGGATGGCGCAGAGATGCATCATTTGACTACACCGGGGAGGAGCCCGCGCTCCGCTTAGCAGAAGCCGAGTGACAACGAAGAGAAGCAGACGGGGCTGGCGAGTCTCTGCATCTCAGTCATGGTCCCGCAGTTGTTTTCTGAACATCTCACTAGCCATCCATCCTCTTTGTCCTGAAGCTGCCACTTTGAGCAGACAGACAGACTGACAGATGGCTACCCTGGGAATGACAGCCTGGGGAATGTTGGCGCGGGGCATGAAAAGTTTCCCCAAGTGAGAAAGTGGCCCTGGGCCAAGACACAGCGGAGGACCTTCAAGGCATGGCTGAGGATGCCGGGAGTCAGGACAGACTTGAGGTGAGGGCTTGGATGGCAGGCATGCAAACGGAGGAGGCTTGGATCTTTCTGGTGCTTTCTGGGCCTGGTGCATGTACCAAGTCACCAGGAGATTAGAACCTGGATGCCGGTGTGGTGCCTCCAGTCAGCAGCCTGTGCTTCTGCACGTCTAACCCATCCCACGTGGTGCTGCTTTCCCTGGGAGTAGCCGGGTGGCAGAGTCTACCTGGGGTTTGGCCTTGTTGCTGAAGGCTGACCTCTGTGGCCTGGTGTGGCACGTTACCACGAGATGAGAACAGTTCATGGTGTGCTCAGGGCTGAGACTGAGAGTGTGCGTGCGTGCGTGTGCGTGTGTGTGTGTGCGTGCGCACAGACCAGTGTGTAATGTTCACTCTTGTTTATCAATAATCACCAGGTTCTTCAGATGGGATCAAAGGACAGAAGAACCATCTGGAAAAAGGAATCAGCTCAGCATTTTGTAGCAGGCAGGTCTGGGCACCCGGCCACCTGGGATTCAAACTCCCATGGCAGAACCTGTCCGGCAGCTGCTCCCCCAAACCGTTGAGGGTGTGTGGGGAGGAGCATCGTTGCTCCCGCCCCTCAGCCAACTGCTCACCCCCGCCCCCATGCCTCAGTAGACCAAGGCTGCCTGGCGCTGAGTGGGTGCCGAGCTCCAGAAACTGTGCCAGGGACCCCTCCCCCCGTCCCCCACAAAGCCTCCAGCTCAGCTGAGGGGGAGGGGGAGATACGAAACCAGCCCCCCCACAAAGATTCCTTCAAGAGAGGGAGAGATGGGGACACAGAGGTAGTTCTGGGGGCCAGGCGAGCGGTAAGCACACCCCACCTGCTCCCATCGTGACGCTGTGTCTCGGGGGCTTCAGAGCCTCTGAACGAACCAGCCAGACCCTCGGATGGATAAGCGAGGTTTCCAATACAGGGCAGGCAGAACGCATCCAAGTAGCTCATGCCTAGAATCCCAGCTTCCCAGGAGGTAGAGGTAGGAGGATCCATGTCTAGCTTACATGAGGGGTTAAGAAAAACCCAAAACCTATATAAGGTCCTACGTGAAAAAAATAACCAAAACCAAAAAGGGGGAGGGAGGGACTGGGGTGTGGTTCAAGCCGCAGAGCTCCTGCCCAGCAAGCACTAGGCCCATCTGCAGTTCTGCACCAAAGTAAAAGAAAATGGACTGGAGGATCTGGGGACCAAGGACACCCAGTGGGACAGACATCTGGGGAAGAGACAGACAGCAGCCCTGAAGCCAACGGCCAGACCATGCATTGAATCTACTCATCATTCATTCATTCACTCGTTCATTCATCCAGGGAGCACATCCTGAGGAACATGCCCAGGCCGTGACGGGTTGGGTGTCTTTCGTATCTCCCCCGGGCAGCGATGGATGATGGTGAAGGTTTGAACGACTTGAGCAGGGGGAAACTGTGACAAAGTCAGAATCAGCTCCTCCCAGGCCTGCTTCAGCCCCCCTGCAGCCTTCCTCCACGTGGTCCATGGACCTCATGCAGGGCCGGGGACATTCGTGTGAATTTATGCACGAATTTTCGTCCCAGGTCACACCTCCCTCCCCCGAGGGCCGGGAGGAGTTTCCGTTTTGTGCAGAGTTTTTATATTCATTAAAGTTGGCTACCCTTTTCATGATCATCACTTTTATGGCAATACTGAGCTTTCGAACTCCGCACCTCTTGCTTCTGAAGCAGCCCTGCCCCGCCCCCCCGCAGAGCCACGCCTTCGGCCTCGAGTTGTGCTGGTTCTGTTTTGAGATGGGGGTCTCATTTTCCTGTCTCGGGTGGGATCCTTTGATGTGAGGCTTCCAGGAAGCCGGGACACCAGCCCCGAGGCTCAAGAGAAGGGAGGGGGTGAGGACGGCTCAGGAACTTTTCTGCCCAAGCTGGCCTTAAACTATGATCCTGCCTATTTCAGCCTCCCAAGTTGTTGGGATTATAAGCATGAACCAGCGTACACAAGCTTATTGTTACTCTTGTGGCTGTTTTCAACGGATGAAACCATAAGTAGAACAAACAAAAGCCTAGTTTCCCCTTTTCACAACAGCTGATTGGGGAAAACATAAAGAAAAGGAAGAAGACGGAGGAGAAGGAAGAGGAGGAGGAAGAGGAGGAGGAAGAGGAGGAGGAGGAGGAGGAGGAGGAGGAGGAGGAGGGGGAGGAGGAGGAGGAGGAGGAGGAGGAGGGGGAGGAGGAGGAGGGGGAGGGGGAGGAGGAGGAGGAGGAGGAGGAGGAGGGGGAGGAGGAGGAGGAGGAAGAGGAGGAGGAGGAGGAGGAGGAGACCAGTGAAAAGTCTACCTTGGTCTCAGGAAGGCTGCAAGAGATATCAATGGAAGATGGCAAAGACACTTTGATACCAGCACTCAGGCGGATGTGTTTACGAAGTCGGTTTGATTACAGGTGCTAAAAATACCCCCCTTTCAAATTTAGGATCCCCAGAACGTCACCCTAACGCTTTACCCAAAAGCAGTGCTTTAATTTTGATTTCATTTTATTTTTTTAAAATCTGTTCCCTAACCCCCACCATCTCCTTTGATGCCAGAGTCCCAGAGTTTGTTACCGAGAATCATAATGGCAAATCACGGAGACGTTTTCCTCTGATTACACAGAGGATTCTGGGTGCGTGAAGCTCCCCGCTCTGCCCCGCCCAGCCGGCCGTTTCTCTGAATCAGCAAAGCGCCAGCTGTGTCCTTCTGCTTCCCTGGGGGGTGGGGGGGGTTGAATACAGCTTTCCCAAAATAAATCTCCCTTCCAGGGCAATCTTCCTCCACTCCCCCACCCCCTCCCCCACCCTGTCCCTTCCAGTCCAGTTGTGTACTTTATTTCCTTGGGGATTCAGAACATTACCTTCAGCGTGCTCTATCCCCTGAGCCACGTCCCCCTGTTCTTTGTGCTTTTCTTCAGTAGGGCATTGCTGTTTTGCCTGGGCCACCCCGGACTGTGATCCTCCTGTTTCTGCTTCCCCGGGGTAGCTAGGCTGACAGGTGCCCACCGATGCATTCAGCTGTGGATGGAGAAGATTGGGGCAGATAGCTGGGATTACAGCTGTGCACTACTACACCCAGTGTACTCTACCTCTCTGGTGTTCATTTCTAGGCCTGAGCAGTGGATTCTCGGGTAAGGAAGCAGAGGTGGAGAGAGAGGATCCACTCAGCTGCAGAGCTGGCACAGCATGGGGCCAGGGCCTCCGCCTTGGAGGGCGGGGCTCTCTTCATTGTCGCTGGGATTCTGACCTCTGCCCCTTACTGGACAAACTGAGCTCTCCGTACTGGCTTCTTCCTCTAGAGAAGGCAGGCGGTGATGCCAGCTGCCTCAAAGGATTGCTATAGGGAGTCAACGAGATGGTTTGTCCACGGAGAGCCTTCGGCAAATGGAGGGTGTCACTTAACATCATTATGATCACCACCAACACCATTCCTGCCCTCATCATCATCATCATCATCATCATCATCACCATCATCACCATCACCATCATCACCACTAATCATCACCATCATCACCATCACCATCATCATCACTCATCATCATCATCATCACCATCATCATCATCACCATCATCACCATCACCATCATCACCACTCATCATCATCATCATCATCATCACCACTAATCATCATCATCATCATCACCATCATCATCATCACCATCATCACCACTAATCATCACCATCATCACCATCACCATCATCACCACTCATCATCATCACCATCATCATCATCACCATCATCACCATCACCATCATCACCATCATCACCACTATCATCATCATCATCACCACTAATCATCATCATCATCACCATCACCATCATCACCACTAACCATCATCATCATCACCATCACCATCATCACCACCATCACCACTATCATCATCATCACCATAACCACCACCATCAGCACCACCTCCATTATCATCATCAAGTAGTCCTGATCATGTGCTCATACAAGTCATTATTATTTTTCCCTGTTCATTTAAAAATAATATTGATAAGAAGAAGGAGGAGGAGGAGGAGAAAAAGGAAGAGGAGGAGGAGGAAGAAGAGGAAGAGGAAGAAGAAGGAGGAGGAGGAGGAGAAGAAGGAGAAGGAGAAGGAGAAGAAGAAGAAGAAGAAGAAGAAGAAGAAGAAGAAGAAGAAGAAGAAGAAGAAGAAGAAGAAGAAGAAGAAGAAGAAGAAGAAGCACCTGATATATACTAGGTGCCCAATTAAATGTTTGTTATGTGTGTTACTCGTGACAGAGTGAGTAATGTTGGTGGTGTGGGCCCATCTGAGGCTGCAGGTTGGGGTCTACCATCTCTCTCCAGCCTCGCACAGCACCTTGGCCCTCACAGAAGGGGCCGGGGTCTCCATGACCACTCAACACCCAGGTCCCCACCTCCATGGCTGTGTCCACGGAGCTTGTCTCAGTGCAGAAGAGAGAAAACCCTCCCTTCAGTCTCCCTTTCCTTATCTGTAACATGGCAAGAGAGCAAAGACCGAAATCCACCTGCCGCTGGTGAGCCGGACACTCTGGTTGGGACAGTGGATCGGCTCATCTGTCCTTGGTGAGGGCTCTTCCCTTCCCAGCCAAGCCTCCAAGACCAGCGGCTTCACAGAGGAACCATCAGGGGAAGGGCTTCTCCTCATTATTGTTTTAAGCACACATGGCTTCTCTCGGTGATGTCTCCCCACAGACAGCATCGGCCATTTCCATCATTCCTCCATGACACCCAGAAGCCGGGCAGAGCCCTATCGGGCTCAGGCCACGTCGTTAGCTCTGTACTCGCAGCCTTGGCCCCGTGGTGGATCCTTGGGGCTTTAGTCAGGACTGATGGCATCCAATCACCAGAACCGGTGAAGCAAACACCCTGGTTGGCCTGCAAAGATGGTGCCTCTGATCCTTGTAACCTCCCACATCTCCACGCTCTGTCTTTACAAGGGCCGGCGAGTACGACACCTCTGGCTTGGAGCCATTTATGGCAAGTGTGGAATGAGATGTTGCAGGTGAAGAAATGCCCTGCAGATGTGATTACATATATATATATATATATATATATATATATATATATATATATATATATATATATATTCCCCTTTTACACTTCATCAAGTCCCATGACAAGAAACCAGAGAAAGGGGCTATGAGAAACAGTATCAAATCTAAGCAAGATATAGATAGATATATGTATATCTATCTATATATATGTATATACGTATATATGTATATATAGATATACGTATATCTATCTATATATATGTATATACATATATATGTGTATATATATGCATATCTATCTATATATACATATATATGTATATATAGATATATGTATATCTATCTATATCTTGTGTATGTATATATACACATACATATATACACATATATGTGTATCTATATATAACCTGAGAATGTCACACATTTTCCACGCCCCCCCCCAGCACCAGCATCAGCAAGTATTCATAATGAGTTCAGCCTCTGTGTCTTTTTTTTTTTTAAACCAATTCGCATAGATTTTTCTTTTCTTTTTCTTTTTTTAAACCAGTCCTGGGGATTGAACTCTGGGCTTGGATGATGTCCCTGAGCTTCAAGGCTAGCACTCTACTCCCTGAGCCACACAGCACTGCTTCTGGCTTTTTCTCCAGTAGTTTATTGGAGATGAGAGTCTCATGAACTCCCCACCCCCCCCACCCCCCCCCCCCCCGCCTAGGGTGACAGGTGTGAGCCATGGGCTCCGGCTGGGTTATTTTTCTCCGACAATGACGGCCCTCTCCTGTTTCCGCCTGGGAAGGGGTCCTTGCTTGTCTGAGGGCGTGGAGAAGCCACTTGGTTGTGCCGTGGGACTCCCTCGGCTTGCAACGCTGGGCCATGAATGCATTGCACAGACATGGTTGGCTCAGTCTTCCTGGGAAGGCCATCTTCTTTCCTTCGGTGTGTGTCCGGCTGAGATGAGGACGGTCCCATCGGCAGCTGGTGGTCTCGTGTCTTCCTTCTCTTCTGCGTGTCTGCCTCTATCTACCGCAGGATTCCCAGCCAGGCTCAGAGACCCGGGGCCCAAGCATCATCGAGCCTTGGTTGTTCCTTCTGGACGATGGGGCCAGATGCACTGGCCGCCTGGCATAGCCTGGTCTGGGCACGAGCCCATAAGTGGCCATGTGTAGCCATGCTATGCTGAAGAAGACATCCTGGCTGCTCAGAGGCCCGCCACCTCTCTGTAGGGGCGGCTGACCAGCCGGCCGGCCTTGGACCTGTGGTGTCCTATGTCTGTTCAATTACCTCCGTCGGTGGGGAAAACAGCTCTCCCGTAATGGGCTGATTAATCTCCGTATCTCCCGGAGCACCCGGTGTAATTACATCAGAGAATTCGGATCCCCAAGCACAACATCAATCAAAGCGGAGAGAGGAGCGTCCTACCCCCATCCTTGTCCCTGGCAGCTCCAGGAAGTTGCTGTTGTTTTTTTACCCTTCTTTCTCTGTCCCTCCCCTCCTTCTCATCCTGCACCTGTCCTCCAATGAGAGACCTGGACCCAGGATTCTGTGCGAATGGCGGCCTGAGCAGTGGGAGAAGCTGGCTGCTGTTCCTGAGCTTCTTTTGCTCAAGGCTAGCACTCTACCATTTGAGCCGCAGCACCACTCCTGGCTTTTGCTGAGTAGTTTATTGGAGAGTCTCACAGACTTTCCGGCCCGGGCTGGCTTTGAACCGTGATCCTCAGATCTCAGCCTCTTGAGCAGCAAGGATGACAGGTGTGAGCCACTGGCACCCGGCTTGTTTTAGCTTCTGCTGTGTTCACCCCACACATGAGGTAAGACCACTCTCATCACCCTGCCCACAAGGTGAAGAGAGGGCTTCTCCTGGAGCCCAGAGACCCTCCCCCAGTGTTTGCAGTTTGCCTCGGTTTTCTTCTCTAGAAAACATGGAAACGTTACCAGCTCCTCCCCTCACTGGAGTGGTTGTGAGAGAATACATTACATATACATCTTACATCCTATTTAATAGTACATATTCATAGACCGGTTGGCATGATTTCTAGGATACATTATAAAATGCTGAATGAAATCACGTGGAGCTTGGTACCTGTAATCCCAGCCCTGTGGGAGTTAGGGAAGATTACAGTTCAAGGCCAGGCCTGGACAAAAGTTAGTGAGACCTGCCCACCTTCTATCTAAACAAAACAAGCTGGGTAGTGTGGTACATCCCTGTAATCCTGATTGTGTGGGGAGACATATAAACAAAAGGTTCATGGGCCAGGCAGTCCCCAGCCACAACCGTGAGACCCTCATCTATCTGAAGAAGTGAGGAGGAGGAGTGGAGGCGTGACTCCTGCAGCAGAGCACCTGCCTAGCAAGTGATGCACCCTGCGTGCCAACTCCAGTGCCACCGAAACAAAAGGAGACAAAAATGACAGCTACGACCATAACGAGCACAGCAGACACTTGAGGCGAGGGGGGGCGATGTGCTGCGGTCGACATCTTGATCATGAGCTACAAGTTTCCTCTGGGATTATATAATCCCTCCCTCCCCCATCCCCCCGAAAAAAGAGACTAGGAAAAAATACAGTATAAAGATCTTTCACCAACTTTCTGCCATGCAGAATTCACACCTGGTGTGGCGCACACGGAAGAGAATCGCTCATCTATAGGATGCTGACATTGAAAAGGCCTCTCTTTCTTTCTTTCTTTCTTTTTTTGTCAGTCATGGGTCTTGAACTCTGGGCCTGGGCGCTGTCCCTCAGCTCTTCTGCTCAAGGCCAGCGCTCTACCACTTGAGCTACAACACCACTTCCGGTTTTCTGGGGGTTTATTGGAGATAAGAGTTTCACGGACTTTCCTGCCCTGGGCTGGCTTTGAACCGCGATCCTCAGAGCTCAGCCTCCTGAGTAGCTAGGATTACAGGCGTGAGCCACCAGCGCCCAGCCTCACTGTGCTTTTCTGAGCAAGCTCATACCCTAGGTCTCACTTTACTCTGACAAAACCTTACACCTTACATAAACAGGTTTTTTCCCTAGCTTCATTTCCAACAGAAAAGAAACAAGTCTGCAAGGTTTAGTGGTTTGCCCAAAGGTCACTTAACAAGTTAATAGCAGAGCCATGCCGGGCCTTTTAAAAAAAATGTAATTTTTCCCCCATGACACCACCTACAACCTATATTCCATTTCTTGGTTTCTCTCTTTAAATAAGGAGAAAAACCAGGCTACCTCAACCAGCTATGCTGGCTTTTTACACTGGATACCAACACTGAGAGAAAAGAAAAGTGTGCACATGCACTTTTTTGGCTAGTGTAAATGATTCATGACTATCTCTTTAGTGTGTCAACGCCTTGCTTTTGTTTTTGAGAATCTTCCTTCTGGCGTTGGCAACAGCACCGAAATAAATAGTTTATTTGCCAAGAACGCAGCTTGTTAAATTTTAATCAAATGGAGCCTTGTAGGCGCGCGTAGGTTCGAGGCAGTGCCCGTCCCCTTTGGGAACGAGAGGAGATCACTTTAGAAATGAATTAATAATGGGGGGATCTCTGGAAACCCAAATAAAGTGGCCCATGGAGTCCCTGGTGTGGATGGATACTATTTGAGTTGTAAATTAGTGGGAGATGGGCCTCACCTGGCCTCTATTAGAATTTCCTTGTTAGATAATTTTTGGAAGGTAATAAGCTCAACCAGATGTTGGAGGGGAAGGGAGGCTGGGGGGGGGGGAGGCGGTATTGTTTTACTTCTTGAAAAGCAAGGCGCTCTTCTTCCGGGGAGGTTTTTAAATACCCCGTCTGATAAGTTGGCCTACTCATCCTGAGCACAACATGGAAAGGAACCGCCCTGTCTATCTCTGGGTGCAACCATCCTTCCAGAAATTAGCGCCTCAGAAGCTTGGAGATTCCTTGGAAATAAATACATTTGCTCCTGGGTGGACCACAGTTTTTGTTTGTTTTGTTTTAAATGCAACTTGGCCCAAGCACATAGATGGCCTGAAGCAAGAGACATCAAAGAGGAACGGTTCTAGGTAAGGACTGCCGGAATTCTGGTAGGAGTCTGTTCCCCCAACCTTCTCAGCTCCCTCCGCCCTCCCTCCCTCCCCTGCCCGCCCCCTCCACCAGCCAGCCTCACCTGTGAGCTGACCTGGGGCAGCTGTCCACGGTCCTGAACCACTGCCCGGCTGGGCAAAGCACTTAGGTTTGTGCACACATCCAAGAGCACATCTTTTTCTCTTTTTTAACCCTCTTTCCTAACCTCCATATGACAGGAACACTCTGCCACTATCCCTGGAATAAGTTAATTAAGACGCGGGCAACAAGGCTATGTGTTGTGGCTGGACAAGGTGGTGACTGCTTTTCTTACCCCATTTATTCCCACAACCATCAAGGGTTTTTCTGCCACTGAGAATACATTCTGGCACACACACACACACACACACACACACACACACACACACACACACACAAGTGTAGCCACTCTTGGCTGATAGGGGTCTCCCAAAGAAGAGAGTAGGAAACTTTTGAAGTTTTAGAGTGTAGTCTTCATTGTTGTCTCTTCTTCCTCCTCCTCCTCCTCCTCCTCTTCTTCCTCCTCCTCATCTTCTCTTCTTCTTCTTCTTCCTCCTCCTCCTCCTCCTCCTCCTCCTCCTCCTCCTCCTCCTCCTCCTCCTCCTCCTCCTCCTCCTCCTCCTCTTTCCTTCTCCTCTTCCTCCTCCTTCTCTGATGCCCCTCTGCCAGACAGGAAATTTCCTGCCTCAGACTCTGGCAGGGTTAAAGAAAAGACACGAATCCAGGGCCTGGGAGACAACATGGACTCCACAAAGACAGGCTGGTCACTGTTCATCATTGTTACTTATTGATAACCTGTTCAGCCCTTTTTATTTATTCATACCTTGGTTAAAATTTAGCATGTTAAGTTTTGCCTATGGAATTTGAATGACCCCTAAACTATCTGCTGCACAGTAGGTATGGCACATCCAAGTGAATGAAGAGAGAGAAAAATCAAGAAACTGCTTCCCAATCGGTGATTGCCTATACTGGGGATTTGATTCAAGGCCCCATATTCGCTAGGCAAGCATTGACTATTACTACCACATTTACTACCACCTGTACCAGGTCCCAGGCCTTGTGGTTTTAGTTGCTTTATTATTTTTATAGTTAAGGTCTTGTGCTTTTGTCTGGGTATCTCTTGGACTGTGATCCTCCTATATCTGTCTCCCAAGAAGCTGGGACTACAGACGTGCATCATCATTCCCAGCCATATAAATAGTTATTATACATCTGACACTTGCTGGGCAGTTCACACAATGTATATCTGCGGTTCTCTTTGGTCTGGAAAACTTTCCCTCATTTCCTGTCAAAAATCAGCCCAGAGAGTTGAAACGCCATTCTTCTCATTGTCTCGTATAAGAGACCCACATCTTGCACCCTTGCTTTGAGAGCAGCTGAGATGGGCAGAAAGAAGAGTGGCCCCGGAGCCTAGGGCTCCAGGTTTCTGCTGGTGACTTTGACTGTGACCTTGGAGGATCCCTTGGCGTCCGGAATCTCTGAGCGCCGGGCACAGCGCTGGTTCTCACTCCCGAGGGCCAGCTCACTGCAGCAATCTGGGCGGGGCTTTTCTTCAAAAAGTGTGCTTTGAACTCCGGATAAACTTCAGCGACCGGGACAGGCAGTAAGCCTCTACTAAAACAGCTCCATTCCACCCAGGAGGCAGCCATGACAGAAATATGTGACCCGAAGCACAGAGGCTGTTCTAATCTGCTGTATGGAACACAGGGGAAGGAGGTTGGACACAGCTAGGAGAGATTTGCTAGAAATCTGAATGACAGGAAGGAAGCAGCCATCTGAAGAGATCTGGGTGAATGGCGGGTGCAAGAGTCCTAAGGGGGGGAAGAGAGAGAGAGAGACAGAGAGAGAGACAGAGAGAGAGACAGAGAGAGAGAGAGAGAGAGAGAGAGAGAGACAGAGAGAGAGACAGAGAGAGAGAGAGAGAGAGAGAGAGAGCGCACATAGAGGATTTAAAGGACTATTGAGATGAGAAGAGAGAAAGAGTCAGGCATCCGTGGCTCACGCCTGTCATCCTAGCCGCTCAGGAGGCTGAGATCTGAGGATCATGGTTTGAAGCCAGCCTGGGCAAGAAACTCTCCAAGAAACTACTCAGAAAAAGCTGGAAATGGTGCTGTGGTTCAAGTGGTAGAGAGGTAGCCTTGAGTACAAAGAGGCTCAGGGACAGTGCCCAGACCCTGAGTTCAAGTCCCAGGACTGGAGTGAGTGGGGAAGAAGAAGGAGGAGGAGGCAAAAGGGAGGAGGAGGAGGAAGAGGAGGAGAGGGAAGGAGGGAAAGAGAGAGAAAGGAAAGAAGGAAGGAAGAAAAGAAAAGAAAAGAAAAAGAAAAAGAAAGAAGAGTAGACAGGGACCAGGTCTTCAAAAGGCTTGCAGATCACAGCAAAGATACCCTAAGTGACCGGCTCCAGAGGGAGGAGCTCTGGGCCCCCATCCCTCAGAGCCTGTCCCCTCCCCCAGTGGAAGAGGAGTCACGGTTTTGCCAGCGACTTCCCCCAGGGGGCAGCAGGTGCACCGTGCCCTGGTGGGGCAAGGCGGCCCTGGAAAGCTGGCACTCAGAGGAAGCCGGGCGATTGTCCAAGGGGAGACAGCCTCTTGCAGTCTGCTCCCCAATCCTGATGTGTGTGGCTATTCCTGGAGAGGACGGAAGAGCGGAGTTATTTCAGGACACGGCAGAGGGCCATTTGTAGAGCCCAGGGTGGTGGAGGTCCGGGGGTGGGGGGGGCGGGGAGAGGGATACAGAGCGAGTCTGAACAGACTGGAGGGACCCAGAGACCCTGCAACTTCTAGAAGCTGGAGGATGTCCCCAGGTGGCCCAAAAGAGACAAGGCTTTGATGTCAGTCAGTGTCCTGGAGGCAGAGAGGGCAGGCATCTGCTCCTGCTCTAGGCCTTGTGTAGGTGTGAGCAGCCAGTGTGCTTTTCCTAGCCTGTACAGCCCCCCCCCCCCCGGCTCCCACGTCCTCCTGATCATTTACAATGTCCCCATCTCACAAAGCGCAGAGAGGTCGAGCAGTTTGTCTTGGTTCCGCTGCTGTTCGGGGCAGAATTTGTCTGTCCCGCGTCATCGTCCCTGAGCCTCGAGAGCGGAGGTCATCAGAACCATGGGACGAGAAGGGACGCGTCAAATGCAGCGTGTGCAGTGCCAGGCCCCAGTACGCCCTCTCCTAGAACCTGCTCCAAGCATACTCCATGGCCCAACTTTGTTCTTGGTGGTTTCGAGAGGCAGGTGACAAAGAGGGGGCTTCAAGATCCGGCAGGGGGGGACAGGCTGACTGGGGACTCTGGAAAGCAGTTCTAGCCCCTTGAGAAAGAGTCACAGACAAACATGTTTTCGTAGAAACCTGGCCAGGGGACGGGGCAGGAGTCAGACCCAGGCCCCCATGACTGGCGAGGATCAATAAGGTCATTACGGTGTGTGTTCTCTGCACTGGTCCTGTGAGAGCCACATGTCCAGGGCAGACCCTGCAACCTGCCAGAGCGGAGGGAGTCATTTGCCACCCAAAAACCACAGTGGGGTGGTGGCTGCACTTCAGTGAAAACGCTAAGGGACAGAGCTAGGCCCTGAGTTTAAGAGCCAGTATGGACATACACACACACACACACACACACACACACACACACACACACACACACGCATATACACATGCACACATAAGCATGTTCACTGGCTTTTTGCTCTCTTCTAACATGTTTCCTAAACCCTACGTGACTCTCGTCCATCTTTGCATCGGTCCCTGTACTATTTGCTTATGATGATGATTATTATGATTGAAACCAACTTACAATGTGCCTCATTAAGGTTCATTAAAAAGGAAACCTCTCATCACAATTTTAAGTGGGAAGTGAGTACCCCATTCTTAAAGAGAAGAAGACAGTCGTAAAACCAGATACGGTGGCAACAAAGGAACATTATTCAGTTCCAGCTATGCCCCGCTTGCCACCTGCCCTGGGCTCTGAACCTAACACCTGTGCGCGCTCTCTCCCTCCTTCTCCCTCTCTTTCTCTCTCCCTCCCTCCCCCCCTCTCTCTGTTAATAAAGGGAGATTAACAAGTGTTGAGAGGTGTTAAAATTACAAGCTCCAAACAGAGGGAATGCTTCAATAAAAAATCAGAAAGAATGTGACTCAAGGGGTGATCACCATGTGAATTCATGTTTGTTTGTTTTAATGAATCTAATGGTATTGCCTAAAACTTCTCAGAGTGTGATGTGGGTCCAAAACTTCAGAAAACACAGCACCCCAAACTACAATTTACTCATTATCAAAGGACCCTCCTTGCATAGAATGCTAGCCTCTTCTCTTCTCTTCTCTCCTCTCCTCTCCTCTCCTCTCCTCTCCTCTCCTCTCCTCTCCTCTCCTCTCCTCTCCTCTCCTCTCCTCTCCTCTCCTCTCCTCTCCTCTCCTCTCCTCTCTTCTTTCCCTCTCTTTCTCCTCCCTCAATTGGGTAGGTTCTAGCTAATCTAAGTTGGCACTTGATATGTTGGTATTAAGCTAAATGAGAAAGAGGTCACCTCTACGTTGCAAGTATCAATTTAGAGATTGCCCAAGAGAAATCTTTACCAACTTAGAGATTATCCAACTGGGGGGGGAGAGAGAGAGAGAGCGAGCGAGCCAGCGAGCGAGCGAGCGAGTGAGCGAGAGAGAGAGAGAGAGAGAGAGAGAGAGAGAGAGAGAGAGAGAGAGAGAGAGAGAGAGAATGAGAGAGATAAGGATAAGAGAGAAGAAGAGAGGGGAGAGGAGGGAAGGGAAGGGGAAGGAAGAGGAGGATAAAGAAGTCAATAAAGAAAGTTAAAAAGAGGAGAGCAGAGAAAAAAAGAAATCAGGAAGGAGAGAGCAAGAGCGAGAGTGAGAGAGAGTAGGAGAATTCACCGAGACTCTCTCTGAGTAAGTTCTGGAACGGTGCGTTGCACACTGACACACACAGCTGATAAACACTAGCCGCGCTCTGACGTGCCAGAGGCTCTGGCAATGTCATCATCATCATCCACACCAAGGCTCCCTGGGGCTCATCCCTCAAATACCAGAACTCTCCATGGTCACCCAGGAAGTGACAGAAGTGAACAGAGACTGGGGGGGAGGAAGGGCAGAAGGGATCCCTGGAGATGACTTACCATGTCTGACTAGGCTGGGTAACGGAACTTTCCAAGATGGCTTTCGCCAAACACCACTTCCACCATAAATCAAGAATGGCTGGTTCCTTCGGGGTGATGTGGAGTCATGTCAGCCACGTGAGAAACACCAGGTTATACAATAGAAACTGGGTTATTTTGTGACAGCACAATGGAAATGTAGTTGCATGGGGGAATCTCCATTAGAATACGATCAAAGGGACAAAGGAAGATGAACAAGGGTGGAGAGGTGTGAAAAACCCCATCTCTCTAGCTGAAGTCAGAAGGAGAGAGAGCAAAAGGCGGAATGATGGCCTGGAGTTTTAGTGGCTCTAACGGTGCCACGTGGGAAACCCGTCAGAGTGCGATGTGTGGACGATCCGAACACTTGTGGGTCTTCCCTTACAGGTGGAAGCGAGATTTAGCTCACAGACTAATTGGGTGGCGTGCAAGTGAATACAAATCTATTCTCGGAAATACGGTAGAGTCAAGGGAGATCTCAGTGTCATTCCTTAGAAAGCCCAAATCAAAGTGAAGCAAAACAAAACACCAGCCAGCTGGTCCTTGCAAGGGCTGGGGTGGCGTGGTGAAGGGGAAATGGGTGGACAAATGATGGGGGGGGAAGGGGAATGTAGACAAGGGTTCAAGGGAAGGGGTGGGTGGGGGAGGGATGGGTGAGACTGTTGAAAGAGGAGGCGTAGAATGAGGTGCGTGGTCTTTATATACTGCTAAAGGCGACTCCTTGGTACAACTACTTAAAGATGGTAATAATAGAAATAATAATAATAACTTTTAAACAAATGAATAAAAGAGTAAGTTCAATGGGAGGGGAAAAACCACTCCTTCCACTTCCAGAAATCTCTGATGGTTAGAAAATGCTTCCTCGGCTAGCAAAACAAAACAAAAGCACTTTTCCTATGACTCCAGTTCCATTTCTGCTCCCCCTGACGTGCCCAGTCCCTCTGAACTTTGCTCCTTTTCTTTCCATATGAGGTAGGGAACAGTTCTGGCCCCCTTTGTTCCCAGGGTTGGGGAATGATTTAGGATGATAATCCTGAACTCTGGCTAGGCCATCTGTCACCCATAATTAGCAACACCCTCTCGTGTGTTTATGAATTATTTCAGGCAAGAATCCTTACAACCGGCTTCCCTGAAGATAGCATCTCTGAGACCAGAGTTTCCCCACTTACCTCTAGTATCTCAGAAATGGCTACATCTGTTGCGAACTCTGTTAACAGTATCTAGCACATAGTAGGTCCTTAATAAGTATTTCCAGACTCAACAAATCCATCTTTATAACCTCTTTTGTACAGTTGCTACCATTATTGATTCTCATTTAACAGGGAAAGAAATGGAGGCTCAGAGAAGAGAGTTCACACGTCCAAAATCAAACGACACCTGAAGCCAGTGGAAGAATTTGAACCTGGTTCCTTTGCCCGCAAGTTCTCATACACTTAAACGGCAGGAGAGACTCAGAGACCAAATTGTTCCCAGCTCGTTCAAGGTAAAGGAATATTACACTATCAGGGTTTTAGGTATAATCCAGAGATTGGTCGACTGAGTCTTCAGGCACTGTGGACTTGAAGACTGTGAAGTTAAAAACAAACACACAAAGCCGGGCATTGGCAGCTCACGCCTGTCATGCTAGCTACTCAGGAGGCTGAGACCTGAGGATTGCAGTTTGAAGCCAGCCTGGGCAGGAAAGTCTGTGAGACTCTTTAACTCGAATGAACCACCAGAAAACTGGAAGTGATGCTGTGGCTCAAAGTGGTAGAGCACCAGCCTCGAGCAAAACGAGTTCAGGAATAATTCCCAGGCCCCAACTTCAAGCCCTATGACCAACCAAAAATAAGTAAGTAAATAAATAAATCAGAAACATGTAGCCCCCCCTCCCATCCCCTCCCCCAAAGAAGCATGAATCTGATCCCAGTTTTGCTGTACATTGTCCTTGTCCAGACTTCCTTCCTTCTCTGGGCCTTCATTAGCTACAAAACCATGAGGCTGAGCTCAGAACTCCTGATGAGCACAAAGCTCCAGATATTTTGCACATTGTCTCATCTGACTCTTCAGGGGTCTGCTGACCACCCACATGACTCCGAGACACCACCTTTGTCAAGTTCATATACAACCAGACAGTCACATTTATTCCAAGAGTTCCAGAGTCCCTTCCACCAACCCCCTGTCCCCACTCCCCAAGATTTTTCACCTCCAAGAGCTGTGCTGTGAAGAAAGCCCTACAGATCTCCTCTCTCGTGGGCTCTCACCCAGCAGCCCAAGATTCTCAAATGAGAACGAAACATCTCCTCTCTTTGCATTTCATTCTGACCTGGCCAGACCGGACAGTGATGCAGGAAACGGGAAGTCAGTCCTGGGATAATGAATAGAGCCCAAAGCAGGCCTCCTCCCCCTATCCGCGAGTGACTGGGACTGTTATTCCCTTTATAAAAAATAATTAGTCCCCATCAGGGCAGCATTATAGCTCATTAGCCGCTCGAGCATCTCCCAATTCCATTTTTTAAAAGTCATGGAAATCACAGGTCCCCAAGGGTTCAAAATTCAGGGCCAGACCCAGCCTGGGTTACCAGTCCTTTGAGGTCAGCCGCTGAGCCCCTGACTTCGGAGATGACAAAGAAGGATGTATGGGAGCCAGTGTGTATGACGGGGAGTGGGGAGAAAACTTCAGATCCCCACTGATGTGAGATGCTGCTGCTACCCACGTTCCCCACCCCACCCCAGAACCCTAGGAGCTGCTCCTCTGAGTGCCTGGGGAAGACGGAGCCTCCATCGTGGAAGACCTTCCTGTCCAGCAGGTGGAAAACTGGCTGCAAGGCTGATGGCATCTGGTGTCACCCAAAGATCAGGAATCTGGGGGACATGCCATGTCCCCTTGCCACACTAAGCAGACAGAGCTCAGGTGGCCACCAAGAGATGCAATTTCCTCCTTTCCCCTTGTCTCTTACTGATACACACACACACACACACACACACACACACACACACACACACACCATACACACAGTTTCCCCATGCCTTTGTATTCTCCCTGTTCCTTGACTTTTGCCTCTCTTTGTCTCAGTATCTGCCTGCTTCTGACTCCTTGGGCCTCCCAGGTTTTCTGAACCTCTCTTGCCAATCTTTCTCTTCAGCTTTAACCCAATCCTCAGTCTTCCCCGCCCCCTGACCCCAACTCTCCTCTCCTCCCCTCCCCTGGGCCTCCCATGGTCTCTCCCACACCCCTCCATCCCTCCCAGCTCTTTCTTGTTCTTTATCTCCTTCCTCTTTGCCATGCTCAGCTCCCCCTTTCTTCCCTCCCTCCCTCTTCTCATCTTCCCTTTCTGCTTTCTCCCTGCCCCCTTTCCCTCTCCATTCTCTCTCCTCTCTGTCTCTGTCTCTCTCTGTCTCTCTCTGTCTCTCTCTCTCTCTCTCTCTCGCTCGCTCGCTCGCTCTCTCTCTCACTCTCTCTCCCCTCTCCCTCTCTCCTCCTGCAGTGTACTTTGTGGGCAGTGAATCCCACACATCAGAGGTGGGAATCAAATCAAACTGAATTACACTAATAAACCAATTAAATGCCATTCAAAAAGTAATTTCCATATCCTCCCTCCGCACTTCTTGCAAATCTAATCACACATCTTGTTTCCTCCTCAGCTCTTTCCTTTCTTAGTCCATTTTTTTCCCTTCCATCTGCAATCTCTGGTATTCCTTCTCTCAAACCAAGTCTGTCTACAGATCTCTGTAGTTCCTTTTCCCCTTCCCCCTCCCACCCTGAACAGTCTGCCCCACCCCCCATAATCTGTGACTCAAACTACTTTATACTTGGATAGTCAGACAGAAAGAACACTGGCTGGGGAGTCAGGAGATGTGAGTACTCATTTTTGCTTCTTACTCGGTTCTTATCAGTGCTTTGGAGACTTTCTAAGACTGAGACACTGGACTGGGTGATTGCCAAGGTCATTCTTAGCTCCGGAAGGCCGTGTTCTATGACAGGTGTTGTTAAGAGGCATTAAAGATGCCTCGATTTTGAGGGCCCTGGAGAGGCCATTTGTTCCTCCCCTTGCCACACTAAGCAGACAGAGCTCAGCCCGCCACCAAGAGATGCGATTTCCTCCTTCCCCCTTGTCTCTTACTCATCCATTCTAGTCAGAGGGAACTCAGCACCAGAGGGTTTTCAATCAAGAATCAAACGAGGCATTGGTTGGGACTCCACTGGAGCGCACCCCATCTCAGATCCTTCTAAAAAACACCCTCAAAGGCAAAAGAACTCAGAGACAGTGGCCTGGGGGCAGACCCGACCCCCTCTCTTTTCTCTTGTCGGTAGGGAGAGCAACTTAGAAATGCCCCCCTCACATGCCACATGGTGGTGGCCACGTGATGGGGCCACACATGGGCCAGTGTGGTCCATTGTTTCATTCTTAAAATGGAAACACCACTGAATCTGTGTTTTCCTCTGGTTACTGAGGTGAGCACAGGGCCTCCCTCCACATCCTCCCATTTACGCCGGCCACAGAGGGGAAGCATCCTCCATCCATTGTCTCTCCATCCTGTGTTACAAGGAGCATTTCTGCCCTTTCTCCTTGCCATAGTCAACTTATCAAATGCAGATGTTCTAATCCAGCCTCTGCCAGTTTCCATTTTTCTGGTGAGGCATTCTCAGATTTAGCATTGGGAGATCAGACAGTCCTTTTGGTGTTCGCGGGTTACTAAGTCGCCATCTTGTTTATATATCTCATTGGTTGGGTGTCCATTGATCAGTACTCTCATCTCTTGAGTGCTGGGCTGTAGAACGGAAGCAGACAAGATCTGCTTACACGCTGTGTGTGTCTCACACCAAAGGCATAGCTGAACATCTGTGAGGGCCATTTTGGCTCCTCATTTGTAGCCTGTTGACCCTTAACAGTATGTCTTGGAAAGGTGAGAGAGGGTGAGTGATCATAGCAGCATTCTATAAAGAGCCAATAATAAGTTAGGCCTAACTGGCAGCAAGAATACGATTGACCAGTGGCTGGAGACACCAGCACCTGGTCACATTTCATGAAGACATGAAAACAAAGAGGAAAAAAGCCACTTGGAATGCAAAGCCAACACACCAGAATGTGTCTAAGAAGGAGATCAAAGAACACATGGGAATAATGGGAGAAGGAAACTTGACTGAGTTGAAAAAAACTTCTATGGGTGAGTCAAATTGACTAGCAGGTTTCAGGAACACTTAATAAAAGAGAAGGCAGTCAGAAATCTTAGGGGAAAAGTGCTAGATTTCCAAGGCTAGCCAAACAAATCCGTTAGCAAGGCAGAGGAGGAAAACTAAATAAAAATTTTGTTGGCCAGGATCTGTAAGCTTAGTTACTCAGGAGGCTGAGATCTGATGATTGCAGTTCAAAGCCAGCCTGGGCAGGAAAGTCCATGAGACTCTTATCTCCAATGAACCAACAGAAAACCAGAAGTGGGGCTGTGGCTCAAAGTGGTAGAGATTAGCCTTGAGCAGAAGAGCTCAGGGACAGCACCCAGGGCCCAAGTTCAAGCCCTACAACCAAAATAAAGAAAGAAGAAAAGAAAGGGAAGGAAGGCAGGAAGGAAGGAAGGAAGGACTTCCATGTGATCATGTGGCCCTTGGTGAGGAGATTCACACAGCTCTATTTTTCTCGGTGGGCCTGAGACAGAATTTTTATCCAAGCTCTCAGACATCCAGAAAAATGCAACAGAAACTCAATGCTTGTTCAGAGAGGCTAGCAGAGCACCCGTCCCTCTCCTACCCTTCTAGATCCCTCCTCTGTATCCCCACCCACAACGCCCCCACAACCTGTGTTTGCATTGGAAACAGGAAAAGCTATTTTCTGATAATGGCCCTTAACTTGGGCACTTCCCCAATGATAAGGTATAAATTTTGCAGTTTAAGGAGCATTCATTCTGATCACTCCCTCTCTCTCCCTCCCCCCTCTCTCTTTTTCCCTCCCTCTGTCTCTTCCTCCCTTTCCCTCTCTCCCTCCCCCTCCCCTTTACTACCCCTCCCAGCGCTACTCACTCCCATCCCCCATCACCCCCCATTCTCCACCCCCAGACCAGGCAAAAACAGCCACCTGCCCCCCCAGAAAAGCAATGGAGTCCCTTCTTGTCTGGACCACCAGGGGGCGCAAATCTCCACCGAAGACCTGTCAGGAAATCATGGAGTGTGTCTTCTCTGTCCAGAAGAGGGGAGGCAGAAGTAAGAGAAGAGGCTTCCCTGGGGGGGCTTGCTCAGAGCAGCACCCTTACCGATCCTGCTGTTCTGGAAGCACCCCCTGGAGAATGAGGGGTGACCCTGGAGGCCGGGGACACAGTCGGCAGCACCAGCAGTGCAAACTGCCAGGCAGAGGCAGCTGGGTGGCCTGGCGCGTTTTGTGAAGATGCCCCATCTTCTCTCTTTCCCTGTGTCTCCCTCATCCTTTCTGCACCCAGTGGCCTCTTCCCTCCCTCAATCCTGGACAGCCTGGTTCCCTTAGATACTGCTCAAAATCCAACAGCCGCTTGAGGATGCTGAAGCATCTCTCTGTGTTTCTGGGCCATACACACATGGCCCCTGGTGTAGACACAGGAAGGGAGGACTAGGAAACTTGTATTCATCCAGAAGATGCTGCTTCTACAGGGAAGGGGAGCACTTCCAAAGCCAGGGGACACTGAGGCAGAGCAGCAGGGTGCTATACCCCTGTCCGGCGGAGCGGGCCACAAGGCTCAACTGTGAGCCGCCATACACTCTGAACAACGGGCCTGAACACCACTGGAAGAGACCGTGGCTGAATCCGGCTGGAAGCCGGGGTGAACAACACACTTTGGAAGACCTCAGTGTCCCGGAAAGTGAAGGAAGATCAGCGATCACAGACACTAGAACCGGGAACTGATATACAGAGCCTGGAGCTGACCGAAGGTAGAGACCCCGTGGAGATCTGGCTGACCAAAGGCTGGAGTCACTTGTGGTTTCTCACATAAAACAAAAGAGAAATTCTTCCATGCAGATAATGCTTCAGGCCAAAGACAGCTTATTTCTCCAAGCCACTGAAATCCTGAAAATGGACATTACAATGCAATCTACAATGTTTTATTTTCTTTTCTTTTCTCTTCATCTGGCCAGGATTATTCCACCCAAAACCTACTAAAGTCCTCTTAGAATCCATGCAGGCTCCCTGGTGCCTGAGTGTGGATTTGGTTCTGTGAGCATAAATGCACAGGTAACTATGCTTGGCTCTATGGACAGAGGAGAAAAGAGAAAGATGCAGCAATGGCATCAATACAAGCAGAAACGCTTAGAAGTTCTCTTGATTTGCTGCACAAGGACATTCCATCCATCTATAGAACTAGAAGAAATAGCCAGGCATTGTGGTTCTCATGCCTATAATCCTAGCTACGCAGGAGGTTGAGATCTGAAGACCATGGCAGGAAAGTCATTGCACTCTTATCTCCAATTAACCACCAAACGTCAAAAGTGGAGCTGTGGCTCAAATGGGAGAGTACCATCCTTGAACAGTGACCAAGCCCCAAGTTTAAGGACCAGCTCCAACATAAAACAACACAAATCAACCACAACAAAGAACTGAAAGAGGTGATCTGCAGTACCTCTAAAATCTGTAACAATGTCCTGGAAATAAAAACACGTGTTAGCCAAATTAAAAACAAAATTTCAACAGAATAGTAGATGGAACTTATGGAGGTCCAAATAAAACACAAAGACAAGCTTTGGACAATCTCTCCTAATTGAGAAGCATTGAGATGATACAAGGAAATAGATCCACAGTAAAAGGCAAAAAAAAAAAAAAAAAAGTATAGGAATTAGGAGGAAATCCTGGTGTTCAATAATTCTATCTGCAACTCCAACAGGCTTAGCAGATTCTGAGAGTAATAATAATAATAACAATAACAATATATGGAGATACTGGTGAATCTTTTCCAGTTTCAATGACAAACAATTTTACAAGCAAGGCAGCAAACATTCTGATTTCCGTGGTGGCTAATATTCAGCCTCTCACTAGCCATAAAGGAAAGACAAATTAAAACAACACTGCAAACAAGGGCAAACAACAAGAAAACAAGCAACAACAAATGCTGGCAGAGATGTGGTGGGGGGAAGCAAGCCTCAGACACCTTACTGAGCCAGGGGTGGAGAGGGGAATAGAGAATGAAAAGAACAAGTGTGCAAAGACATGACCGATGATGTAGCAGATAAAGCAAGGAAGCCCAGAGGTGAAAACACCCATTAACATGGAATCAAAGGCAAGAATAAACAGTATTCAAGGAGAGGATTCAAACCACGAAGATAAAATGCTACAGATTTCTATGCTTCCGATGACATGGATGCCAAAGGTGTCATCTAAAGACTATTAAAAATGAAAATATTCTGGGCGTTGGTGGCTCATGCCTATAATCCTAGCTACTCAGTGTAAAGTATATTAAATAGGTAGGTTTCACTAGGTAGCCGATGAAGAGAACACCACGTGGTATTCAGGAAGGAAGAGAAGTTTATATACTGAACTGCTGTCCCCCATGGGCATGGTGGAGAGCCATGGCCTAAAAGAGAGACCCACCCCAAGGCCCAGACTTATCTGGGCCAGGGACAGGAAGAGGTGTGGCCAGGTGGGGGAAGGGTGTGGCCATACTGGATCTGGATTGGTCAGATGGGAAGTGTGACCAGAGACGGCCCAGGATGTAGCCTATCAGGAGGGGTAGGTGACTGCTTCTAGGTGTGCCAGTTACCTAGGTAACACAGATACTGGGTGGAAATCTAGCCAAGAGGTAGGGAAGTGTCTGCACAGGGCTGCACGGCTTGGAGGAGACCTTACACTCAGATGGCTGAGCTCTGATGATTGCAGTTTGAAGCTAGTCCAGGCAGGAAAGTTCATGAGACCTCTTATCGCCAATAAACTACTCAGAAAAAGCTGGAAGTGGTGCTGTGGATCAAGTGTTACTCTTGAGCCAAAGAAGCTCAGTGACAGACCCCAGGCCCAGAGTTCAAGCCTCAGGACCCACAGAAAAAAAAATTTTTAATAAGAATAAGTCAAAACTCAGCACATACAAGCCAGCCAAAACATATATTCTTATTAGAGTTATCTTTATAAGTTTTTTTTCAACAAAGGGTGGGAAAAGTAAGTAATTTTTGGACAAAATATATGTTAGATTTTTGGTAATATAAAGATGATACACAATATTATTATACACATTATTATTATTATTATTATTATAGAACATCAGAGTCAGTTTAAATGTCAGTTTAAATGCCAGAGAAATCAATTCTAATGCAAACGAAGCATATGGGATTATTTTCATAGGTCCAGAAGGATTGAACATTGCTAATTTGATGGCTCCACCCCATGCATTCACCACATTAAAGGGTCATCCCCGAGAAACATTTTGAGGGGGTGGGAAGAGAAATGTCATGAAAACTTCATGACATGTTAATAAATAATAAGAGTATAATAATAATGAGTATAAAAATATGATTTTAATTTTGTTTTTTTGTTTTTTTTTGTTGTTGTTGTTTTTTTGGTCCAGTCGTGGGGCCTGAACTCTGGGCCTGGACACTGTCCCTCAGCTCTTCAGCTCAAGGCTAGCGCTCCACCACTTGAGCCACAGCGCCACTTCCGGCTTTTTTCTTTTTGCTTATGTGGTGCTGAGGAATCGAACCCAGGGCCTCGAGCATGCAAGGCAAGCGCTCTACTACTGAGCCACCTTCCCAGCTCTGATTTTAATTTTGTAAGAGACATGTAAAATGTGTATAGGGGGAATAAGACTGGGTTTTCTTGTAAAATATTGAGCATTTATCTTCAAATTATTGGATTTGGGTGATCTCTCTGTCTCTCTGTCTCTCTCTCGCTCACTCACTCTCTTTCTGTGCAGATCCTGGGACTTGAACTTTGGTGCGTCCTTGACCTTTTTTGCTCAAGGCTACCACTCTACTGCTTGAGCCACAGCTCTATTTTTTTTTTTTTTTGAGTAGTTACGTAAAGATAAGAATCTCACAGATTTTCCTGCCAGGTCTGGCTTCAAACCATGATCCTTGGATCTCAGCCTCCTAGCTAAGATGACAGGCGTGAACTACCTGAGCCTGCTTCTCTCTCTCTCTCTCTCTCTCTCTCTCTCTCTCTCTTTCTCTCTCTCTCTCTCTCATTTTATCCCTGTACTCATTAATAGACGCTTCTTGTACATTAATTTTTTCTTGTCCTCAGTAAGCAGGGTTTAGTACTAGTAAGTCAACAATGGGATGAATTCCTAAGCCAGCACTGAACTGTCTACATAGAATGCTGTCCTTCCTTTCTCCCCAGCCTTTCTGCCCCAGTTCCAGGGATTACAGGGTTGGGTGGAGAATATGCTGAGAAAAGCCCTGTTCGATCATTGAGAGTCCTGCAGGCTTGGCCATCTCTGCATCCTGGAAATCACTCATTCTTCCCGTCTCGTGGCATTACTGGGGCTCTGTTGAGTTGTTCTCTACAAATCACTCAGCCTGTGACGTCTCATGGTACCGGGAAGCCTGAGAGGATTCGGAGGGAAATGTAGAAACACCATGTGTCACCTCCTCTTTCCAATACCTCTGACTTTCCTAGCTGCTCCGTTTCATCTGTGACTCAGCTCATGGCCCGGTAAGAAAGCTGAAAGGCTCCCAGCTCCAGAAGGGTTGATGGGTTTTATTTATTTATTTTGGGTCCCCCCTCTTTCATACCTTGGGATGAGTGTGTGAATCCCCAAGGGATAAACCATTGTTCTCGCGGAGAAAGAAACTCTGGCACTCCATGTCAGGATGAGAACCCTACTCACCCGCTCAGTGACCCCCCAGCCTTGTCACACCTGCCTTTAATCCAGAGCTCTCTCTCTGTCAGAGCCTCATGCTATTACCACAGTCCATGAATGATGTCACAATCAAAAAGCAACAGTCACAACAGCACAGGGTTGAAGGTGAACGAGGGCTGGTGGGCGACGATCCACATTTTCTCTCAATCTCTGAGTAAACCCTTTAAATCGTGCTGAACTTCAAACTCAGCCTACGCTGAAACTACAGACCAGCCTGATGACCAAAAACAAAACAAAAAAAAGGCATTTAGTTTTGACTCACCAAGTTCCTCTGCACATACTTGGCACCCAAGAGACTCCTGGAAACTGGTTGTTAAATGATTCAACAGTAACCGGATGACTAGAAGTCATGAGAAAGGATGGTCACCGTCTTTCTGAAGTGTGGAATTCTTACTCACTGGTCCAATCTTGAAAAGCAGCCAGAGTAAGCCTTCCCTCTTCCACCTTGGGACCTGGTGGTGTTTTCCCCCAATGCCTGTGACTTTCTGTCCTCCTGGAAGTCTTGCTCCAGGCTTTCCCAGTGCCTCCAATCCATCTTAGAAGAATAACAGTTTTCACCCCACAACCAATAAGGCACTGCAGTCTCCATCCTTTGCTTTGATGGAGGAAATGAGGGTGGGAATGAGGGAGCAGGTTCTGGAGGGAGTACATGGAGCCCTCATTCCTTTTTGCTCACACGTGCCAACAGGACAAGTACAGTCGTGTCAACCCTGCCCCTTCCCGCGCGTGAATGGACGTTGAGCATTGTTCTTCATCTGTGTGTTCCCAACACAGTGCTTTCCCACCTCCTCAGTCAACGCCTTCCTGCCTCTGACAGCCCTGAACATGCCTTACTTCCAGCTGGTGGGCACAGGGGGCCAACACCTGTAGTCCTAGCTACTCAGGTGGTTGAGATCTGAGGATTTGTGGCTTGAAACCAGCCTGTGTAGGAAAGTCTGTGAGACTCTTTTCTCCACTAAACTTCCCCACAAAAGTGGAGTGTGGCTCAAGTAGTAGGGTACTAGAGCCCTGAGCAAAAAAGAAGCTCAGGGTCAGCAGTCAGGCCCTGAGCTCAAGCCCTAGGACTGGCACTCACACACACACACACACACACACACACACACACACACACACACACACACACACACACACACACACACACACTACTCCAGGATCCACATTCTGCACATCACCTTCCTGTAGAGGAGCAGAGCTGTCTTTGTGAGCTCTTCACCATATTAGCACAAACATCTGCACAGCCATGCCCTGCACGGTGAGGCCAATGTTTTTCCAGTTATTCCTGTGGCCTGGGACAGCCAATTCCTGCATTTTTATCACCTCCTCTTCCTCCAGGAAGCCCTCCCTGAGCACTTGGTCTCACCTCGTCTTAGATGTGTGGTGCGTTTCTAACCTGGGTCAGCCCGGTTCAATGGATAGAGCACAGAACATGGCGTTGTGGGTTCAAGGATGTGCCCGGCCTGGCTGAACCAGCGGCCACCCGTGGCTCCTGCTGTCCCTTGTGGCCAGGTCCTGGCTGAGGCACAGCCCTTGGTCAGCCCTTTCCCACCAAGCTCTCCTTCACAGATCTATCCTGGGCTGTATTCCCCAAACGGGACCCCACAGCCATCCCACAGACCAACACCCCACCCACCTACTCTGCATCCCAGATCTGACAGAGGAGCCCCAACAAAACAGATGGGACACTCAGCATGAGTCTAGAAACAGAATGCGGACTCTGATGGCTACAAACCAGGCAGACATGTTGGATTTCAAGCCTGAGCCGTCCTGTGACCCAGTACTGGGTGGCAGAACTTCCATGTCATCAGGAAGGCCATGTCATCAGGAAGGTTCTGTCTGCCTTCATATGCGTGTGTGTGTGTGTGTGTGTGTGTGTGTGTGTGTGTGTGATGCACACACTCACCTCAGCCACACTACTTCCGTTACCTTTTCCTTCTCCCTCCCCCTCCCACTGGTTTATCTTCAGTGGCTTAAAGTCTTTTTTGCTGGGGGGGAGGGAGAGATGGCTAGTCCTGGGGCTAGAACTCTGGGCCCAGGCACTGTCCCTGAGCCTCTTTCTGCTGAAGGCTCAAGTACTCTGCCCCTTGATCCATACCACCACTGTTGGTTTTTTCTGAGTAGTTGATTGGAGACAAAGAGTCTCACAGGCTTTGCCTTGCCTGGGCTGGCTTCAAACCACCATCCTCAGCTCTCAGCCTCCTGAGTAGCGAGGATGACAGGCAGGAGCCACCAGCATCCAGCTTTGTTTTACTTGGTACACAGGAGTTAACTCTTCCATCCATGTGGGGAGGGATGGACTGTCGGGCTGATCCTCTCACCGTTCCAAAATGGCACAGCACACAGTCCTCTCCATCCCCTCCAGACACTGGAATGTCCACAGAGTTTTGAGAGAAGGAGACAATCTACCAGTAATGGAGGAAACAACTTTCCCTGAGCCCACTATGACTGCAGTGAGCCTGTCAGATGGGTGCACGCTGCCTGTCACACATGATGCATGTAGACCTGGTGCTGGCGCACCGGCCTTCCCTTCTCTGAGTCCTCTCTCTCTCTCTCTCTCTCTCTCTCTCTCAGGCATGTTGCCTCACTAATGGAGCTTTCATTTGTCCACCTCTCCCTATGACCCCTCCAGACCCTGGCCAATGCCCTCTCTTTGCTGCCACGCTTCCTCCCCGACAATTTTGTCTTTGATGTCCTTTATTATGGCTCTACTCTTGCCCATCTCCTCCATCGCCACCAGTGTAAGATTCCTTTTTTTTGAGTTTTAATCACAGAAATCACTTCAACACCCTCCGTGGGCTTGGCTTCCCAATTCTCTCTCCAGAATAAACTCAAACCCAGCTGTGGTGGGCTAGACAAGCACGGCGGTCCGAGAGCTTCAACCTCAGGTAACAAACCACTGCTGGAGAATCTCCACGGTGGCATCTTGACCTTGTGGAAGGTCACGTGGTCATGGGTGGCTGTCAGCCAATGGGCAGGTGACTAGAGTACTAAGGCAGGGACACGCCAGGCTTGTCTGATAGACGTCTTTAGTCCCAGATCTTGCCCAGAGCCCTGCAGAAACCTACCTTTGACTGCACAGCATGCTGAGATAAAGGTTTTGCTGCCCCCCTCTCCACCTCCTGTGTCTGGGTAATTCTTCTAGTGAAAATCCTGGTGCACTCATGAGTTGCCTGTCAACAACAGACCACGTGTACAGCAACAGTCCCATAAGATAACAGTGGAGTGGAGAAATGTATATCTTCCAGGAAGTCATTACTGTCAAATGTGGAAGGTTAGCACAATGCTACTGTGTGTCCAAGGGTGCTAAAACAAACTTAGTAAGCTTCAGGCCTGGGATCCTCACTACTCAGGAGGTGGAGATCTAAGGATCAAGGTTCGAAGCCAGCCCAGGTAGGAAAGTCTGTGAGACTCATCTCCAATGAGCCACTAGAAAACTGGAAGTGGAACTGTGGCTCAAAGTGTTAGAGAGCTAGCCTTGAGCAAAAGAAGCTCAGGGACAGCACTCGGGCCCCGAGTTCAAGCCCCATGACTGACCAAAAAAAAAAAAGAAAACAAAAAACAAACCTACTACAGTTCATTTAAGTTATAATACATCCTATTATGTACAGTGTGTAAGACATGGTAATGATAGTAAATGATTGTGTTGGTGGTATATGTATTTAGCTATGCATGTGTTACTTTGATACCTATCCTTCAGACTTATTAAAAAACAAAAGAAAAGCTGACTGCAAAGCAGTATGCCATGTTACACTGAGATGTTAGGACAGAGATGTCCTACTCCTTATATTCACTTTGCAAGCAAGAAGTCATGTCAGGGCTGGAGGTACCGCTTAGTGATGGTGCCCCTGCCTCCAGAAGGCCTGGAGTTCAACCCCAAGCACCACCAAAGAAATGCCAAAGAGAAAGATGGCAGCAGTGCTTGGCGAGCATCTGCAATCGCGACTCTGGGGAGGCTGAGCTGGGGAAGGCTGGACTCCAGGAATTTCAAGGCCATCTTGGGCAACGGTAGCAAGACCCTGTCTTCCATGACACGAAGAGAAGAGACCATACCAAACGATCGGCCTATGTCACCAATGCTCGTGTACACCAGCTGGACAATGCTGACACAAGGACAGATTGCTTACAGAGGCGTTTCTGAGACCACATCTGTGTCATTTGTGGGTGCAAGACTATGTGTACAATTCCGTCTAAGCATCCATGCCCGCAAGGACCAGAACTAACACACCTCTGTGCCCTGGACCCGCCTGCCTGTCCAGCCTCATCCCCAATATTTACCCCTCACCTTCAATGCCCCAAACACCCCACTTCCTCTTTCTTCCTGGCCCTGGCACCTTTCACTCCTGTGCTCCAACACGCCCCTGCCATTTCGGAGTCTACATGTAGCTGTCGTTTCTCCAGGAGTATTTGTTTTATTCTCTCTCCCTCTACATACCTGTGCGTGCACACACGCACACGCACGCACACGTACACAGGTGGTAGTGTCTCTTCACCATAGCCCACCATATTCTCCCAGACCCACCCCAACAAAGCACTCAGCCTGTGTTACAGTGTTTGACGGGTGCTTTGTAAACTCCACGTCGGGCAAACCCATGTCTTCCCGTTTCCTGTGTCTGCCCCACGGATCCTCCTTCCCCTGCTGTGTCTGGAGAGACACAAAGAGTACCTGGTGACCCTGAAAGTCACTCTCATTATGGCCTCCCCACCCTCAGCCCAGCTTGGAGGGAGAGGATTTGGAAAAGACCTTGAGGCCTTCCAGATCAAGCTTAGAGACCCGGCTGGCTTGTCTGTCCCTGGTTTTAAACAGCAGCAGGTCTCAGGCCCCAGGGAGGCTCAGCTGAAATGCACGTCAATCATACTTTGGCAGATCCTGGATTAAAAGATCAAAGCTGACAAGTGGTCCGGGAGGAGAGAGGCAGGGCAGAGAAGAGATGTTTGGGGTTGAACGCCCACAGAGAGAGGCTGATAGGAGGCAGGGTTCCTGCTCATGGGCAGTCAATGGATTACCAAAAAGGGGCGGGGGGGGGGGGGATGGGGCCCCAGCCTAGGGGATGTGAAGAGGCTGTGAGGGCCAGATACAGACCAACAATGCAGAGACCACCTTTAATGGAGCCAGGAGGAGGGATGGGACTCTAGGGGAAGAGCCTGGAGGAGGCAGCAGCGTAGTGTGACTCATTTTTTGCCAGGCCGTACACATGGTGAAGAATGCTGAGCAAAAGCTCCTCAGCTTGGCGCTGGGGGCTCACAGCTGTCATCCCAGCAACTCAGGAGGCTGAGATCTGAGGATCGAGGTTCAAAGGCAGCTCGGGCAGGAAAGCCTGTGAGACTCTTATCTCTAATTAACCACCAAGAAGCCAGAGGTGGCACCCTGGCTAAGTTTTAGAGTGCTTCAAGTCCCATGACCAGTACACACACACACACACACACACACACATCATCATCATCATCATCATCATCATCATCATCATCATCATCATCTTCTGAGAAGCTTTGGGTATTTGGGATTAGACTAGGCCTTATGCACACTTGGCAGGTGCTCTATTCTGTGTAGTAAAGCTCCCTTCCTACGTAGACACCTAGCTAACATTGCTGTCAGAAAGTCCTGCTTGGCATCTACCTTCTATATCTACTGCTTTGAGGGACCTTCTTAACCCAACTTTTAAACAAACTATTGCATCTCAACAAACAGTTGCCTTCCTTCAAAAGAATGCCCAAACTATCAAGGTAGAACTCAATACAGTTCTACTCACGGAAGCAGCAGTGTTACCCCAAAGGCCAGAAGCTCACTTCTGGTGGTTGTGTGTTCCTGTCTCTCTTTCTTGACTTTCCTGACTTTGGAGTTTGGTCTGTTTTGGAGGGATGAGGAGGATGGGGTTGTATATTAGATATTCTCTTGGGGTTTTTCTTTGCCTCAACACCACAGTTTGAGGGATCCAGCACTTGTGTGCAAAGGAGTGGCCATTCTCTTTCAACAAAGGGAGAAACTCAGGCTCAGAGAGAGGCCTCACAAGGCCCAGACAACACCAGGAGCCCACCCATTGACTACCTGAGTTCCTGCTGTGTCTGCAGCGCCCTCTATGGGCCAACCAGCATCTCCCTTTCCCCTCTCTACCCCCTGCAGGGCCATTTTCTATCTGAAAGCAACTCCCCTCTTCCATTCCCACCCCAGCCCTAAAGCGCTTTGTCACTCTTGGTTCCAAAATAAAATCCTCTTTTATTTTTCCAGCTCTTTTCCTTCCTGTGCTGGCGATACAAAAACCTTTCACCAGCTCCACTGGCAATTACCGCAGAGAGAAATCTCATCTATTTCGGGGCGATTCATTTACGCTTTCACACCGGGGCTGTCTTTAATACACCTGATTGACCCTCTCCCTTCAGGACAGCCTGTCCCCTCTGAGTTGCGCTTTTTCAAGGCCACCAGCTCCTGATTCACTATGCCTCCACTGGGGACACGTACCCTCTCTGAGATATAATTCCTTGTGCTGCTGGAAATAGATCATTCAACGCAGACAGAACTGATAAGAGAAACAGCTCTTGCGTGCCTGGGGCCACTGGGTTTACCCACACTTGGAGGTGAGCATCTTTGACAAGGATTTAATTTAGATATGTAGACAAGAGATTTTTATCTAGCATGCTGGTGGAACTGTCTGTGAGCAAGCGTAACCTGTAGGCTATTTAATCTGGAGAGGGGTCAGGGCCTAGGGTGTGTGGGAGATTAAAACAAAAACCCAACAACAGCACTGTCCTAGAGTCAAGATGCTCAGTGCAGGAACAGGGCTCACTATGTGATCTTGAGAAAGTCACTTCCCTACCTTAAGCTACAGGGCTCCAGCAGTGAAATGAAGGGAAGGCATTAAATCTGCACAGGGGAAAGCTTGTGCGCAGAGTCCACGGAAGTCCCTCCCTCGAGACTTGTGGGCAAGGTGCAACCTGCACTAAGAGACTGGAGAATCTGGCTGTGAAAGGCTTGGCCACCCTCAGCCTGTGGCACTATTGGGAGGAGGTGCATCCTTTAAGAGGGTGGAGCTTCATGGGAGTTAGTGAGGTCATTGATAGGAGGAGGAAGTGAGGTCATGGGGTGGAGCCTAATAGGAGGAAGTGAGGTCATTGGGGTGGGGACTAGTGGGAGGAAGTGAGCTCATTGGGAGTATAGTCTTGAAGGGAATGTTGAGACCCCAGCTCTTGCCCCCTCTTATTTCCCTCTCCCCTCCTTCCTTTCTGGTAGCTATGATATCAACAAACCTTCTTTACTCCATGTTCCCACCCTCATGTTCTGTGTCACCAAAGATCCAAAGCCACAAGGCCGGGCATCCATAAACTGAAACCAAGAGCACAGAGCACCCTTTCCTCCTTTTAAGCTGAGGGTCTCAGGTATTTTGCCACAGCCACTGAAAGCTGGCTCACACACAGGCCCTATGGGGGATGAAGTGAAGACTAGACTCCAGCCTGCTTCCACTTACCAAGCTGTGTCCTCAGAGAAGAGGCTCCCTTCCCTAGCTCACACAGCTAGGTGGGTAAACTGCAACCCTGGCATCATTGCATGTGCATTATTTTTCTGGGAAAATTGTCCAGATTTCTTCACACAGCTGAGTCTTCCAGGATTCAAAAACAAACAAATAAAAAGCCACTCATTCACAAGGTTTCTTGGGCCCCTGGCTTTCCTACCCTTATAAGTTTTGTCACTATTTCACCTTCAAAGTCCCCTTTTCCTACCTCTGAAATTATGGATAGCCGCAGAGCCCCACTCCTCAAATAAAACAGGCATGAGATGTCAGGCCAAGGTGTCACTTCTCAGCACAGCAGTGTGACCCCGAGGCCAAGTGCTCATGAGCAGAGAATGGCACACTGACGAAGTGTGGGGATAGGAAGGAAAATGTGTTATTTAGAGGAGGTCATGGGGAAAGCGAGCGATCGCCAGAAGTTGCTGTTATTTGCGGTTTCAGGCTCAAAGCCAGACATGAACACAGATGCAGCTGAGGTGGGTGGGTGGGTGGGTGGGGGAAGTGCTCAGGGAACTCAAACATCAGGGAAACTTCAACATCTTGCTTAGGTTTCCACTTTTTTAAACCCATGTTGACTAGAAGAAATGTTTATTGATACTCCAACCCCCTAACCCACCCCCCCATCCTCATTCAGAATTTCAGAACACCCATTATTTCAAGCCAAGATAGGCAATGTGGCTTTGATTAGGAGTTGATCGCTCCCATTGAACGAAGGGTTTTGTGCTCCGCTTTCTTAAAGCCTCCATCAAATATTTAAGTAGTGGAGGGGGGGTTGCATAGAGCATTTAAATTAGGATTTGATTTATGTCAAATTGATTTACACACCACCTTTGCCAATCAGATGCTCTCTGCAGGAAATGTGAAATAGGGGGCTGGGTGATCGGTCTACCAGCTGTGAGGAGCAGATCAGGCAGGATCTGAAGGAGAATTGGGAACTGATCTCTCATTTGGGGGAACAGGTAGGTTCTGGGGGGGTGGTGTTCCTTGTGCTCAATCCCTTTCTTTCTGCACAAGCTGCACAGAGAAACTTGTTAGATTCTTGCAACCAACCCATCCTAAGAGAGACACGCATACCTGGGTGATGATGGTGGGGATGTGTGTGGGGAGAACTGGTTTCTAGAATCTCCAGTGGTATCATCATAAATTCTTAGGGTATTTGGGAGAAAGCATGGCCCATTTTTAATAAATCTAGGGTATGAAATGTCCAATTTAAGGCAAGGGAAAAGAAGGTGGGGGTAGTTCTTTCTGTGACTCTTAGCATTTCCATCATAGGCTTCTTTCCCAGGCCTTCAGATCCATTCATTCTGGTTCTTATTCTTCAAGTGACTGAATAAATGTATTTCTTAGTCTCATCTCTCTCTTTCCTCTCTCCTCTCTCTCTCTCTCCTCCCTCTCATGATAACTGCAATTGCTGTTATGTATTGAGTTGTCTCTGTGTCGGGTTGTCTCTGTGTCTTACAGACAGCAATCCTCTCCCTTCTGGGTTAATGAGGAGGAAACTGGGGGTTCTGATTGGAAGTAACCCCACCCACAGTCAGAAGGTAGCCAAACTAGCAGAGATGGGATATAAATCCCGCTCCATCTGAATCCAGACAGGCCAGAGCAGAATTGCCAGTCTTTGGGGAGGAGAGAGCAGAAGGACAGGAAGAGAGGGAAGTGAGGCAGAATGGAATTGCTGTGACTTGATGGAGCCTGTTGGGAGTGGAGAAGGGGAGTCTGTCTGAAGGAGGGCTTTGGCTAGAGTAAGGGAGAGAGAGAAAGAGACCCTCTCCCAAAGGATGCTGGGAACCTTCACTCAATTTCCCCTACCATGGACCCCACTCCATTGTGACCTGAAAGAATTTCCCAGCCTGCAAGATTCTCATCTCTCTATGTCATTTACATAGCCATGCCCACCCCTCCCTTACTCCCCTCCCAGCCCCACCCACCCTGGTCCCCTTGCTTCTCCTTCAGGGAAAACAGCCCCAGGAAACTGGGTGATGTCCTCCCGGCCACAGCAGGGAGGTGGAAGGTGTTGCCCTTTCAAGATGAGAGAGGGGATCCCCACTAGCACTGCACCTGATGCATGGAAGAGCTGGATTTCACCCACTCATTTAACGGAAATTTGTCCAACTGGCTGCCATATGCCTGTTATAGGAGCTGGGTATAAAAAATAGAATAAAACATTATAATCCGGGAAGTTTAGGGGCTTCACCAGCTCATGTTCTCTTTATGAGTGTGTTACACTGGGTGGATTACCCAGTGGACTAGAGATGCTACAGATTCTGTTGTCATTGTTGTTGGTGTTATTTGCTAGAAGGTAAATGACTACCATAAAGAGTGAGAAACCTGTTTGGCTCCAAAATTCTTGTTTGTTACCACAGGAGCAAACATGGGCCTGAGCTCAGAGCTCAAGTCTCTTGTTTTAATTAAGTAAACAAGATGGCCTGATCCTCACTAAGAAGGCACATCTGGAGATGCTTGAGGTGACACGATTTTCTACCAATTACATCCTGGCAATTTTTCCTGTGGCCTAGTGCATGCTGGGAACAAATAGAATTACCTCTCAGATGGATATGAAATGCCTAGTGAGCTGTCTCTCACTAGACTCCTAGAAAGTTCAGAAGGTAACTAGGTCCTTCTTTCTGAGTGGCATCAACAGAGACTTGATAAATGTCATGTAAACAGAGGGAATCCCTAAATAGTAATTATCAGCAATAGAAATGTTCAGGTGAGAAATAACTGACCCCCTGCCCCCAAAAAGAAAAAACAAACAAGCAAAAAGAGTGAAGAAACTTTGAAGAGAACTGTCAGAGAATCATGGATAAGGAAGAAGGATGGACTCCATGATGGATAGATGGTTGGATGGATGGATGGATGGATGGATGGATGAATGGTTGGATGGATGGACAGATGAATGGATAGATTGTTGGATGAATGGAAGGAAGGATTAATAATAATAATAATAATAATAAGCCAAGCTGGGTGCCAGTAGCTCACATCTGTAATCCTAGCTACTCAGGATTATGTTCAAAGTCAGCTGTGCAGGAAAGGCCGTGAGACTCTTATCTCAAATTAACCACCAGAAAACAAGAAGTGACACTGTGGCTTAAGTGGTAGAGTGCTCGCCTTGAGCTGAAGAGCTCAGGGACAGTGCTCAGGCTTGCAGTTCAAGCCCAGTGACTGACAAAAAAAGAAAAGAAAAAGAAAAAGAAAAAAGGCCAAGCAGAAGTTGGCCCATTACAAACAGGTACACCATGGAATAAAAAAAGAATCAGACCAAGATCATCTTTTGTTGGGTGGCTGGTGATGGGGGGAGAGGTCTGAGACAGGCCTGTTAAAGAATGGGAAAAACAGGGCTGGGAAGGTGGCTCAGTGGTAGAGCGCTTGCCTTGCATGCCTGAGACCCTGGGTTCGATTCCTCAGCACCACATAAGCAAAAAAGAAAAAAGCTGGAAGTGGCACTGTGGCTCAAGTGGTAGAGTGCTAGCCTTGAGCTGAAGAGCTGAGGGACAGCGCCCAGGCCCAGAGTTCAGGCCCCATGACTGGACCCCCCCCCCCCAAAAAAAAAAGAATGGGAAAAACAGAATTGCTCTCCACTTTCCCTATCACGAAGTCAAAAAGGAAAGACTGAGCAAGGGTGGAGACAGGGAATGGTGGGCAGGAAAGTAAGTCTGTGAGAAGCTTTGTCTCTGAGGAGAAGCTGTGTCTCTGAGGAACGTTGCCAAGACGGGGGACATCCTCCTGGGAATTACATCATGGGAACCTGGGTGACAAAAAACATGCAGGCCCGCGCCAGCCTGATGCCACAGCTCTGATGGGGGAGCTGGAGCCCCCACTGGGGACTCTGGTGCGTCCTTAGTGTGTGTGTGTGTGTGTGTGTGTGTGTGTGTGTGTGTGTGTGTGTGTGTGTGTGTGTGTGTGTGTGTGTGTGTCATGGGGCTTGAACTCTGGGCCTGTCATTGTCCCTCAGCTCTTCAGCTCACGGTGAGCGTTCTAATCTGTAAACCAAGATACCACTTCCAGTTTTCTGGTGGTTAACTGGCGATAAGAGTCTCATGGGCTTTCCTGCCTGGGCTGGCTTTGAACTGTGATCCTCAGATCGCAGCCTCCTGAATAGCTAAGATTACAGGTGTGAGCCACCAGTGCCTGGCTACATCTTTTTCTTAAGGAAATATATTTTAAAGTGAGTATTAAAAAATGAATGAATGAATGAGTGAGTGAATGAATGAGGCCTGTTTATTTAAGGGGAATACAAATGGTGTCCCCAGGCCATGACTTAAAGAAGGAAAACAACACACACACACACACACACACACACACACACACACACACACACACACACACACACACACACACACACACAGAGTCCTGACCCTTTTCAACCATGGAAATCTCACTGGCTTCGGTTAGGAATTGGTAGTGCACACATGACAAAGGTCACCACCAAATGTGTCATGGAAACCACGTAACTAGATTTCACACAGCCTCAACATCTACCCTATGAGGTGGTATGTTAGTTACTTTTCTGGTCTCTGGAACAGAATTATCTGTCATAAATAAACATCTTAAAGGGAAAAGGGATTTGTACTTCTTTTTTTGCTGGTCATTGGGGTTTGAACTTGGGGCCTGGGTATTATCCCTGAGCGTTTTAGCTCAAGGCTAGAGCTCTACCACTTGAGCCACAGTGCCACTTTTCACTTTTTGTGGTTACTTGGAGATAAGAGTCCCATGAGCTTTTCTACCCAGGCTGGCTTTGAACCACAATCCTCAGATCTTAGCTTCCTGAGTAGCTAGGCTTACAGGCGTGAGACACTGCCTGACTTTATTTTACATACTTTTTTTTTCTTAATAGAATGTCAGGAATGTAAAACAGGTCTTGCTCAGGAGGTGGAAATTAGTGGCAGGGAGAGGTAGAGAAGGTGAGCATGGGTGAAGTACTTTTCTATGTTTATGAAAGTAGAACAATGAAAGCGGTTAGTCACGGAGCTTGAACTCAAGGTGAGTACCCGACCACTTTGAGCCACAGCTCCACTTCTGGTTTTCTGGTGGTTCACTGGAGATAAAAGAGTCTCACGGGCTTTCCTGCCGGGGCTGGCTTCAAACCACAATCCTCAGATCTCAGCCTTCTGAGTAGCTGGGATGACAGGCCTGAGCCACCAGCACCCAGTGGGTTGGTACCTTTTTCCTCTGACTGTTTGATCTAGGGGCCATTCAGCTGAGAAAACAATTTCTTGAGTACCTACTTTGTGCCAGGGCACAGAGCTCTAAGCAGTTCCTACACAGAGAAAATCTGCTTCCACCAACAAACACGCAACTGTGGCAGAGCATTGGAGTCCGTGGCCTTGCTGGTGACCAGCGCCTGCTCCGGAGTCAAGAAAAGAGCCGGGCTCCGACTCTCTCCTCCTCCTGACCAGCAGGACGGGCATGCAGTAGGTGCTCAGTAAACCTCCCACCTTGGAGTGAATGAATGATGCTCTCTGACTTGCCCTCACTGCTGCCTTCTTCCTCTTACCCAGGACTCTGGGAAGAAGTTGTTCCCGAAAGACACACACACACACACACACACACACACACACACACACACACACACACACACACACACACACACACACACACACACACACACACACACACACACACACACCAGGTCTACACAGTTCCAAGTCGGGCCCTTGACATCAGTACGGAGCAGTCAGCTCTAATGTCTTAATGACATTAGCCAAAGCTCCGGGCGGAGCAGCTGGAGAGAAGGGGAGGAAAATGGGAACTTTCCCCCCAAGTCTCTGCAGCCCTGGGGCTTAGAGGGGTCAGCTCCTCTGAGCCTCCCCCCCCACAACTCGGTCACCCTCCAGCCTCCCATCCCATGCGGTTCCAGATTGTCTGTCTCCTCCCCCCCCCACCTGCTGCCCTCCTACCCATCCCATCCAGTGTCCAGCCATGCTCAGTCTAGGAGGTGGGGGCGGGGTGGAGGATAATGGAAGCCCCTCCTCCCCTCAGCCTCAGGGCGCCTGATGCAGGCCAGGTCCGGGCAGGATGCACAAAAGCTCTGGGATCGGAGAGTGTGTGTGCAAACACATGTGTGCGTGCTTGTGTGTATGCATGCATGTGTGTGTGTGCATGTGTGTGTGTGTGCGCGTGTGCACCCCTGGCCAGCATGGGCCCAGCCTCACTCTGCCCCCTTGGGTAGAAGCCTGGGTTTGGGGAGCGCTTTCTCTGGGTTCCCCTGTGAGAGAGGAGGGAGGGGACGGGACCAGATGGCAGACAGGCGGGTGGCTGTCAGTCAGCCCTGCCTCCTCCTCCTCAAGCAGATGCCCCTCAGAACAAGGGCCTGAGGCAGAGCCGGGATTAGAGGGGGGGAACTCCGTAGCAATTAGTGTCAAAGGCCTAGAGCACGTGGGGGAGGGGAGCACATAGGGGAAGGAGGGGAGGGGAGGGGGGAAGGGCAGTGACAGCTTCTGCTTGTTGACACACACTCACTCTTCAAGTAATCCAGGGCTTCACCTGCCCTTCTGAGAGGGGTGAACTGAGCCTGGGGGTTGGGCCAGGAGAAGCACCCTGGACGGGTGCTGAAACTACTTTTAGAGCTCAAGCTCTAATTCGACATTCATCACAGCACGCTAATCAATACTACTAATAGTGGTGTTCTCCCTATTGCTGAACTATGAAGACCATCCTTTCCAGCACAATGGGTGTGTTGAACATGCACCAGGCTTCTGTTCGCTTCAACTATTTCCACCCTTGTCTTTCTGTTTCATGAAGGAACAGGAGCTCAGAGACAGCAGCCAGGTGGCCCAAAGTCACACAGCCAAAAACAATCAATCAAACAAACAAACACACACGAAATGGGGCTGATATCAGGAACAGCCAACTAAACTCAGGAACAGCAAAGCTTCTCTTCACTCCCTTCCTATACACGATAGGGTCCAAGCCAGCTTAAAGGAACAAAGCTTTGAAACCCTTACCCTTTGTTGTAAAGCAGACTTCAACACCAAGACCAAAATGTTAAGTCCCAGTGTTATATCTCTGAGCTTTGTGGCTTTGGGTCAGTCACTGAGCCTCTCTGAAGTTGCTCCTTACACGACATTTTCCAACAGTGGTAGATGGGCAAAATATCTTTACTATACATCGTTTTCATGGAATACTATATGAGCAATAAAAATGATGAAATGGATAGTTTGAAATTCTCAAGCCAGGTGGCTGGTGGCTCACACTTATAATCCTAGCTACTCAGGAGGCTGAGATCTGAGGATCGCAGTTCAAATCAGCCTGGGAAGATAAGTCCATGGGACTCTTATCTCCAATAAACCCCCAGAAAACTGGAAGTGGGGTTGTGGCTCAAAGTGGGAGAGTGCTTGCCATGAGCAAAAGAGCTCAGGGACAGCGCCTAGGCTCTGAGTTCAAGTCCCACAACTGACCAAAAAAAAAAAAGAAAGTTTTTAACAATTTGTTTTCTATGATACCACACTGACAAAGACACACGGGAAGAGGCGTGAAAGAAGAAAATGAGAGACAGAAAGTGGAAGGAAGAAGAGAAAGCTTTTTTGGGGTGTGTGTGGGGGAGGCAGCCAGAATCATGAAATGGAAAATGACACTGAATACAAATACGTCGTCCCAAATCCCACCCTGCTGTGACCCAGAGATCCAGCCTCCAGCTCCGATAGGGCCCCAGCAAGATGCCCAGGCTTCTGGCCAGGGTCGTTTAACCAGCAGCGAAGGGGCTGGCGGGGAGGGAAGGGTTAAGGCGCAGAGCCGAGCAGCTGACCCTGGGGTGGCCCACTTAGAAAGCCATCTGCCAGCAGGCCTGCAGCTGCCAGCCCCACACACAGCGCCCTCCCCGCTTTGTCCAGCCCACACAGCCAGATGCCCAGCCCGGCCTTCTCCAGCCGTGGGGTGGAGGGGGTGGGGGTGGAGGAGGGGCTGACAAAATGATCAACCTGGCCATCCTAGCTGGGACAGGGGGGTGGGGAATCATGCACATTGCCAGCTCCTTTGGTCCAGAGAGGGGATGGTGGATGGATGTTGAGGAAACCTGGACAATCTAGAAGGTTCGGCCACCCACCCTAATTCCCTTTGGGAGACAACCCATGCTCCTGAGGGTAACAGTGACCCCCCCCCCCCCAGTCATGTTCTCCCACAGACAGATCAAGAACTGGAAGGGAGCTGTGAGGCTTGAACTCAGGGCCTGGGCGCAGTTTTGTTTTTACTCAAGGCTAGCGTTCTAGCATTTGAGCCGCCGCTTTGGTTCTTGGTGGTTCATTGGAGATAAGAGTCTCACAGATTCCCCACCCCACCCCCACCCCGCAGCCCCGGGCTGGCTTTGAACCGTGATCCCCAGATCTCAGCCTCCAGAGTAGCCCGGATGGCAGGCGTGAGCAGCAGGTGCCCTGCCGAGCGCAGAGGTTTTTCTGAGTGTCTCCTCCCTCAGCAGATCTCCCCCGCCTGCCTCAGATCCTGGAGAGACCAGAAAGGAGGCCAGAAAAGAGTTAAGTTGAGGCACAGATGGAAGAGGAGAGAAACCTCCCTGGAAACAGCCCAAATGTCAGGCCCGGCGGCTCAGGACTGGCGGCCAAAGGCGGCAGAGAGAGAATGGGTCGCGGAGCTCCCAGAACAGATGGGCCAGCCCAGGCACCGAGCGGAGGGGGCGGCCGTCATAATCATAATATCTCAGATTCCTCTGGTGCGTGCCTGGCTCCTAAGCTCACTCAAAGCCATGATCTTATTGGAATCTCAGACGTCCCCTGGACTACAATCAGCCAGGGGCTGACACCCAGCTGGCAATGAAAGAGGAAAGCAACGGAGCTCAGAGAGGTTAGGAGACTGCCCAAGGTCACACTGGCTACCAGCATGGTCAAACAGGAGATTCAGCTCTCTTAAATCCTGGTTCAACCACTGATATACTTGGAAGTTGATCTCCCATGGCTTGGGATCTTGAAATGATGTACGTTAATGATCAATAAACATGATAAAAACGAAGCCACTATGCATTGGTCACTTACCACTTTAAGGATTTGATTATGTATTATCTCATTGAATCCCATATGCCCTGTGCAAAGGAGAGATTACCATTAGCTCCATTTTACAGATGGAGGAGACTGAGGCTTCAACAACTGAATTCCCTGGCCCAAGGACACAATTCTATCTATCTATCTATCTATCTATCTATCTATCTATCTATCTATCTATCTATCTGTCTGTCTGTCTGTCTGTCTGTCTGTCTGTCTGTCTGTCTGTCTGTCTGTCTATCTACCTATCTACCTACCTATCTATCATCTATCATCTATCATCTATCTACCTATCATCTATCAACTAGCTATCTATCTATCATCTATCTATCTATCATCTATCTATCTATAATCTATCAATCTATCATCTACCTATCATCTATCTATCATCTATGTATCTGTATATCTATCTACCTACCTACCTATTTATCTATCTATTTTTTTTTAATTTTGTTGGTCGTGGGGCTTGAACTTAGGGCCTGGACGCTGTCCTGAGCTCTTTTGCTCAAGGCTAGCGCTCTACCACTTTGAACCACAGAACCACTTCCAGTTTTGTGGTGGTTCATTGGAGATGAGTCTCATGGACTTTCCTGCCCGGGCTGGCTTCTAACCCTGATCCTCAGATCTCAGCATCCTGAATAGCTGGATGACAGGTGTAAGCCTCTTGCTGCCCTGGCCCTAGGGCACAATTTTAAAACAGATCAGAAGAAATCCAGGCCCTCTCACGACTTCTTAGAAGTGACGTATTTTGGCTAAAAATACAAACTTGCTAGGGTCTCTCAGATATTTCCTGGCGTCCTCAAACCTGCTCCACCAGTGGCTTGGGCATGTCTGGGACTGGAAAGCCTAGGCATCTGTGTCCCAATGGACAAAGCTCCCAGCAAGTGAAATCCAACCGGTGGGAAGAGATCACACACACACACACACACACACACACACACACACACACACACACACCACCACCACCACCACCACCACCACCACCACCACCACCACCACCACCACCACCAAAAGTCTCAGTTGGTGGCAAAACCCAGCTTCCTGGATTATAAAACATGCACAATCTTACAGTCTCAGGATCTTTGCATCAGAAGCAGAGTCAGATGCGTAAGAAGCCTGAAGTGTAGATGAATTTACAAGCTCTCTTTAAGGAAAAGAGTTGTAGCCCAGCACCTGTGGGTCACTCCATACCTGTCATCCTAGCTACTCAGGAGGCTGAGATCTGAGGATTGCAGCTTGAAGCCAGCCCAGGGGAGGGGAGTCCATGAGATTCTCATCTCTAATTTAACACCCAAAACCTTGAAATCGAGCTGTGGCTTGTAGCCTTGAGCACAAGAGCTCAGGGACAGTGCCCAGGCCCTCAGTTCAAGCCCCAGGACTGGCACACGTGCACACACACACACACACACACACACACACACACACACACACACACACACACACACACACACAGAATATCCTGTCACTACAGAGTCTCTCTTTTATCTTCCTTATGCCTCCCAGCAATCCATATAACTCCAGGACTCACTGATTCAACAAATACTTGTCCTGTGCTTAGTTTATGCCAGACCTCTAGTTAGATACTTCTCATTAGCTGCATGCCCAAATCTCTTCACTCTGAACCACACTTCAGGGCGTCTGGCACAATGCCTGTTAGCAACTGTAAGCAGGACTCATGCCTTGAGCATCCATGGGGTCCTGAGCCCCATGGGATCCAAAAGGAGTCTGAAGATAAGTAAGAAAAAGCCCCCTGGCCAAATACATACATCCACACACTAATTAACAGGTTCCAGGATGGTTTCTCTATGGACATTTCTATTCATCATCCCTGATGGTTTATGTTTTTTTTTTTTTTTTTTAAAAAAAAACAGTAATTAGCAGAGCTGGTTAGCATCTAGTTAGCTTCTTTACCCTCCAGCAAGTCACATGGCCTTGCTGAAACTCTGGTTTTGGTTTTTGTCTTTCTTCCTACCTGTAAATATGTGTGTCTGGAAGGGGAGGAGGTATGAAAGTTAAATTTAAAAAAGGGAAGGCACAGCACCCACAGCAGTTAAGTGCTTGATCCAGTAAGTCATAGTATAAACACATAGCACACATTCTTCTGCTTCCAGTTCTACACCGGTGGCAGGCATCACTAATCAATCAAAGCACTCTGTTTTTCTGATCTCAGATCCGGCCCCAGAATCCATCTCATCACAGGCCTTCTAGCAGCCACAACTGATTGATTACGTTGTTGACATACAGTGGAGCTTTGCCATCCTGCTTGTTACCAGCTTGGTTGGGCGCAGAGCTCGGTAGCTTGGCTGGCACTCTAAGGGGGGGAGGTATTCCTCTCTGTTCTCCGAAGGTTTGTCTTGGATGTGGAGTGTCTCCTCCCCAGACACAGGACTGCACCTGTCTGAGGCTGGGATACATTCAGGAGCCGCCACTGACGTGCAGGAACCAATGAATGCGCTCTCCGCCGCAGGCTGCAAGTCAGATTTTCTCTGGAGACCGTGTGTGTGTGTGTGTGTGTGTGTGTGTGTGTGTGTGTGTGTGTGTGTGTGTGTGTGTGTGTGTGTGTGTGTGTGTGTGTGTGTGTGTGTGTGTCTGTCTGTCTGTCTGTCTGTCTGTGCGTGCACGCGCACACGTGCATGTGCACGCTCCTTAGAGGTAGCATGCAGCAGAGCATGCTCACAGAAAGCCGGGCTGCTTGTCTTACAAGCTCAGGGTTGAATCCCAGCTCTGCTTGGGAGCTGTGTGTCCTTGGGGGAGTCACGTGTCCCTCTGTGCACTTCCCCAGGGCCACCAGCCTTCCTTCCCACAAGCCCTCGGGGCTCCCCAGGGAGGGGGCCTGGCCACCGATGACTGGGCAATACTTTTTCCTCTATGAATGTTTGCATTAAAAAAATCATTTAAGCGGGTGGTGGGTTCTTACTCCCCCCCCCCCCCCCCCCCCCCGCCTCAGGGAGGCTGGTGTCTTCACGGAAAATAGGAAGAAAATGAGAATGTTTTAATGTTTTAGTGTTTACTTTCCAGGAAAGTTAAAAGCCTGAGGGGAAGGAAATTTATGGACTTGGGAGAGAGTTTTGAAGCTGAACAAAAGAAGAAGGATTCCTCTTAGTAGAGAGAGATTGCTTCCTCCTGTCTTGGAAGGAGGGAGGGAGGGAGAGAGGGAGGGAGGGAGAGAGAGAGAGAGAGAGAGAGAGAGAGAGAGAGAGAGAGAGAGAGAGAGAGAGAGAGAGAGAGAGAGAGAGAGAGAGGAGGGAGAGAGAGAGAGGAGAGAGAAAGAGGAGAGAGAGAAGGGAATGGGAGGAGAAGGGAAGGGGAAAGGGAGGGGGAGGAAGGAGAGAGGGAGAAGAGGAGGGAGGAGGGGAGAGGGGAGGCAAGGGAGAGGTGTGCACCTCACAATAGCAGACCGGTATCCCTTGGGCAGGAATGATGACATCTCTCCATGGTGACATATGGATGTGGACTGATAGCCAGTATGGAACGCTTTGTTAAGCTGGGCAGCCTTGGGCAAATGAAATAACCTCTCTGGGCTTGAGTCTTCTCTTGCCAGTACAAGTCACACTTTCACTCATTCGGGGTATGGATGTGGCTAGTAGACCCTAGGGCTTCACAAATGTCGACCCTTCCAGGGCCTCAGGTGTCCCTGTGGGCTGCCATCTTGGAGTTTAGTTCTGGTCAGGAACTCACATGGCTGCTGACTAACATCTCTTGTCTCCTGGCCTTGAAAGGTCACCTTCTTCTGTGGCTGGCATGGACAGGGGTAAAGATAGCCACACACACAGGGCTCGGGCTAGAAATAGTGGGCCATACACAAGGCAGTTCTACTCAGCCAGGGAGAAGATGACGTTAGGCCATTCTCGGGAATCCAGCTGCAATGTCAAGTATGGCGCATGCTCTCTCATTTGTAGAAGATAAAGGGAAACCAGAAACAGAAAATAAAAAGCACACACACACATGTACACACGCTCCCATGCACAACAACAGTCAAGGCAAGGAATAAGACACAGAATACGCCAGAGTCATGGGTGGATTACATGCTTGTCCTCCACCTAGAAAGGAACCCGGGAAGGAGGCGGGGGGGGGGGGGGGGCAGGGTTTGAACAGAACAAGTCCGAAAATGCCCTGCGACTAAACTCTGGCTCCTGCTGGCCAGGCCCTTCTAGCCCTCTCTCTCTCTCTCTCTCTCTCTCTCTCTCTCTCTCTCTCTCTCTCTCAGTGGTCTGAGTCCCAGTGTCACCTGCCACCTGTCCAGGGAAAAGAGACCAAAGAAGGGAGATTAGCCAAACAAAAGCCTCTTATCTTCTAGAAGCTCTGAAACCTGATCCCAGAAATAGCCAGGGTGGCTCACCTGCTGTGCCAGGCAGGGGCAGGCTGGATGCAGACTGGCTTCTCCTCCAGGGACTCACACACCAGCTGAGGCCACAAAAGGCCCTAAAGGGGCAGGAGGCCACATTTCACCGTGGGCTGGGGCATACGACAAGGTAATGTGACCACAGGACCGTGGCTATGAAGTCCCGACAGAAGCCAAGATACCACTGAACAGAGCTGAGGGCTTGCCCCCGAGATGGACTCAGCTGTAGATTCTGCGCAGATCTCTCTCTCTTCCCCTTGTGGAGTTCAGTCTGCACAAGAGAGCTGCTGGGTTAGATCACTGGACCCCAAAGGTTTTCGCTTTTGTTCTTGCTTATCGCTCATCCTTCTTATTAAGAAAATCTGAAATGCCAGTGTGTGCTGTGTGCTCATTTGGCATTTCACACACACACACACACACACACACACACACACACACACACACACACACACACAGAGTTGTTCCAATACATTACATGCCTTATCCGGTCCTCTACATATAAGATAAGAAATTAGAAGACTAGCAAAGTCTTAGCTCCATGGTCTTGATGCTGGTGTTCTGGGGGATGGGGGGGGGGTCTCTGAGTTTCTTCATGGTCACTTGATTGTCTTGTTTTTGCTTGTTATTCAGTCAACAGACGTTTAATCACCAACCCTGCGCCCTGTGTGGGAGGTGCTGGCATGCTACAAAGCTTGAGACACAGTCCCAGGCTCAGTGGCTAATTTTAAAGGCTGGCGATTTGTGTCCATCGGTTTTGCAATTTTGTCACAAAGAACTCAAAAATAACCGGAGGTTGATTTGGACCCATGATTGATTGGGTCTATGATGACGATGCTTGGTGGGGAAAGCATGTGGCCATCACATGACTAGGAAGTATAGAGGAGGAGAAGACTGGAGATCCACCATTCCCTTCCAGGCCACGCCCCCAAAGGCCTAAAGACCTCCCGGCTGGCACCACCTCTTAAAGGTCCTACCAGATCCCCAAAGCACCTTGCTGGACTTAGGGGGACACTGAAGAGTCAGAATATCACGGCGATTCCAAAAGGTTCAGACGATTAGGATGCAGGGAAGTGACCAGATGAGAAATGCTACCGTGTGATACATTCAGCCACCGGTTGCCTGGCCCTGTGTGGTGCTAGCAGGTGAGAGAAATCTCACACCGAGCACACGGACGAAGGAACCTTTAGTCTGTCGGGAGAGACCGATGATGCTTCACAAATGAACACGAATCGTGACATGAGAAGAGGGTCATGAGAATTCTGGCCTCCTTCCCAAGGAGTCTAACTCTTCTGTCAGATGCCATCTCCCCCTTGCCCAGGCGGAACTTCCTAACGAAGTGGGAGAAACACCAACCATTGGTGTTTCTGCTCAGTGAAGCCATCGGCGGGATCAAAGTCCTGGGGGCCCAGCAGCCAGAGGATTCTCTGGGAAGCATATCGCATCCCGGGGATGGAATTCATATTTGCTTTGAGCAGACACATGTAGACATGAATTGCTTAATCACTATTTTAGGGCTGTGCATTGTTCCTGTGTTTGGTTTGGCTTTTGTCTCTGTGACATCTTAATTCCGTGTTTTATTTCACGGAGCTCTGCACCCTGGCTATTGGCATAGGGGCGCTCCGTTGGCAAAATTTTATAGGGGGGCGGGGGGTAGTATGAGGGAAAGGAGAGAGAGAGACTAGGGAGGGGCGTGTGAGGGAGCAGACGCACACTGCAGCTCTTGCTCAGGCTGTGCAGGCCAGGGTGGCTTCTGGGTCCAGGGGGGGGGTGGTGGAAATGGCTAGGTTTGCAGGCAGGAATGCAAGAGACAGACAAGACTCTTAACTGCCGGCACGGGAGCAAAATTTACCACCGCGATTTGGAAGTCTAAACAGTGTCCTTTTCAATTTCCTGATCTGATGGATCGCAATCAGAGAGATTGTAAATTTCATGCCTGTCTATAACACACAGAGGCTCGGAGCCAAGCTTCTGTCGAGACTGCTCAGCGCCGTCCCCGGCTGCCACCGGAGTCGGAGACGTGGAAGAGGAGCAGCAAGGCATCAGGGCATGGAGCGGAATGACAAGGGCTTCCTGGAAGTGAGGACCTGGCGGGTCCTTAATCAGCCATCCAGGCCCCACTTGAACTTCTGCCATTCCTTTCCCTCTCACTCACGCTGCTCCGGCGGCACTATCCCCCAAAACCCCAAAGCATGAGTCTACCTCAGGACCTTTACACTGGCTGAGTCCTCTGTCTCAACACCTTCCCCGCACTTATCCTCAATACTGACTCTCTCTCTTTCTCTTTCCTCCTTTATCCAGGTTCTGTATCCGAGAAGGCAGCCCCTTCCTTCACCCCATGTTCTTTCCCCTTCCTTCCTTCTTCGTGAAAGTCCCCCACCAGACTTTCTATTATTTATCTATGTGGTTCGTGTATTGTATCATTCTTCCACAGAAAGCAAGAATTTCCCAGTGGGTCGTTGGCCGCCGTGTTGAGTAGCATCTCACTAAAAGGGTCAAAGGAGCAAACACATGGAAACACAGCCTGAACCACTGAGCCCCAGTGCCACTCCCCTTCCCTTGTTGTGCATCTACCTTCTCTGTGGTTCATTTGAGCAGCTGTCACTGGTTGCTCAAAGAGAGCAGATTGGGCTTGAACAGTAACCGAGAGAAAAAACAAAACCCAAGGACAAGAGGGAAGTCGGGAATGTGATATGACACATCAATGCCTCCCACCGCTCTCTGTCAGCGAAGCTCCGTTCAGATCGCATACGCATTTTCTTTGATTGACTTATTTCTCCTTCTGGGAGAAGACAGGGTCTTTGAGACTCTATTCTGGACTCCGTCCTTGAATTGGTAGAGCACACATAGTGAAATAAAAGAACCATACCCATTTTACAGAAAACAGGGCTGTCTCCCCCAAGAGTCTTTCTCTTCTCTCTGTGTTTCCAAATTTGTCTCTTTATCTCCTCATGGATAAGGACAGAAATCTCACGTCGATTCACATAGCCGTGTTTCTCTTAGCTGCTTAAACTCTGGGGCCCTCTAAGGGAGAGACTGTGTTTCATTCATCTTTCTCTTCCCCTGTGCGTCTGCCAATGTCCCAGCAATGCAACCATAACTTACTATTAATAACAACAGCAGCTAGCGGTGACGGGGCTCTCCCTTCCTGCCTGCCAGCCAGCACTTCCTGAAAGTTAGCTCTTTCTGCCTTTGCCACGGCGCTCGGAGGTACAGGCTATTTATTATTCGTTCCATTTTATAGATGGAGAGGTTGAGTCTGAGGTCCAGTGATTTGCTCAAAGTCTCATGGCCCAGGAGGGTTCTACAAACAGTACCAGGAAATGCGTCTTTAGATTTGCTGTAGAGCTCTACTACCAGATTGCTTGTTTGTTTGTTATTCAACCCCCCAGATCTCACAGGCTCTTGAGGGAAGTACAGAAGCACAAAGAACGGGTACAGAGCATTGGAAGGGCTGCCAGGCAAAGCCAGGGACTGAGCGCTGCCCGCAAGCAGCACCAGCCCGAGGGCTGAGGGCTGGGAATGCACTCCAGGAGCCTGTGTCAGAGCCACCAACAGCCCACTCGGTGTGTTTGCTTGAACAAGGCCTTATTCTGGGTTAGGCACTGGGACTGTGTTCTTTAAATGAACTATTTCTCACTACCATCCCTGAGAAATACTTCACTCATGATCAGTTCTCTCTTAGAGATTGCCTTCCTGTCCAGCCGGGCGCCGGTGGCTCATGCCTGTAATTCTAGCTACTCAGGATGAGTATGTAAGGATCACAGTTCAAAGCCAGCCTGGGCAGGCAGAAGTCCATAAGACTCTTATCTCCAATGAACCAACAGAAAACTAGAAGTGGAACTGTGGCTCAACGTGGTAGAGCCCAAGCCTTGAGCAAAAGAGCTCAAGGACAGCACCCAGGTCCTGAGTTCAAGCTCCACAACTGGTATGTCCTCCCTGCCACATCTCAGAACAAGTCTGCAGCAGGCCATTAGAGAACTCCCATTTTCATTAACCTCCAAAACTTCTCTAACCTTGCAGGAAGGAAAAAAAAAATCCAAGTCAGGTGTCTGTGGCTCACACCTGCAACCCTAGCTACTCAGGAGGCTGAGATCTGAGAATTATAGTTCAAAGCCAGCGCAGGCAAGAAAGTCCGTGAGACTCTTATCTCCAGTGAACCACTAGAAAACTGTTAGTGGAGCTATGGCTCAAAGTGGCAGAATGCTGGCTTTGAGCAAAAGAGCTGTGGTATAGTGCCCAGGCCCAATACACAAACACACACACACACCACACACACACACACCACACACACACACACCACACACACACACACACACACACACACACACACACACACACACACACACACACACACACACACACACACACACTTCCAGCCTCAGATTTCTAAATAAAAGTTGACGATGACCCGCAACCTGCCTTATGAGGATGCAGGACCAGGCTGACATCCTCGTTATGAGTTAAGACTTGAGGGATGATGGTCTGTCTTGCTTTGGGGTG